>NW_027256884.1:43946665-44306665 GCF_029215685.1 Pituophis catenifer annectens | reverse complement strand
CAATGAAAGAAATACTGAATGCAGAGATTACCTTGAAGGAAGTAGAGTTAGTATTAAGGGAACAAAAGGGGGGAAAGACCCCAGGTATGGATGGTCTTCCAGTAGAAATTTATAAGGCCCTCCTTGAGACTTTGGGGGAATTTTTGACTGAAGTGTTTAATGAGGTTCTGGACTTTGATCAAATGCCACCCTCCTGGTCTGAAGCGTATATTACATTAATTCCAAAGGAAGGCACTGATCCACTTCTGATTAAAAATTACAGGCCGATCTCCCTACCTAATTCCGATTACAAATTATTTTCCGTGATTTTAGCGAAGAGACTTAATTTTTTTTTGAATGAGTACATCCAGGGAGACCAGAATGGCTTCCTACCTCACAGACAATTGAAAGATAATGTGAGAACTATATTGAATATATTAGAATATTATGAATGTAATTCTGATAAACAGGTGGCCCTGGTCTCCGCAGATGCACAAAAAGCTTTTGACAGAATGAGCTTTCTCTTTGCACAGTTGAGTGAAATGGAATTCGGGGAAAGATTTATCAGGGCGATCCGGACAGTATACACGAAACAGACAGCGAAAATACTTATTAATGGGGAGGAGTATGAAAAGATTTATATAAGTAAAGGTACTAGACAAGGATGTCAATTATCTCCACTTTTATTTACTCTAACCCTAGAGTCATTATTGAATGAGGTCAATAGGAACCATGGAATTAGAGGGCTAAGGATCAGAGGGGAAGAGTTTAAGCTCCAAGCCTTTGTGGACAATTTGATATTTGTCTTGGAAAAACCTTTGGAATCGGGACCAATCTTGCTCCAGGAGTTGGAGGCTTACAGGAAAGTAGCAGGATTCAAATTAAATAAAGATAAAACCAAGATCCTAATTAAGAACTAAAGGCCTTTCTTGAAGGTCTCTCTAGCCGATAACAGAGCTGCGGATCGATCTTGAGCTCTGTTATTGGCTGCAGAGGATTTCAGGAAAGCCTTGCTGGCCTTGCCAGACGAAGAAGTTCCTGAAGGCATCTGATAGCAAAAAAGAAATAGGGCGATGCACACAAGTGAGGTGAGTCAGTGTATGGCATTCTCCCCCACCCCCAAAAAAAATAAGACCTCGTGGCAAAAATATATATATATATAAAACAGGGTCTTATTTTGGGGAAAACACAGTATATTAGGATTTCCTGATTTGTATATAGATTTTACATGAGAACAATGAGGTGTTTTGATATTCCATTTTTTGTAAACACACTTTACAGTTTGACATAATTGATGTAATTGAAAGGTACTATAATAGTTAAGCATGTTTCTAAATTACTCAGCATGTATCAGCAATAAAATTCCTATTTCTCAGCTTTTTCTAAAGTCAACTTGAATATTTGGCATCTCTCTTTCCATTGAGGGTATGGATAATCTTAATATATTTTGGATAATCCTAATATATTTTTAATTATCATATGAAATCAAGGATATTGTAAGGTAGTTTTCACACTCTATTAAGTCTCTGTTCTTTGAGATGGTTAAGTCTTCTTTCTTTGGGAATTGATTCTTTTTCAATCTGTTAGCCACTGTGTCATTCTCTAGATTTACTGTCATAGCTTGATTAACATCTTTACTGATTTTTCTTCTGTTGATCACCATATTTTTGTAGATATTCCATCAATTCCTATAGCCTTAATATTTGGTAATAATTTGAGTACTGAACTACTTTCATGTTCTAGTAGAGGTTCTACAGTATACAGTTTCAGTATATTCCTTCCATCTTTGCTTATCTCCTTTGAATCAATTACTATTTGTCCAATGACACCATTAGTATATCAATTCAAAGTTGGAGTGTTCGTCTGAGTTTTGAGATGTTTGGATGATCATTCTTAATTTTTCTATATCTATTTTTTGTTTATTTCATTTTCATAAGCCGAACAGTCCAACTGCATTTTTTTGTTTGATATTTCCAACTTTGACATTCTGGTTTCCATAACATCTGTGTATCTTCTTATATGTTCTGTCAATTTCACTGATTATAAAACTTGTCAATCTTCTCTTTTTCTGCATCAGTGGTTGGAAAATTGTCTGGTTGAAGGGTTGTCCATGAAGGTTAATTGATACTATGTGATCACTGATTGCATTGTAGCCAAGTTCTGTTCTTGCTTCCTAATTATGAAAGCAATACCGCTCTTTCTTTGTTTTTATGTACTGAATAGTATGTTTTCTAGCTGTAAATATTCGGTGCCAGCCAGTGGTGGGATTCAGCCAGTTTGCACCACTTCGGGAGAACTGGTTGTTAACTTTCTGAGCAGTGTGGCAAACTGGTTGAGGGAAGAAATCATTAGGGCAGACAACCGGTTGTTAAATTACTTGAATCCCACCACTGGTGCCAGCCCAATATCCAGCACTGGCCCATTTATATATTTATATATTCTATCAATATGATTTTTGTGGCAAATGTAGGACATTTACCACTGCCTTCACCCATGAAGTATAATTTTTTTGCCATTGTCTCTTAAACAATCTTCAGCTTCCAGCATCTTCCTATGCTGTGGCTGCCCTACTTAGATATCTACTTGCTTTAGCAGGGCAGCTGGAATGAACTTTATCCCTTGAGTGACTGCTAGAATTATATACTCTTGGCATATATTCCCAATGTTATTTTCCCAGGAACACTGCTGCCCTCCCATGCCAAGATGATGCAGCAGTATAGGACTTAGGGGAGAAGTTATAACATATTACTTCATTCTTAGCTAAATTGATTGTTCTGCAAAAACCTCTAAGCTCATATTCTAAAATATTAAAAGCTCTAAGAAACACCATCTCTGAAAAGGTTGAAATTTAAGAATTTCTGATTCTCATGCCAGGAAAAGCCATTTTATGAATTAAAAACAGAAGGCAAACTGCTTCTAGATCAAGAAACAAGCCCTAAGATGCCCATTGACTTGAAAGGTAGAGGAGAAGCCCAGGATTTAAACCTGACATTTTACATGTAGAGAAGGTAAAATTCCAGGGTGCTGTGAAATGGAAAATTTATTTTTTTATGTAGAGCTCCTAATCCTCAGCTTTACATCTGTTTGACTTTCTGGTGTCTGCCTGCCAGGAGAGTTTAATCAATATGCTTGGTAGAAACCCTTGACACTTTTCCCATGCAAATTAATGTTAAATTATGTTTTCTGAGGATATGAGAAAAGTAAAAATACATTCCAGACAAGCTGAGCAATTGATGACTGCAAGTACATAACCACACCATTTTCTTGTTCTTAACAGTAGTACAGAGGTGACTAGCTGAGACCTTCTTTTGGGATTTTTAAAAACATTCCTGTTGAACTTACAACATTGGTCATCAGGCTTCCATCTCAGTCTTAAAGTAAACAATAGACTTTCAGATACTTAACCTTTAGTTTAGCTCTAGGCTAGATTTAGCAGATTTCCAGATACAACACAACACGATCAGAAGCTTCATTAGTCAGGAATGAAGGCCCTAAAAACAACTTCCACCCACAATTCCAAGTTAACAGATATAGGGCAGGCTGCTTGAGGTCTTGCCAGGCTAAGGCATTTTAAATAATGGCCTGTTCTTTCGTGGGTATTAACCAGCTAGGCAAGAAAATGCATGTAGATTTATTACATCAAACTTAATAAACTATTATTAAAAAGTCCAGCAAATATTGTGTATCAATTGCATGCCCTGTTTAACCAAAATCAATGTTCAAATTCTTGTGCCCTTTTCTCCTACTGACATGATATAATAGACTAGAAACCCATTTCTATCTGTATCTTTATGAAACTCAACTTGTAGTTCCTTTGTAGTTTCTGTTGGTTTATTTATTTATTTATTAAATTTATTTGCCACCCATCTCACTGTGAAGTGACTCTGGGAGGCTAACAATAGGTAAGATTGGAAAACTACTATCATTTGCTGAGGGGGAAAAAAAATCTTATTTTGATCTAATCAACTCATTATTGATATCCAGGTAACAATTTTTCCACTGGTTGTTAAGCCTATGAAATAGACATAAAGCCTCTGAAGAAGTGCTTTGTGCCAATGAGAAAATAGATTTTTCCCATTGGAGTAGAAGAATCAATGTACTTCATTGAGCCTCTTAACACAATGGAAAGCTTCATAAGGCTCCATACAACCTTCCAAGGCTTTTGTGCATATATTGCACATGCTCAGAAATCTATTATCTCTAACAAAACAAAGCAACCTGGCTGTTCCATTTAAAAATGTAGGCATATGCTTCACAAAGCTATTTAGGGGAATCCTTCATATAAACTTTAATTAAATCAACACATCTTTCCAGTCATACTGCTTATATTTTTGTTCTTTGAGTTAAAAACTTAGATTAGATCTTTAACCATTACTTTTCCATTTGATTATATCAATTTATTCCAGAATTTTTTTGGGCATAAAAATAACTTCAAACCTCTGACAGTACTATAAGTTTTCAACATATTTGTATTTGCTCCAGAAAAATCTGCTGATGTTTTGCTTCTTTGTCACATCACTTGTTACATTGACCATTGGATTCTTATTTCCAGTTCTTTTCAGAGCAGCTTCAATATACATTGACTATTTTACTTCTTCGAACGATTAACTACTTTTATTTAGTTCTTTACTTAACATCACACAATAAAAATCATCTTAGATTGCTTCAAGGAGGAAAAATCTCTCAAGAGCAAATAAGAAAAAAAGGGGGGAGGTTGTAGGCAACATTGCTCTTCCATAAAAAGAATGACAGAGGGGATTCGTGTGGAGTTCTTGGCACTTTCTGAATTTGGGTGTTTGCTCGCAAACTTTTCATTACCCAACTAGATAATATGAACATGCCTAGTTGGGTAATGAAACACTTGTAACCCAACAACCAAGTTCAGAGAAGACCAAGAACTCCACAGTTGAACCCTGAGCAGCATATATTTTTTTCTATTCAGAGGAAATTCTTTTAATGATTTTTTTCTGCTAGAAGAACTGGGACAAGGTGAAAGACAGCAGTGTCTTTCAATTATGATTGATTTACACAACAATATTGTCTTAAAAGCCATAAAAAAAAGAGCTACCGGTAATCAAAATTTACATTTAGATACATCAATTTTATGTTACACATTATGGGTTCCAGAAACCATCATAGGAGGAAATGGTCACCTTTGATTGTTCTTTTTTTTAAAAAAAATCTTCCACAGATCCAGAGTCTGAGGATGAATGTCCTCCAGAGAAACATGGAAATTCAGAGCTGAAAAGCACAATTTCCTCTTTTATAATTGATTGCTTTAGCATATGAACTTTAAATAACCCCTTATAACCACCTTCTTGATCTTTA
Organism: Pituophis catenifer annectens; assembly: GCF_029215685.1. Classification (NCBI taxonomy): domain Eukaryota; kingdom Metazoa; phylum Chordata; class Lepidosauria; order Squamata; family Colubridae; genus Pituophis; species Pituophis catenifer. Next base: position 44,301,358 of record NW_027256884.1, on the reverse strand, counting down.
AATAGCAGGGAAGCTTTTTGCCTGGCTTTCACTGTCTGATGCATAATTCATAGTTGAGGCTAGTTACAAAGAGTCAGGCTGTTATTGTGCAGAAGCCTGGGGAAGTGTAAACAACTACCCAGGGAAGCCAAGACTTCACACACTTGTTCCTAGACATAGGAAATTGCCCAAGTGCGGTCATCTGAGAAACATTGCAGCACAAGAGATTTCTCAGAAGGTGTGCATCATAATAAACTCAGAGATATACATATAGCTATAAAAGAAAATTTAGCAATCAGTGTGGCAGTAAATTTTCCTTCCCATCACATCCACAAACTTAATAAGCTCATTTTATTTAAACTCGTTTTCATTTGTGCTTGAAAAGGTAGCCTGCGTTCTCATTGGAAGGATATTTCATTTCCTCTATCTTTATCTATCATCTTGTAGAATCCGATCATAAGAATGTGGTGGCATAATGAAATAAAAAACCAAAATGCAGAATTAATGGATTGCCAGCTTTAGGAGTGTAATAGATAATCACCATTAAGGCAATCACAGAAACATTTTAATTGTAGTCCTTTTAACAGTTTGATTTCATGATTGCTCTTATTGTAAGCCATCTAGAGTCACTTTTCTGTGAGATGGGTGGCTATGTAAATGTGATAAACAAAGAGATAAATCAACATGGAGTCTAAGTTGGCAGTTTATTCTCTTTTGTTTTTGTGAAGCAGGGTCAAAGATATATGCTTAGGCACAGAAATACTTCTAGTTGGAACATATGTATTTCAGTCCTACCAATGGTGAAATCTGAACCAGTTTACTACTTGTTCACTGGCTGCACATGCACACAATGCACCAAACGCACGCTGCATGCACGCATGCACAATGAGCACCAAACATGAGCTGCACACGCACGCCCAGTGAGCACCAAAAGGAGGCTTGGGAAGGTAAGTAGAACAGCGCAGGGTGGGTGATCAGCTGTGGCGCACGTGGGAACCTTTTAAAAAACTTTTTAAAAGCATTTTTTACTACTGGCTCGGGCAAATCGGCAGTAAAAAATGCTTTAAAAAAGTAAAAAAAAGGTTCCGACAATCGCATGGCACAACTGTGATCATTGTAGCATTTCACCTCTGAATCCTACCCATGCAAAACAGCATACATGAAGTATTTTGCACATTCCTAGTATTTTAAAAGAACTCTGTGGTCATTTTTGTTTTATTATACTCATTTGAAACTTATTGTTGGGCTAAATTTGAGAGTTTCTTTCAAAATCCTGCTCTCTGGCACCCCTGTAATGTCAGTTACTTTCATATGTTATTATTTTTTAACTGTTAAAATGAATCTGCAACACATAATTTGGCCAGATATACAATATTTATATAGTTTTTAATTCTCTCCCATGTATTAAATGCTTTTTTCATTTTCTCAGACTTTTAAAGATATCTGAATATGCAGTGCAGTTGTGGACTATACAGGATAATATATTCTTCCACAGCAGTTGCTATACGTCTAAAATCTTTTTTCCAGTGTCAAAGCTAAGTATCCCAATTAGATGAGAAAAATAACTGGACAGAAATGTGAAATCTGATGAAACCTTCCATTTTTAGAGGACTTCCAGAATTTGTTCTACTGGTAGAACAAATTCTACCAGCTTGATAGAATCTCCACTGATGCCAGTCTTTCCAAAATATTATGCTCTGTTGGCCATTAATCACCATTTAAAAAGCTAATGAAAAAAGTATATCATAGTGTCTCTAGTTCACCTGCATTCTCATGCAGAATACAAAAATCTCTGTGTCCATAAGAGCATCTTATATAAGAATCAAACTACCCTAGCATTCATTAATATTATTTAGACATCTGAACCCACTTAGAGCATTGAATGGGAACATAACAGCATAATACTCTGTCTATTTACTTGAAGTAATTAAATTCAATGGGACTTATTCTGAAGTAATTGAATGGTAATGCTAATATGTAGGGATATCTTCTTAAAATAAATGTCAGCATTTTATGCATAGACATTTGTTCTGAGGCAATAGATTAGACTCTTAAAAATTTAAAGAGAAGGGACAACAAAGCATTAAATAATAGTTATGCTTTGATTTATAGAAGGTTTTAACTGGTATATCATGGCATTTTCTCCAGAACTCAGTATAAATATTCCCTTTATATAAAACAATGGATCATGCCTGATGATTTTGATTTAAGTGGAAGAAAACCCACCATGAGGATGGATTAATCTCCTCAGCCTAACTTTTCAAGATGACAGATATTGGTTGTCAATCCTACACATATTTCTTAATAAAAAATTGATAATTGATTTACCTGAGGAATATTGTTATCTATTTTCAGTACCTGCCTTGTGGAAGAGGTGCTTCAGCCCTGATAATTATAAATGAATCAACTTATTATTAGAATTAGAATTAGTAGAGTACCAAATGTTTAATAGTACTTGGTTGGACATACTTTCCAACCTGAAATGTTTTATTTATTTTTAAAAAATCACATCCTTTGAGATTATAAGAAGTCAAGTCGAAAAGTTTATGCTGCTTATTCAGTCTTGAGATTGGATATCATCCAAAATGAAATCTTGTCACACAGCCCTTGATTTAGAATAAAAATATTGAACATTCCATTGATCTGACTTACATTTTTTTGCATTGATTTCAGAGAATCTGGGATTCCCAAGATGATAATTCTATATTTGCCTTGTTTTATCATGATTACGAACAGTTTCTCAGCCTTTTCTCTGACTCCCAGAATGATAGTTTTGTGCAGATCCAGTAGAGTTGTGTCTGGCTTGAATTGTGCCTATTTAGTTCATATTTTAATGTAATCCATTTCCAGGAATGAGATATTTAGCATCAGATTTACAATTCATCTTCTAATCGTTTTATTCTCTCCTTTCCAGCTTCTTATGGGAAACAGGTGCTAGGCAACCCATCTTACATATGTTTTTATGACTTTTCATTTTATCAGTAATTACATTTCTAGAACTGTAATAATGCTTCTCTCATATTAGAAAGAAACTTGGTTTTTAATAATGCCACATTTTAGTGGATTTAGTTAGACAGGAATATGGAAACAGGGGGCTCATTCTGACTTTCTGATTATGGAGCATGAAAAATATTTGTCATTGTGATATTTTTTTTCACATCTTCCCAATTTTCTGTTGAACAACCTAGAGTTGTCTTTGGTTGATTTGGAAGTGGAGTTCTCCTTCTCCCAACTGAAAACTTCCCAAGTGGACAATATATGATACCTCAGTGTATCACACTATGGATGATGTGGATACAGAGATTTGCTAACCTATAGTTGACCTGTATTTTTTTGTGGAATGGCCTGGTTGCATGGCCCTGAGAATCTATTTTCATTTCATCTTGATTCTGAAGGAAGTGAAACACCTATGTTGTTCAGCCTATTTCTTTGGGAATAGCAGTTTTATGGATTAGCAAATACAGGGGCTCCAAAGACTATTATTACTATATCCAAACCAAAACAACAGAAAACAGTTTTAATTTTTTAAATCAAGAAAGGTAAACTATTAAGTAGAGGAGAAAAGAATTAATTCTGGGTATATAATCCCTTTTCTTATAACGTATTTGATATGACTGCAGGTCATACACTGCAATACATATTGACTTTAAACAAGAGACGTACTTCTCATTTCAGACTGGAATAGCAATGGAATAGCAATAGCAAAGAAAATAAAAATTGTCTCCTATACAGCATTTCGGCAAAGCTTTGAAGTTCTTGGCAAAATAGGGAAGTGGCTTTGTTTTCTTTTTTTAACCTCTTTTATTTCTCTTTGGGATTGCAACTAATTTATTGTCAAGGAAACAGTACAAAACAAATAAAAATACATTTTTGACTGGTGATTTTTGTTATGTTGGGTGAATGAGGACACAGCAAGCCAGGCAGTGAGTGACAAAGCTCTTTAATGTAGGCTGAGAACCCAGCGACTGACCTGGGGAAACAGCTCCCCTTATATACCTTGCAGCTGTGATGGTCAGCCAATCAGCTGATGGCTAGTTAATTCAAACTTTCCGCCAAAACCTATATACATAACACTCCTCCCCTCCCAGAAGTCACTTGGCATATGTAGTCCCTCAGGTGACCAGGGCGTGTCTGCACCCTAGTTGACCTGCGCAGTTCAGTCGGAGGTGTGGCGTCGAGCAGGTCAGAGGAACTCCCTGTTTCTCCCTGCTCCACCAATGGAATCTCCGAGAATTTGTTGTGGGTGGCGACTTCATCGGCTGATCGATCTTTCGCGATGGTGCGGCGCTGGATCTCGGGGCCGACAGCTAAATCCTCCGCTTGACTTGGGCTTGAGTTAGCTCTGGAGTTCTGTTGGTAGTTAGGGATCGGTTCATCAAAGATGTCTTCTGTGTCGGCAGTTAAATGCTTCTGTAACTGATCAATGTGCCGGCGCCAAATTCTCCCATCTCCCATGTCTACCCTATAAGACTTGGGCCCGGTTACCTCTGTAATTATCCCGGTTTCCCAGAAGGGCCCGTTCCCGTAATTTCTTGCGAATACTGGTGTCCCTATTGTGAACTCTCTAAGCTTCCTCTGAAGTTGTCAGGGGAATAGCTGGGGTGTAGCCTGTCTAGGACTCCTCGGAGCTTTCTCCCCATCAGAAGTTCCGCCGGGCTCCGGCCTGTGGCAGTGCATGGTGTGGCGTGTTGGGCCGTTAAGAATTTGTCTATTCTTTCCTGCCAGTCCCCTGGCAGGGGCCTAGGCGTGAGATGGCTTCCTTAGCCGTTCTCACAAATCTCTCCGCCAATCCATTGCTAGCTGGATGAAACGGGACAGAGAGTATGTGCCTGATCCCCAACTCCGCCAAGTACCCCTCAAACTGCATGGCTGTGAACTGGGGCCCGTTGTCTGAAACTAAGGTGGCCGGTAGGCCATGGGTGGCGAACAACTGCCTTAGCTCCCTAATGACTGTGTCGGTAGTAGTGGCTTTCATAAGTCTAATCTCCAGCCACTTTGAGAAGGGGTCCACGACGACCATAAATACCTGCCTATGGAATGGGCCAGCAAAATCTATATGGATCCTGGACCAGGACCCTGCGGCTACTCCCATTCCCTTATCAGCGCTGTAGGTGGGTCTGGCCTAAACTCTTGGCAGGGCTGACACTTCCCCACCCACTCGGTGATGTCCTTATCCATTAGGGGCCACCACATGTAGCTCCTAGCTAACCCCTTCATCCTTACGATCCTGGGGTGCCCCTCATGCAACAGATTCAACACATTTTTCCTTAGGCACAAGGGAACAATGACCCGATCGCCCCACAATAGACAACCCCCTTGCATTGTCAGCTTGCCTCTTTTGTTAGCGAAGTGTTTGAATTCCCCACCCTCAGTCTTTTCTGGACACCCCCTCATGACCCAACTCATGACATTTTGAATCATGTGAACTTTGATTGAAGCCCTCGCCACCTCTGCTGAAGTGACGGGTCCCGAGTCCAAGACGTCAATCAGCAGGACTGGGACTCTGGGTGCGGGGTCTTCTATCTTGCCCGATAATGGGTAACGGCTGAGGGCATCAGCGTTGCCCATGCTCACCCCTGGTCGATGTACCAGGCGATATGAGTATGCTGCCAGGAAGATGGCCTAGCGTGACATCCTGGGAGATAGGGCTGCCAGGGTGGGTCGTTCCCCTGCTATGAGCCCCAGAAGGGGGCGATGGTCCGTGACGAGGTCGAAGTCTCTGCCGAACATGTACTCGTGGAACTTCTTGACTCCAGAGATGGCTGCAAGGGCCTCCTTGTCAAGTTGACTGTAGTTTCTTTCGGCACTTGAAAGAGTCCAGGAGTAGTAGGCGATGGGTGCCTCTAGACATTTGGAAGTCTATGGCTCAGGACGGCCCCCACGCCGAATGGGGATGCATCACAGACTAGAACAAGGGGAAGCGTAGAATTGTACTGGATTAGAAAACTCTCGGCTGACAGGAGTTTCTTTACAACAGCAAACGTGATAGCCTCAGCCTTCCCCCAAACCCATGTGGACTTTTTGGCCAACAGTCTGTGCAGGGACTCCGCTACTGTTGCCTTGTCCTTTAGGAAAACCGCGTAGAAGTTCAACAGTCCCAGGAATGCTTGTAGTTCCACCTTGTCTTTGGGGGTGGGGGCCCTAATCTTGCTCTTGGTGGGGTGTATGCCGGTTCCATCTACCCGATACCCCAAGAATTCCACAGAGGGGATTGCAATCATGCACTTGTTGCATTTGATCCTGAGTCCTGCACTTCTGAACTTCCCTAGAACTTGTCTAAGTCTCTCCCCTAGCTGTTGTTCATCCTCTGCAGTGACGAGCACGTCATCAAAGTATAGAGCCACCCCGGGGATCCCCTGTATCAGTCGCTCCATGGTGCTCTGGAACAGTCCGGGAGCTATGCTGACTCCGAATTGGAGTCTGGTACACTTGAAGGCACCTCTGTGCGTAACTATAGTCTGGCCTCTGCGGTAGCATCATCTACAGGCAATTGCTGATACGTCTGTGCAAGATCGAGTTTAGCAAAGGTCTTGCCGGGCCCTAGGGAATGCAGTAGATGGTGTACGATCGGAACCGGGTAAGTGCTCTGTTGGAGAGCCTTATTGATCGTACACTTATAATCCGCGCAGATGCGCACAGACCCATCAGGCTTAATGGGAGTCACTATTGGGGTCTCCCACCGGGCATGATTGACTGGCACTAGTACCCCCTGCTTAATCAATTTGTCCAGTTCAACATTGATCTTGGGCTTTAGGGTGAATGGTACCCTCCTGGGTTTCAACCGGATGGGGGCAATATTGGGGTCAAGGTTGAACGAAATAGGGGTCCCCACATACTTGCCGAACCGCTCGTCGAACACGTCCTGGAACTCCTGCATCAGGTCGTCCTTCAGGGTGCTTCACACATTGCGGACTCTGGTGAATCCCATGCCCAGGGCTCTGAACCAGTCCATGCCCAGGAGGCTTGGGAGCTTTCCACTGACCAAGGTGAGGGGAAGCTTCTCCTAGAATTCCCCGTACTCCACCTGGAACTCGCCGATTCCTTCCACGGGGATGCAGTTCCCCTGGTAATCATGCAGTCCGAGCCGCTGGTGCCGTAGGTGCCGTTTCTGGATGCTGGGGACGGCCTTCTGTAGCTTGTCCCAGGACGTGATGGTTATTGGGGATCCGGTGTCGATCTCCATTACACACTCATGCCTCTTGATTCCGACCATCGTGTAAGTCTTCTCCCCGGGGGATGTGCAGGTCCGGCTGATTTGAATGGTGCAGGCTTCGAGGTCCTCAGATTTTGTGCCCTTCCTGTGGCCACCCTTCTGATTGGTCTTTTTCTGCTGCACCATCTCTGATTGGCTAGTGCTGGTCCGTGGCTTGTAGTTGAGAGTCTGCTTGGATCTGCAGACTCTAGCGATGTGACCCTTCCGATCGCATTGCCAGCAAATGGCGTCTTGGAACTTGCAGGTCTGGCGTGGATGGGGTCCCCCACAGCTGGCACAGGCGTCTCGGTGACCTGTGTCTTCCCCTGTAGTCTCTCGGCTGCTTTGGTAGAGGATTCTTGAGCCCTCGCCTCGTCTAGTACGATGTTCAATGTTAGATTCGCCTTTGCGAGCAACCTCCTCTGCAAGCGAATATCTCTCACTCTGCAGATTAGTTGCTCTAGGAGCATCTCATCTAAATCTCGGTACTCGCACTGGTTTGCAACCTTGCACAGGGCAGTGACATACTCACTGATCGATTGTCCCTCCTGCTGCATGCATTGCCGGAACTTGTACTGCTGGACATATTTCAATGGCGTCGGGGCGTAGTGGTCCTTCAGCAGCATCTGGAGTCTTTGCCATGAGATGGTGTGGACCGAGTTTGGGTCCGACAGGACTTCAGCCATGTCGAACACCTTGGGTCCACAATGGCTCAGGAACAGGGCTTTCTTTCGCACGTTGGGCAGCCCCTGTAGATCGCTGGCCACCAGGAAACATTAGAAGTGGGATATGTAGGATCCCCACTTCTCTTCCATTGGGTTGAAAGGCACTGGCGGTAAGTAGGCGGACATTGTCGGTAGATTCTCCAAGAACTCCGCTCGCTCGCCTGGCTGGATTTGGGTTTGCAGCTCTCTTGTCGGCTTGTGGCTTCAGCTCTTTCCGTGGCTTCTGGCCTCAAAATCCCACCTTCGTCGCTAATGTTATGTTGGGTGAATGAGGACACAGCAAGCCAGGCAGTGAGTGACAACAGCTCTTTAATGTAGGGTGAGAACCCAGCAACTGACCTGGGGAAACAGCTCCTCTTATATACCTTGCAGCTGTGGTGGTCAGCCAATCAGCTGATGGCTAGTTAATTCAAACTTCCCGCCAAAACCTATATACATAACAATTTTTGGGGGGGTAATTTCAGTTCCATTTAAGAATGATGATGAAGATTTTTGAAAAGTCATTTTTTTTACAGATCATAATCTAATTATTGCTATTTATTCATCTCTGAAGTACTTCCACAGTAATCTTCCACTGATTTTTTTTTTTTTATGTCAGCAGTTTGAACAAGGAGTAATACTCTGGGTAATTCTTTGGGTGAAGGCACATTTATTTCATCTTATTACTATACTGCTATTTTTATTATCCCGAAGGTGCTTTTCCAACAGGCAACTGGACTTTATTAGGGTTTTTTATCCTTCAAAGAAGCTTCTTGGATGAGAAGCGAAATATTTTCAAAGAAAAAAAAAACTAAGTAAGTCCAGTTGCCTGTTGGAAAAGGCATAGTTGTCCCACCTTTGGGACAACTATGATCTGGATGATTGAGAATCTCCATAAACACATGACTTTCTTATTCTGATACCTGTTAGAAATAGCAGTACACAATACTAAGCCTGGGACAGAATCATAGCATTATAGAGTTGGAAGTGACCATGAGTTTTATTCCAGATCAACCTTCCATAATATTCAGGGAAATCAGTTAAACTATTGTACGGATAAATAAAATACCTCTCCTTATCTCTAAGGGTCACATCAGTAGTGGGTTGCTACTGGTTTGCCCCGGATCAGGTGAACCAGTAGCGGCGGTGGCCGGAGGCTCCACCCACCCACCTGGATGTGTCTGCACATGCGCAGAAGCATCACGCACGTGCATGCGCATACACACACGAGCAAACCGGTAGCAAACTAAATTCAAACCCAGTACTGGGTCACATATAAGGAAACTAAGATAATAAACTACTTCACATTTACAATATTACAAGATAGAGAAGGGACAGTGTTTTAAGAGACTAAATAGGGAACAAAGTGTCTTTGTATATTAAAAATTATATTTTATATTAATTTATATTAATATGTAATCATATAAAGCAAAATATACATTAAACAGATCTTGAAATGGATGTGTTTTCATGCATGTCATAATGGAAAATATACTCTATGCAGTTTAGGGTGGAATCATCAGATTCTTGGACTTCACTGAGCTTACTGTTTTGTTTGGAGATGCTTCTTTATCAGACCAGGTAACATCATTAGTGTTATATACCATATTAGGAAGTAAGGAAGTGAGCTGCAGGCTCTACTCAGGTCCTCCAAATAGGCGGGAAAATACTTGAATCTCATTGGCTAAGCTGTCTGGCAGCCCTCTAAAAAAGAGGACACTGCCAGACAGGCAAGTTGTTGGGTTGTACTGGCCTACTATTAAAGAGCTGTTGTTACTGAAGAATTGTGTCCGTCTCTTCTATCACTGAATCTAACATTGGCGATGAAGGTGGGATCAGAAGAAGCAGGACAAGTAGACCAGAGTCCCAGCGGAGCAGAAGCGCAACTGGCACTGCCCGCTGCCTGCAAAATCATCTTCTGCCAGCATGGTGACCGGCTATGCACCGCCTGCTCTGTTCAACCCAGTGCTCGACAATTGGGATTCCTATATGAATCGCTTCGAGTGCTTCATGGAGGTGAACGACCTCCTGGGTCTATCCGACAACCGTAAGAGAGCACTGCTCTTTAGCTACTGTGGAATGGACATGTTTGACATGATGAAAGCACTCATTCCTGGGTTACATGATCGACAGCTCAGGGATTCACCCAACCAAATCCAAAATTGCTGCCATTAGGGACGCGCCCACCCCACAAAATAAGCAGGAGCTGCAAGCCTTTCTAGGGTTGCTGAATTTTTACAGCATATTTTTACGGCATAAGGCCACTGTTGCCGAACCCTTACATAGGCTGCTGGGAAAGAAGGCTTCCTGGGTATGGGGCCAGGCCAAGGTGGCTGCTTTCACTGCTGTAAAGAACCTGCTGACTTCTGACAGTGTTTTGGTGCATTACAGTGACTCCCTGCCCCCTATTTTGACTTGTGATGCTTCACCTTTTGGGGTTGGGGCTGTCCTCAGCCAACAGCTTCCTAGGTGCACTGGTCACTGTTTCTCGCTGCCTACAGCTACTGGCATGTCCACCATCCTGGAAAGTCCCTGGGGCATGCAGATGCTCTTAGCCATTGCCCCCTGCCTGCCTTGGTTGAGGACCCTGCGCCAGTCTGCCAGGTCCTCCTGCTTGAGGACATTGCTGTGGGTCCTGTCACTGTGGCTGAAATTGCTCAATTTACTTCCAAGGATTCTGAACTATTGCAAATTTTGCATTATGTGTGGAGGGGCTGGCCCAGCAAGCCATTGTCGGAATCAGCACAGCCTTATTTTTCACACCAAAATGAATTATCTGTGTTAAAAGGGTGCTTATTATGGGGGGAAAGGGTGGTCGTACCTGCCAAGCTAAGAAAGAAGGTGTTAGAAATTTTGCATGCTGGGCATACTGGTATAGTCAGGATGAAAGCCCTGGCCAGGAGTTACGTCTGGTGGCCTAAAATGGATCATGCCATATCGGAATGGGTCGCTACCAATCGGAATCCTGATTGGCTCCACCTGTTGCCCCTGTTGCCCCACCAAAAACTTGGGAGATCTCCCAGGTGCCTTGGGCCAGGGTGCACGTTGACTTTGCGGGGCCAGGAAAGGGGTAAATGCTCTTAATTGTGGTAGACGCTTACTCTAAGTGGTTAGAGGTAATTCTAATGGCATCGACCTCTGCCGAAACTGTAATTAAGGCACTTAGAAAGCTGTTCGCCACACATGGCCTCCCCAATGTACTAGTCTCAGATAACAGCCCACAATTGACAGCCGTCCCATTTGAAACATTTTTAGCCAACTTGGGCATCAGACGTGCCCTGGTGGCACCTTTTCATCTGGCCAGTAATGGGCAGGCCGAACAATTAGTGAGATTTACTAAGGAAGCCTTGGCTAGGCTGGGTCTGGGGGATTGGAAGGTCAGAATTGATAAATTCTTATTAGTGCAGCACATTACTCCGTGTGAAGCCATCAACAGAAGCTCCTTGGAACTCCTCATGGGAATGAGACTCCTATCACAATTGGATCGATTGCACCCAAATTACATTGCAGAGACACCTCCCAATTCAACTGGAAAAATCTGAAAATTCGAGATTGGGGACAAGGTTTATGCCCATAATTATGCCGGGGGGCAGGCTTTGGATTCCTGGCACAGTAATAGGAATATTTGGTCCTCGATCCTATCAAATTGAGTTAGAGGGCAGAAGGTTGTGGCGACGGCATGTGGACCAACTCCGAGGCTGACTTTCTAATTTACCACTCCGAACACCAGACCTACCTCAAACCGACCAGCGGCCAAGCCTTGACTGTACTAAACTGTTAAATCCAATGTCTAACACTAACTCAAACCCAATTGTGCAGCTTGAACACCCACCTGTGGAACCAAGACTCCAGCGAAGATCTCCAGAGGGGTTGGACCTTCCAGTCCACGCCACACCCAAAGACATGTTCCAGGAGGTTCCATTGGCAGGTTTAGAGACAGCAACTAATCCACCTGCTCAGGCTGACGCCCAGGACCATACTGAGCTGTGCAGATCAACTAGGACTCACACTATCCCCGCCTACTTACGTGATTACATTTGTAAATATGTAAATATGTAAATTTGTTCTAGGAAGGGAGGGATGTTATATACCATATAAGGAAGTAAGGAAGTGAGCTGCAGGCTCTACTCAGGTCCTCCAAATAGGCGGGAAAATACTTGAATCTCATTGGCTAAGCCGTCTGGCAGCCCTCTAGAAAAGAGGACACTGCCAGCAGGCAAGTTGTTGGGTTGCACTGGTCTACTATTAAAGAGTTGTTGTTACTGAAGAACTGTGTCCGTCTCTGTTACGAGGGTTGGTGGATCGGGCCCAATAAAGAGACTTGAGTCATCAGGTAAAATATCTCTCTTTTATTCACAGGTTCATCACATCATCACTGTTCACATTAGGATGAGAAACATGGAGGAGTGTGCCCACCTTTTATACCTGTGGGCGGGGATTCAGGTAAGGAGGGGTCTATGGGAGTGGCTGACCAGGTGGGTGTCTGGGTTAACCCCTGCACTACCGAGCTATAGCTAATCCCTGGCACGGGTAGGGCATTTATACCTGACAAATCCCCCTCTAAATGCCTGACCCGTGTCTGTAGGCCTGACTGACTGGTTGGTACCCTGAGGCGGATGTTGAGTTTGGAAACTAAGTGTGAGTGTTGTTTGCCCTGTAGAGGTTTTGTGAGTATGTCTGCGGTCTGTTCTTCTGTGTCGCAGTGTATGGCTTTTATGAAACCGATTCTGGAGAGCTGCCTAACGTGCTTATACTTAATGTCTATGTGCCTTGATCTTTGCCCTACAGCGTCAGACATGGATATTTCTATGGCGGCCTTGTTATCTTCGTAGATATTTATTGGGTAGGCTGGTTCTCTCCACACGCTGGCGAGTAGGTCGTCGAACCAGATGAGATTGTTGGCGGCTTTGGAGAGGCATATGTACTCAGCTTCAGTAGTCAAGGTTGCCACCAAGATTTGTTTACCTGTGTACCAATGCACGGGACTGTTATTTAAGTAGAATATGTACCCAGACGTGCTTTTCCGGCCTTTGGCATCTCCGGCCCAGTCGGCATCGGCGTAGCAGGAGAGGATGGGTTCGTTGGATTTTTCAGGTTCTAGGGTTAGGCATGCATTGACACTTTGTTTTAGGTACCTTAGCACTCTTTTCACTGCGTCCCAGTGATATGTGGTGGGTTTGCTCATGTGCCTGGACAATAAATTAACTGATAGGGCAATGTCCGGTCTTGTCCAGTTAGCGATATACAGGAGGGAGCCTATGACTGACCTGTATAGTGTGTTATCTTCAAATCCAGGTGATTCATCATGCATGTTTTTTAGGAAGTCTGCCTGCATTGGTGAATCACATCCCTTGGCGTCTGCCATTTTGCACTTATGGAGTAACTCTTCTATTTTCTCTTTCTGTGACAGTTGGAAGCCTTTTGGTGTTTGGTTGACCTGTACCCCCAGGTACCGATTTATCCTTCCAAGGTATTTTAGGGTGAAATGTTCGCCCAGCCTGCTGGCGAAGGTGTCGCGGTTCCCTTTGTGTTTGCTGATGTATAGTATGTCATCCACGTAAACCAGGATGTACTCTGGTGAGTCCCCCTCCTTCCTGGTGAAGAAACAGTTGTCAGCTATGGTTGCAGTGAATCCCATAGACTTCAGGGCCTCCACCAGGCACTCGTACCAGCGCTTGCCTGATTGCTTTAGCCCGTACAGGCTCTTGTGAAGTAACCAGGTGTCCCCTCTGCTGGTTTCTTTGCTGTGGGGCGCTCTGATGTATATTTCTTTATCTAGGTTGGCGTGCAAGTAGGCGGTCTGCACGTCAAACTGGTGTACCTCCAGTCCTAGCAGGGATGCAATGACCAAGGCGCTTTTGACGCTCTCTGTCCTTACGGTGGGCGAATATGTGTCAGTGTAGTCCTCTGGGAACCTTTGAGCAAACCCCTGGGCAACTAATCTTGCTTTGTATAGGCTTTGGCCACCCTCTAAGTTCTTGACCTTGAAGATCCATCGGGTGCCTATTGCACTCTTGCCCTCTGGGACTTTGGATGGGGTGTAGACCTTTAGCTTCCTCAGGCTATCCAGTTCTTTGGCCATGGCTAGCTCCCACTTTGTCCTTTCTTCCTGGGGTAGCCTCAATACCTCTTCGTAGGAATTTGGTGTAATGTGATTCGTGTGCACGTGCATCACGTAATCATTTAGCCTCCTGGGTAGCTGATTTCTGGTTGACCTGACCGGTCTGTCTACTGTCTGTTCAGTGTCATGTAGGTATCTGGCCTCTCTTTGCGTCAGTGAGTCTATATTTATCTTGGGATGATTCTCTTTCCATCCCTCAATCTTAACGTTTTGGAGGTTGGGTTTGGGCCTGCTCCCTTCCTGCCTATCCACTGCTTCGTTTTGGAGGTTGGGTTTGGGCCTGCTCCCTTCCTGCCTATCCACTGTCTCGCTTTCGTTTTGAGCTTGCTCAATTTGACTGCCCTCTCACTTGGTGGGTACCTCATTTAAGTGTATTCTGGACCAGTTGGCTTGCTCATGGAATGCCGCTGTCCTAGAGACCACAAATCTATTGTTGCTGTCCACAAAACTGAAGCCCTTGGTTCCTGGCTCGTATCCCATAAACCTCAGTCTTCTGGATACCTTGTCCCCTTTCTTGCGCAACTGCTTGGGTATGTGTACATCAGCAGTCACACCGAACACATGTAAGTGTGCTATCTGTGGCTTCTTGTGATACATGATCTCGTATGGTGTTTTGTCTATCACACTGGACCATGTTCTGTTGAGTGTGTAGTTGGAATAGACCAGGGCTTCGGACCAGAAGTGTTGGCCAATGCCCGCGTCCTCTAAGGCGCACCTGACCATCGTTTGGAGCGTGGAGTTCCGTCGTTCTGCGACCCCGTTCTGAAAGGCGGAAAACGGGGACGACGTAAAGTGGATCACGCCTTTGGACCTGAGCCAATGGGAGAAGTCCTTAGATAGAAACTCAGATCCTCTGTCGGTCATGATTTGTTTGATTCTGGTGTTGTTTTGGGTTTCTACTCTTTTATAAAACTCTTTGAATTTTTGGAAGGCCTCATCCTTTTTTCTTAAGGTGTAGACGAAGCCATATCGACTATAGTCGTCTACTATGGTGAGGAAGTACCTTTTCTTATAATTTATGGATGGCCTTAGGGGTCCTACCAGGTCCATGTGGACTAAGTCAAATATTTGTTTGGCGGCACGTAACGACTTCTTGGGTCTGGGTTTTACCTTTAATTTTGAACATTTGCACACCGAGCACTCGAGGTAGTTTTCACAGTTCTTTATTTTGATGCCCTCGGTACAATTGGCCATTTTCTGGATCACGGGAAAACTGGCGTGCTCTAGCTTCCGGTGTAGCAGATGAGCACAGTCGTCATGCATGGGTTTGCCTATTGAGGGCCTCCTTTGGGTGTGTCTGTTGTGTTGTGTTTCTTGTGTCGTGTTACCATCGTTATCTATCTCTCTCCCTTCTGCCTGTTCCCCCTCAGTCCGTTTTGGCCAGTGTCCTCTGTGTTCTCTGAACTGGTGTACACGCTGTGGGTGTTATTCTCACAGAAACTTATGTAAGGTAACCCTTGGCTGACGGTTACTCTTCTTATGTCTTCCCCATCTTTGCTAACTTTAACATTACCTCTTGTGAAAGTCACCTCAACTCCTGATTCTTTGCTAAGCTTTACTGCGGCTAGGATGTTGTGGGGTATCTCCGGGACTAGCAGTACCCCCTCTATTTTCCCTACGCCTGGCAATGTAACTGTCCCTTTTCCCGTCACTCTAACCTGGTTTTGGTCCGCAACTTTGATAGAAAAGTCTTCCCTCTTGAATGATGAGAGTAGTTTCTGGTTGTATGTGGTGTGGTTGGAGGCTCCCGAGTCCAGGAGCCACGAGCTGGCGTCTTTGTCTTGGTGTGTGGTGTGTGTGTGCTCCCCTATCCCATATAGAGATCCTGTCCTGCTGTCGCGCGAGCTGTCTCTGTTCCCCCTTCTATCCCTGGGATTGGGTGAGTCCCTACGCCTATACCTTTCTTCAGATGCGTGCCTTTCCGTTTGTCTGTACTTATGCCTCTCTCCCTATAGTTCTTGGGGCAGTCCCTTTTGATGTGTCCCCTCGACCCACAGATGTAGCATTCTGGCGTGTTGTGCTGTTTCTCTTGGAAGACTACTCTTTTTTCACTCTTATGTTCTCTGGGAGGGCCGGGGCGGCTCCTCCTCAGATTATCTTCTGCGATAAGCTTGTTGGATAGCTTCTCCACGGATAGCATTCCTAGACTAACGGTGTCTAAGTGTGTCAAGAAGTTATTCCATGAGTGATCTAAAGAGTTAATTATCACGCTCTTCATGATCTGGTCGGAAATAACTTCTCCCCTAAGGTGTAGCTCTGCTCTGGTACCGCTCAAGGACACTAGGTGCTCACTCATGGGGGTCCCTGGCTTAAGTCTGGCAGAAAAGAAGTCTTTGGAAATTTGGGTGGTGGTGGACACACTCTCACTGTAAAACAACCCAAACATTTTCCCTATAATTTCTGATACTGTGAGGTTGTGGCCAATACAGTGGTAAATTGTGGGGGATATGCTGGCAATTAAGAGATAGAATGCCCTATGGTGCATGCAATCCAGCTCTAAAGTCCATGGTCTTTCTGGGGGGTCATTAATAAAATGAGACATATTCTCTTTTAGGAATACCACCTGGAGTTGCTGTGACCACTCTAGAATATTACCCCCATCCATCCTCAACTTGGGAAAGTCAGCAGGTAAGTTCCCAGCACTATTAGTAAAATTACTTACTGCTGGCTGCTGTCCATGGTTCCTTATGTGCCTATAGCAGCAGTAAGGCATGGGAACGCTTGCCGGTAGTTTAAAAGTCCCGCTTTGTAATTTTTTTCTTTTTTCTTCTTCTAGGCGGAAGAGCGCATGCGCGAAGTCCATTTCAGCTCTGCCGTCGTCGTGGAAGGATCTATTCATCGCGGCTCCACTGTAGAGGCCTCGGCTTCGGTCTTGGGTGTCCAGGTGTGGTCCGGAAGGTGTCGTCCTGCTGCTGCTTCCTCGAGGCGAAGATCCTGGCAGCGCTGATGCTCCGGCGACGGCGGTAAGTAGCTGCCCCAGTCTCCGCGATCCGGGGTGCGCGGCTTGGGCGATCGGGGGCGCGGTGTCCCTGGGGTGCGAAGGTGGGCTGGTGAGCTGGCATGGGCGTCGGTGGCTCTCCGGTGGGTGCTCCGTTGCACCTCTCCCCGCCCCTCCTTCCGTTTCGGCCTCCCTGGTTTCTCCTTCGTAATTTTGAGGCCCGGGCCGAAGGCCGCGGCAAGGGTCTTCATGGCCCTATCTACTTGCCGCTCACTGGGTTTGTACCAGGGGTCCGAGTCCGATTCTGCCCCCTCTCCCCAGTCACTTTCTTCATGATTCATGGTCCGGCATTTTTCGCGCGCCGGCCATTTTGAATCCTGGCTGCCGATTGGTTGGAGGTCGGCCATCTTGTCCTAGCACGTGGACAAAGATGGCCACTGTTTCAAATTTAGAGTGGGGCTTTGGGGCTCGGTGGCCGTTGGAAGTGCCCTTTTGGGCGATCCACTCACCGAGTCCAGCTCCTCGAGTTCTGAGTCCGAGCCTTCTTCGCTCCTTGCCGCCTCGCGGTCGATTATGAAGCTCCGCAGGTCGGC
Source organism: Pituophis catenifer annectens (assembly GCF_029215685.1). NCBI lineage: Eukaryota > Metazoa > Chordata > Lepidosauria > Squamata > Colubridae > Pituophis > Pituophis catenifer. The sequence goes on along the minus strand of NW_027256884.1, from coordinate 44,283,831 downwards.
AAGGAGGTTTTTGTCACCGGCTCTCTCCTTCAACAGCTGCAGGACGTCGAGTCGCAGCTCCTCTTCTTCTTGGTCGCCGTGGTGGGCCCTTTTCCCTTTCTCGATCTCCCCCTTTTCTTCCGTTGCGGTGGTTTTGGGGGTGTTTGAGATTCCTGCCTTCCCTGGCGAGTCCGATGGGTTGCTTTCCCGTTGCTTCGGGGGTGTCGCCATCCTGCAGGTAGGTATGGGTCCTTGTCTTGCGGCTTGGGATCGCTGGGCCTTACCAACCATCCTCTGCTACCATTTTGTTACGAGGGTTGGTGGATCGGGCCCAATAAAGAGACTTGAGTCATCAGGTAAAATATCTCTCTTTTATTCACAGGTTCATCACATCATCACTGTTCACATTAGGATGAGAAACATGGAGGAGTGTGCCCACCTTTTATACCTGTGGGCGGGGATTCAGGTAAGGAGGGGTCTATGGGAGTGGCTGACCAGGTGGGTGTCTGGGTTAACCCCTGCACTACCGAGCTATAGCTAATCCCTGGCACGGGTAGGGCATTTATGCCTGACAGTCTCTTTTATCACAATGGAATTTTCTGGCTATTTATATGGCTGGCTGACATGATGAGAAAGGTTAGGTCCATTTGTTCTATCAACAGTGATTGTTTTCTTTTCCTTGAATAGTTTGGAGATGAACTTATTTCAATGTATATGTTAATGGATGATTTATCTAAGTATCCTGGAATTTTCTTCCATTTTTTGGGATCTGGCTTCCTAGATGAAGCCAGGTAGACTGTTTTTCCTAAATGAAAAACATATTTCCTTTAAATGAAATATAAGACACTGTAGCTTGTATCCATTATTTGTTCGTCCTAGTTTCTGTGTTGGTGGAAAACAGTTTCTGACTTTCTTCCCTTGCATGTTTTATGCATACGAATCCTGAACAAAGACATAGACTGAGCTCCTGCCATTTCATACTAATCTAAAAACCACGGTCTTTATTCCTAATGAATGTTTTCCCCAGCTTAAAAAAAAATCACTTCCATCATCAGACCCAAGAATGCTCCATTACCTCCATTTTTTTCAGGCAATCAAGTGATGCAAAAGTTGAAAAGCTGGTATTTTCTTAGTAAGGATTTTATGGGTGAAAGTGATACTGTGTTCAATTAGAGACCCAGATGCTGGCAAAGATCTTGTAGAAATTGCTCACTACTGTTCAGTGTACAACAAACTCAAAACAATTTAATAATTAACAGCACAGTTAATCACCAGGGAAGCACAAGACACAAATGGGGCCAGGATGTTCTGCTAGGTGATCAATAATAATAATAATAAGAAGAAGAAGAATAAGAATAAGAATAATAAGAATATATAATAATATAATATTTTTAAAAAGTTAGCTTTGAGGAAATTCAGGCCTCGGAGTTTAATTTCGTTGGGGGTGTTACTTGGAACCCTGACAAATAAATTCTATTGATTTTTCTTTCTTTGTGAGGAACATCTTTGTTAATACAATGAAGTATAATCTTTGGAAGACAAAAGATTTGTCAAGAACTTTACCATATGCACTATTTATTTTTTAAAAAACCCATTCAAACAATGCTTAATAACTTATTAGGTGCCCAATTTTCCAGGGACTAGAAGGTAAATACTTATGGTGAAAGGTTATCAAGGAATCCAGGACTGTGGACTAGACAGAAAAATCAACAATGGCAAAGTGCTTCTACACTTTGCCAAGTAAATTGTACAAGTATGTCATTCATTTATTCTATTCAATTTAGAAACCACACAACTTAAACTGACTCTGGGAAGGTTCACTATGAATTGTGCTCTGTTGTAAGAGTCATTTAGCTTTTAATTAAAAGTACAATGCTTTATTTCTTCTTAATAATAAGTGAGTAAGATACCTTCTGACATAGGATATATCAAAAGAAAGTGCCTTTGGAGAACTGCAACCAGATATCAATTGTGATGTTTCAAGAACAGTGCAAAATATTTTTAGGCTTTGATAATAAATGTAATTTAAATTGGCTGATAAATAGTCCCTATAATTACATGGACACTGGATATATTTTTACTGCAGGACTTGTGAAGAATTGATGACCAGATTTCAAATTAATATAAAAATAATCTAAAGTTCACACATAAAAGTATGATTTCCTGTTGAGGATAGGAACCACCTTCTGTGAACTTCCTATTAACATATTCATATAGATGTTTATTTCATTATTCATAGTTCACTTGTTTTGCATTCATGAATTTATAATATGCTACTTTATATTCATGAATTGTAATTTGCTATTTCATCAATTCAAAGTTATGAATTGAAACTTGTTTACGTAGCTTGAATTAACTACGTAGGTGAATTAACTCTGTGTCATATCAAGTGCCACACTGGTGGAAACTGAATGTCTGCTTTGATTTTTGTCAAAGTTCTCAGAGCAAATTAAATGAAGTGAAACTGTCAAAGCAAATTAAAACAAGTAAAAGTTCTCAGAAGGTGCAAATACATGTAAATATGATGAGTTTAAGGTCATGAAAAATTGATATATTTGAAGAAGTTATAAATGCTTCCCATTTAAAATAAAAGGACACATTCCATTTGACATATTTTGTTAAAAATAACATAAAAGTATATATACAAATACACACATGTATATATAAAGTAGGCAATGGAAAAACACTTCTGGTTTTCTGCAACATTGCCATGAAAAGTACATAGATGCTCTTCCAAAATCTCCAGAAGCTGAATGTCTATGGAGATTCTCAGTCATCCAGGTCATGATTGTCCCAAAGCTTTTTCAAGCGAAAACTGGACTTTCTGGTTTTTCTTTGAAGATATTTCACTTCTCATCCAAAAAGCTTCTTCAGCTCTGACTGGATGGTGGAGAATGGAAGGATTTTAGTTCTTTTTCTTTCCCATCTTTGCTAGTAAACAAGCCTTCAGCTCCGTGGTGTAGAGTTCTGATGACTCCCATTTTGTGCTCCAGTGGGTGGTGAGGATCAAACTGTAAATATTGATTTGTGTGTGGGGGATTTCTGTAAACTTCAGTGTTAAGGCTTCTGTCTTCCTTAATGTGTACTGCACAATCCAGGAAGGCTAGATTATTTTCCTTAACATCTTCCTGTGTGAATTTGATGTATTTGTCCACAGAGTTAATATGTTTGATGAATGCTTCCAATTCCTGTATTTGATCTTGACTCAAGTATCCTCCACACACCTATACCAGTGAGTGGGTGGAATTCCTGTGAAGGAGTCTAGGGCTTTGGTTTCTACCTCTTCCATGTAGAGATTGGCCACAATGGGGGACACTGTGAACCCATGGCACAGCCATGCTTTTGTCTGTAGAAACCTTCATTGCATTTAAAATAGGTAGTGGTCAGGCAGAAGTCCAGCATGGCACATTTGTGGTCTGGGCTGAGATTGGTTCTGTCACCTAAGATGCTGTTGTTTCTTCACTACCATGATAGCTTCAGTTTTTGGAATGCAGGTGAAGAAGGAAGTCACATCATAGGAAACCATGGTTTCCTGTGGGTCCAGTTTTAGTTTCCAAACCTTTCTGGTGAAGTCCTAGGAATTGTTGAAGTGATGGGTGGTATTGCCAACTAGAGGAGCAAATAAGGCTGTTAAATGTTTTGAAAAGTTTTAGGTGACAGAGTTGATGCTGCTGACAATTGGTCTGATTGGAGTTGTCTATTTGTGGATTTTAGGGAGTCCATCTATACATGGGGTAGCTTCCCCAAGGTAAAGACGATAATATTATGGCTTGTCAATGGCATTGTCCTTCAGTAGGTGTTGCAAGAAATCAATTATCTTTTTTCTTATAACTGCTGGCGTGGTCTCTCTTCAGAGTTTCATATGTAGCAGTATCATTCAGAAGATCTTGGCCTTGCAGCTACAACATAGTCCTTTCATCAGTTCCAAGAAGGCTCCACACCCATTTGCACTACTCAGGTGGCCCTGATAACACAGATAAACCTTAATGACTTGCTAAAATAATGCAAATGACCAGCTGTCTGCAAGGAGTATAAATCTTTCCATTCCCCACCATCCAGTCAGAGCTGAAGAAGCTTCTCGGATGAAAAGAGAAACATTTTCAAAGAAAAACCAGAAAGTTCAATTGTCTCTTGAAAAAGCACCTTTGAGATTCCAGAAACTGAGCTCACCTTGCTTTTATGCAGCATGAAAAGTAGTTAAGTCACAACCTTCTAAGATGAGAATTTGGAAAATACATTCAGTATCTTGATATTTAAAACAAGAAAGAGAAACATAAGTTAGGATCAAGGACTTTATTTAAATTTCTAATCATGCTTTGGACAAGCGAGGATATTTCATAAATGAGAAGAGCTAGAACAAAATTCATTTCATTTGCAAATTAAGCTAATTAAAGTGAATTGCTCACTGTCATTTAATTGTTTTCTGTTATATCAGAATTACAGTTTAGTGATAAGATTTGGAAGGTTTTGGAAATTGCACCTAAAGGTTTTGGTAAGCAGTCAGGTAGTAAAGAATAATAAAGAATGCCCTCTCCACTGCTCAAAGTGAGAACAAACCAAGGATCAACGTTGATATGAAAAGAATGAAAGTTTAGGTGAACTATTGCGAAGAATGGTTAAGCAGTGGATTATTCTGTTAGAATAGTGGTAGGCTTTCCCTAACTGGAAGTTGGAGCTGGATAGCTATGGTTAAGAATGATTTAATGGATTCCTGTGTGCTAAGCTGAGGTCCAATTAAATGATTCCTATTAATACATATAGGGGGTGCAATGGCTCAGTGGCTAAAGAGGCTGGGCTTTTCAGATGGAAAGCACTGCACAGCAGGACAAGCTCTTGTTACTTGTCCCAACTCCTGTTCACCTGTTTGAAAGCATGCACATGCAAGTAGATAAATAGGTATCACTTTGGTGGGAAGGTAACAAGGTTCCATTCACCTTGTCGTACAGTCAAGGCACATGACCATTAAAATGTCTTCAGACAACACTGACTCCCTTGGCTAAGAAATAGAGATGAATTCCATCCCCTAGAGTCAGACATAACTGGACCAGGGAAACCTTTACCTTTACTTTTAATACATATAATCTATAATTCTACAGTATAAAGTCTTCACAAGACATTTTAATATCTTTTTACACATGCAACTACTTGAGCAGGAGACTTACCAAAGGATCATCATTGTAGTCCAACTGACTTTCCACTGGGCTGCCCACTGGGTCAGTCAGAGTTTTTTGGGGGATGGAGTGAATTTTATGACTTTTACTCCCTTCATGGCAGTTTCATGGGCTCACTGTTGTGATTTCACTGGTTTTTTGGCAGGACCTTAAGTTACCTTCTGGGTTGGGCATGCAGCTTGGCAGTTGGCAGTTCGGTGCCCCTCCTTCTCACACTCCATCATTGTGGAGGGTGATTATCCATTTAGCTGTGGCCCCTTGTAACACCATGGTCATGCACCACTTCTTAGCCTCTTTAGGGGCTATTTCTGGACCATATACTTGCATGTATGTCCAAACGTGTGCCAGGAAGAACCCCAATTGCTTGGCGTCTGTTAAACTTTGCTCCCAGGGCTGATGTTTTGCATCTTTTCTGCCTTCTGCAGCTGGTGCATCTTGGGCTGTAGGCCAGACTGTGAGGTGGTTGCAGTTGCTGGGGGTTTCATTGATGCTGCCATTGCAGGGACAGAGGTAGTTGTCCCTGCCCTTACCACGGCTGAATAGGGCTGGTCAGCAGTATGTGGTGCCTGGGCTAGGACTTCTCCAACTTTGAGGCTACCAAAAGCGCCCTTCAGGAACTTTACAGCTTGCTCCAGCATCCAGCCCTTTTGCTCCAGCTCGCCTGCACTCAATTCTTCCTCCAGTTCCTCCAGCTCCTCTTGGGTCTCTCACTAGCGGCTTCTATGGCCCCCATGGGTGAATGTCATGCTCATGGGTTTCTCTTCCCATTCTTCCTTTTTCCCAACCCTGAGTGACTATTAGGGTCTTGGTGGATCATCCTTTCCCAGCCATCTGAATAGATTCAGCCCTCCGGGAGGGGATTTTGAGGATACTTCCCCCCAGGCCTCGATCTCTTCCTGGTTTGCATAGTCCCTGTGGTAGAGGCAGTTCCCTCTCCAGGTTGACCACAACTGCAGAGCTGGCTTAATATCAGACCTGCCCCAATCTGATCCCTTAGGATAGAAAAGCTTTCAACACCATTTGGTTAAAGCAAAGGGTTCTTTTACTAAGAGTGGTGGCTGCAGTAAAGTCAAGCCAACTCCGAAAGTACCTTGCTTGCTGGATCCAAAAATAAGGTGTAAGTTTTCCCCCAGTCCGTTTCCAGCCAACCAGAGCTCCCCAAGATGTTTTGAGAACTCTGAATTGTTTGGGGTGTAATCCGCATATTTCTCATGGTGCCTGGCTGTGGGATGCTGGTACAAACAGGATTTGGCTGCTCTGGTCCTTCTCACCTGTCATCCCCCCCCTCTCAATTTCCTATCACATACCCACAAAGCTTTATTGCCCTTTCATCCTTCCTTCTTTTATCCTTCCCCCTTTCATCCTTCCTTCCCTTTTTTCTTTTTATGGCAAGATTCCTGCCCCCTAAGCAAAGCCAGGTAGATCTGACAGTCTCTACCTTAAGGTTAGATTGATTCTACTTGCTATACTTCAACCCATTCTTCTCAATAAATCTTATTAAAGAGCATTATGAGAGAATGGCGTTTGGAACTGTGTTTTAGTTTTAGGCATCTGCCAAATAATCTGACACAGAGGTTGGTGCTGCTCCACTTTCAAGAGAATACTTCATGCTTACCATAAACTGATTACTTCCTAATACCTAGATGTGTCTTGTAATGTACAAGTGCCAGTGAGAAAGGATTCTCCTCCTCCTCCTCCTCCTCCTCCTCCTCTGCTGCTGGATGTTTGATATTTGAGGTGAGAAAGGCAAACTGTGCTATGGACACAGAGTTCTCAGAGACCAAGGTGGCTTTCCCAGCATTTCCAGAAGGCAGCTTTCTTCTTCTGCTATTGCTGCTGCCTGGTTATGGCATAGAAGGAATGGATCTGTGGATTTTCCTCCTCCTCCCCTTTCTCACAGTTATCTTTAACTGCTAGGGCTTGGGAAGATGAGATGAGCCTGATTTCCTACATTAAGGAACAATAATAAGTATTATAAATGCATTAAGTGAGTTTTGAGAAGCCTTATTTTTTGGTCATTGAAATGAAAGAAATTAAGATTAATACCCATATAACTAATAAAACTGAAATTGAAATAACCTGCTGTGTCTGTGTGTATTACACACACACACACACACACACACACACTCTTTCCAGCAGGTTATTTATATAATTATAAAAATATATAATTATATTGTCATTTAAACCAGTTTTATATAATGGGATTTATAACCACGAATTCTTATAGCTTTGTAGAATCAGAAAAGCGACAGATTTCATGCCACTGCTTTTTATGTACCACCATTTGTAGTGTTAGAAATGATAGAGTATTCTAGAAGCAAGATATTTATATGGATTTCTTTATGTGCAGAGAAGAATAATTCAGGAATATGTTCAGATAGCAGAAAGTCTACCAAAGTGAACAGTTGGCACAAATGTCGCCAGTTCACTTTACTGAGCTAAACTATCCTGCAAATTGCTCCATCTTGATTCTTGTTTTGCTTTTTGTACAATTGCTGACAATCAAATAAATCAAACACAAAATTACAGAAATGACATGTTGTGCTATCTTACATATAATCAAAGGATAATGTTACTGTTTTACCATAATGCAATGCAAGTTATTATTTTTGGCTGTTACAGACACAACTTGATCATTTAAATGGAAAACCAGCGAATCTATATCCTGACATACAAGTTGGTGCTATCAGCTCATTCTTCAATTGTTATGAGTACGGTTTTTTTATTTAACTTTGTGTTTGTTTGTTTGTTTGTTTGTTTGTTTGTTTGTTTATTTATTTATTTATTTATTTATTTATTTATTTATTTATTTATTTATTTATTTATTTATTACGCCTCCTATCTCGCTATCCAATATGACTCTGGGTGGCTTAAAGGTAAAGGTTCCCCTTGCACATACGTGCTAGTCGTTCCTGACTCTAGGGGGTGGTGTTCATCTCCGTTTCAAAGCCGAAGAGCCAGCGCTGTCCAAAGATCTCTCCATGGTCATGTAGCCGGCATGACTAAATGCCAAAGGTGCACGAAATGCTGTTACCTTCCCACCAAAGGTGGTCCCTATTTTTCTACTTTCATTTTTTACATGCTTTCAAACTGCTAGGTTGGCAGAAGCTGGGACAAGTAATGGGAGCTCACCCCGTTCTGCGGCACTAGGGATTTGAACTGCTGAACTGCCGACCTTTCGATTGACAAACTCAGTATCTTAGCCACTGAGCCACCGCTCAGCAATAAAAAAATATAAAAACAATTATAAATATAAAAATTAATTTAAAATTACAAGTATTAAATACAGACTGAAAATTAAAGACTGATGCAGGATAGAGTGTTGTCTTCTAAGTCACTGCACCAACATCTCCAACCTGGCACATCTCCATCAGGCCTCATGCCAACCAGCAGAGCCAGGTGATAAAGCCCTTTTGGACAGCCAGAAGGGTGGGGGCAGATCTCACCTCTGGCAACAAGATATTCCAAAGAATGGTCTATGGCAGAAAAGGCCTTCTAAACTCAGTCAGCTGAAATTCCTTGACTGATAGGGTTTTCAGAAGGCTCCTTCTGCCACAATGAGTGGGGTGGGCCAATTCCATTGGAGTAAGATGGTTCCTCAGATACAAGGTAGTCTTCGATTTATGATCACAATTGACCCCAAAATTTCTGATGCTAAGCAAGATAGTTGTCAAGTGAGTTTTGCCCTATTTTATGAGCTTTATTGCCACATTTGTTCAGTTAATTACTGCAGTTATTAAATTAGTAACTTGGGTTGTTAAATGAATTTGGCTTTCCCACTTTACTTGTCAGAAGGCCACAAACCGGTGACCGCAGGACACTGCAACCATCATAAATACATACCAGTTGCCAACTATTCAAATTTTGATCATGTGATCATGGGGATATTGCAACAGTCATAAGTGTGAAAAATGGACATAAGTCACTTTTTTTCAGTGCCATTGTAACTTCAAATGGTCACATTAAAGAATGCTTGTAAGTCAAGGACTACCTGACCCTATCCCATAAAGGGTTTTAAAGTGATTACCAACACCCTGAATTGGATCAGGAAATAGATCAGTAAGCAGTACAGCTCACATAACAGTGGTGTTACATGTGCCACTCTACAGACCTCCAGAACTGTCCAGGCTGCTGCATTCTGAACCAATTGTAGCTTCTGAATACTCTTCAAGGGTTGCCTTATGTAAAGCATATTGCAGTAATCTAAATGAAAGATGACCAGATTATGAGTGACTGAGTGCATATCCTCGTGATCCCAAAATGGGTGTGACTGTTGCACATCATGAAATTTTGCAAAGGCTTTCCTAGCCATGACTGCCACCTGCTCTTTGAGTAGGAGTTGCAAGTCTCGGAGAACCCCCAAATTGCGCACCTGATCTGTCTGGGATACTGCAACCCCAACTAGAACTAAAGATGATAAATCTCTAGATCCTGAAGTTCCATGCACTCACAGCCACTTGCATTACTGGGGTTCAGTTGCAGTCTGTTATGATCCATCCAGACCCCCCACAGCCTCCAGGCCAGAGGTGATATTCAGCAGGTTCTGACCAGTTCTGGAGAACCGGTAGCGGAAATTTTGAGTAATTCGGTGAACCAGTAAATACCACCTCTGACTGGCCCCACACCCATTTATTCTCTGCCTCCCAAGTCCCAGCTGATCGGGAGGAAATGGGGATTTTGCAGTATCCTTCCCCTGGAGTGGGGAGGGAATGGAGATTTTACAGTATCCTTCCCCTGCCATGCCCATCAAGCCATGCCTTGCCCACCAAGCCACGCCCACAGAACCGGTAGTAAAAAAAATTGAATCCCACCACTATTCCAGGCACTGAAAAAGGGCAGTCACAGTATCAGATGGATCACTCAGAATAGAAAAGTAAAATTGAGTATCACCAGTGTATTGATGATACCTCATTCTGTGGGGTCAGATGACCTCATCCAATGATTTCATATTGACATTAAAAAGAAGTGGAGAGAATACTGAATCTTGTGGTACCCTTCCTCTAATGTTTGCATTTGTAAATATTATACTTTCTAATATGATTGTATGTTGACTAATGTAAAAATAATATGTCATAATCCATAGCAATTTATGTAACAACTCCTCTGATGCCATCTCACCATTGAAATTTCTGTTTTCTTTGTCCCTATAAAGATGGGTTGGTGGGCTCACCAAGTAATATCCAGGACTTTATATATGGAGGACAGCAGGGAAAAAAATGATAAGGACAGCCATTTATTTTTCTGTAAAAATTGTTCCTCCAGGAAAAAAAAATGGTTAACTTTATGTTTTACAGTAAATTATGGATACTGGAATTCCTACAGTAATGGCTAGGTTTAGAGAAACATTATAAACCAGAGTCAAAGAAATCATAAGGTTTAATAGGATTTATCAATGCTAAAAAAAGACAAAATGGCTAGTGATCTGACATCTCACCATAAAATCCCAGCATCACCATGTGTACAAAAAAGGAATTGGTATGGATTACAATATCTTGCATATAGAGACTTGATTATGATTTCTTATATAAACTCTGCAGCTAAAGCAACTTTAACATGATTTGATTGATACATATTTTTATTCATGACTACTGCTACTATACACAGTTTGTTCCTATTGTTTTTTTTTTCTTTTTGTGAAACTGATTTGGTTTAGATTTTTGTTTGCTTGTTTCTGTTTTGCTTTATTTGCAAAGGTGACATATCCTGTTCTTCATTTAATAGACATAAATGAGCTCTATTCTGATCCTTTACATGTTTTAAAATGTAAAATCAATGAAAATTGTGGAATAAATTGTTTTGTATTGGTAAAATAATAATTTGATAAGGCAAAAATTATAATGTGAATGTTTCAAGTGAATGAAGGTAATTCATCAAAAGAAAATGGTTGGAAGCAGGATCTAGACCTGTGACAGGTAATTGAATAAAAAAAGAAAAGAACAATGATCTAGATAACCTATGGATGAGAACAAATTATTTTAAGAACATTGGGTAGTGTTTAGGAAGTTAATTGGCTTTTTCTATTTGAAATTTTATTCCAGCAATTTTTCCAGATTTACATGTAAATTCATATTAAGTAACATATGAAGATTCTACCTAAATTATTGCTTTTTTTTTTTGCCACTTTGTCATTTGTTAATAATCACCCTTCACATTTGGATAGCATGTCACCTTATGAATACATCTCATTAAGTTTTTCACTTGGTTCAGGCCTTTTACTGTTTCTTTCTGATGGAAGCTATAAATCATTCTCAGCTATGTCATTAAAGACCAGCAACATGCAGTACAAAGACCTATATCCTGGCTGAAGTCAGCTCTAAATGGATTCTGTGTGAATTTTTATTCTGTTATGAATAACTATTGCCATTCTCACCATAGTTCTTTTTAATATATCTCAATAAAAATAAAGAGTTTTTAAGTGCGAATCATTGGCCCCCACGGAAAGGGCATGCAACTTGGGCGTCCTCCTGGATTCACGGCTGTCTTTAGAAGAGCACTTGATGGCCGTGACCGGGAGGATTTTTCATCAGGTTCACCTGATTCGCCAGTTGCGTCCCTTTTTGGATCGGGACTCGTTACACACGGTCACTCATGCCCTTGTCACCTCCCGCCTGGACTATTGCAACGCTCTCTACATGGGGCTCCCCTTGAGGAGCACCCAGAGGCTCCAACAGGCGCAGAGTGCAGCCGCGCAGGTGGTAATGGGAGTGACATGGCGTTCCCATGTAACACCTCTCCTGCGCGAGCTGCACTGGCTCCCGGTGGTCTTCCGGGTGCGCTTCAAGGTTTTGGTTACCACCTTTAAAGTGGTCCATGGCTTAGGACCTGGGTACTTGCGGGACCGCCTACTACCACCAATAGCCTCCCACCGGCCGGTACGCTCCCATAGAGAGGGGCTCCTCCAGGTGCCGTCAGCCAAACAATGTCGACTGGCGGCCCCCAGGGGAAGAGCCTTCTCTGTGGGGGCACCTACTATCTGGAACGAGCTCCCCCCAGAGATACGGAGGATCCCAGATCTACGCACCTTCCACCGCGCTTTAAAGACCTTATTATTTCACCAGGTGGGCCTGGCCTAATTTTCTCCCTCTTTCATAAAAGATTTTTAATTTTTAAATATCTTTTAGTATTTTATACATTCAATTTTAAAATTGGTTCTAAATAGTTCGGGGTTTTAAATTTGTCGGAGCCAAAATTATTTAATTTGATTTTATTCTACTTTTAAATTTTGTATGGATGTGTTTTATTGTTTGGCTGTGCACCGTCCTGAGTCCTTCGGGAGTAGGACGGTATAGAAATCGAGTAAAATAAAAATAAAATAAATAAATAAAAGGGCTAGTTGATTTTTTTTCACTAATAAATTCTCTTAAGACCCCCTTCAAAAATGTTAGTCATGAATATCATAAATATCTTAAATGCTATTGCTGACCTTAGACTTCAAAGTATGTTTTACCAGCCATTTGAAACATTATTTCGCTAAATATGTCTTTGTACTTTCAAAAAACATGAATTGCAAAACATATAGAAAGCTGGGTTAGATGAAGGGTTAATTCTAAAGCTCTTAATTGCCTGCAGTTGTGTTTAAATCATTGTTCTTCCTCTCATCTGTGAAAGAAATAGCTTGCCTTGCACATGTTGCAAGAATGAAATTCAAACAGATCAATACCAGAATAAATTAGAGGGCTACTTTTAATTGCCAGGCAAACAAATCATGATTTCAGGAATTCTGAAACCTGTCAGTGGTTGTAGATCCATTTAGAACAATAATGGTTCTACTTATGCAGATTTCACCTTTGTATTCGGTATTCTAAAAATACCGTAAGACCAAAGTTCCTTTTTGAATATTGGAAAAATAATTGCTACACTAGGCTGTGAAGATTAAGGAGGAAGAACTAAGCCTCCAGGAGAAAAGGCAGAAAAAGTGAAAAGGTTTTGCAGGGTGAATAGCTTTTGAAAATGGATTTGAAGGTGATGTTAGGGAAGTAGACTTAAGAAGAGGGCTACATGTGGAAATAGAAAAAGAAATAATAGATGGAGTGGAGTTTTCAGAGTATAGAGAAGGCAGTGCAGATTTCAGTAGCGAAGTCTATGAAAGACAAGCTTACAGAAAAGGTCCACTCTTGAAGTTATTTCAAATAAGGTCTCCAGAGAATTCAGATGTTATCTAGCCTCAAGAGGCTATTACCTTCACCTACAAAGAATTAATTTGGAGCTCAGAGGAAACTCTCTTTACTTCCCCAAAGAGAATAAGGAGGAAAAAGGGCAAGGATTTTTTTTCACAATTTTTTTTTTTTTTTTTTTTTAGCAGTGGGGCAGAAGCAAAAGTATTTGTATTATTGGACATTTCACAAAATTACAAATATTTTTAAAGGAAAATTCCATCTATTTTTAGAAAATAGATGCTCAAGAAAATTCAATGCCCTACTAAAGCCAGTATGGTCCAGTGATTAAGGCTACAGGAGACTCTGAGTTCTAGTCCCAATTTAGGCATGAAAACTGGTTGGGTGACCTTGGAACAGACACTCCCTTTCAGCCAACTGACCTCACAGGGTGGTTGTTGTGAGGGAAATATAAAGACAAATAAGAAGAAAGATTAAAAAAAAAACCCTTCTTGAATCCACTTGGATTAATATAAAAGGAAAAAGTGTATACTACAGATCACCCAACCAAGCAGAGGAAATAGATTAATCTTTTGCTGATTACTTTTCTAAGATGTGTAGGAAGCACACACAGTAGTAATGGGAGACTTTAACTATCATAATACCAACTGGGAGACAAATTCTGTACCAAGTGGGAGGTCAAACAGGTTCCTGATGAATCTAGCAGATAATTTTGTCATCCAAAAGGTAGAGGAGGAAAGCAGAGGGTCAGCTATAGTGAACTTAATTTTTACTAATAGGGATGAAATGATAGAAGGGGTTGAGGTTGTGGGAAGTTTGGGGGAGAGTGACCATGTCATACTGGAATTCAACATAATGCGATAGTAATCAATCAAATTCTAAATAGTACATTACACTTTAAGAACACTGATTTCAGCACTTAGAGCATGGGTGTCAAATTCGTGGTGTCACATTGCTGTCACATGACATATCATGACTTTTTCCCCTTCGCGAAGCTGGGGTGGGCATGGCCTGTGTGTGACACATCCTGACTTAGAAAGACCTTAGGAAGGAATCCATAGATGGAGATCTTGGGCAAGGGAAAACTATTCAAATGCTTGGGAAACACTGAAAATGAGATTATAAAAGTCCAGTCTGACACAATACTATTGAGAAAGAAAAACAAAACAAATAGATGAAACCAGCACGGTTGCATAAAGAACTCTTTGACAAACTGAGAAATAAAAAGGACAAGTATTTAAAAAAAATGGAAAGAGGACATTTAACTAAACAATACCAGCAAAGAGTCTGCATTTGAAAGGATGAAGTCAGGAAAGCTAAGGCTCAGAATAAACTAAGATTAGCAACAAATGCCAAAAATAATTTTTAAAAAATGTTTTTTTCTACATGTAAAAAACAAGGAGAAAGTCAAAGAAATGATTGGTCTGCTAATGGGAGAAAATAGCAAAGAGGTGATGGGGAGCAGGGAAAGAAAATAGTTTGCTTAGCTAATTCTTTGCATCTGTCTTTACACAAAAAGGAAAAAATAGTTCAACCTATCAAAAGTGGTGCCCTAGAAGACAGAATAGGAATACAGGTCAAAATGGGCAAGAAAATGGTCAATCAATCAGAATAGAGTTGGAAGGCATCTTCGAGGTCTTCTAGTTGAACCCCCTACTCAAGCAGGAGACCCTACACCATTTCAGACAAATGACTGTGTCCAGTCTCTTCTTAAAAATCTCCAGTGATGAAGCACTCACAACTTCTGATGGAAAGCTGTTCCACTAATTAATTGTTCTCACTGTTGGGAAGTTTCTCCTTAATTCCAGGTTGCTTTTCTCCTTGATTAATTTCCATCCATTGTTTTTTGTCCTGCCATCTGTGGTTTGAAAAATAAATTGACTCACTCCTCTTTGTGGCAATGTCTCAGATACTGGAATACTGCTATCATGTCCCTGCTAGTCCTTCTTTTCTCTAGACTAGCCAAACCCAAATCCTGCAACTGTTCTTCATATGTTTTTGACTCCAGGCCTTTAATCATCTTAGTTGCTGAGCCACTGAGCTGTGGTGGCACAGTAGTTAGTATGCAGAACTGCAGGCTACTTCCGCTGCCTGCTGCCTGCCTGCAGTTCATCAGTTTGATTCTCACCAGCTCAAGGTTGACTCAGTCTTCCATCCTTCAGAGGTTGGTAAAATGTGGACCCAGATTGTTGGGGGCAATATGCTGACTTTGTAAACTGCTTATAGAGGGCTGTAAAGCACTGTGAAGCAGTATATAAGTCTAAGTGCTATTGCTATTGCCCTTCTTTGCACTTTTTCCTCAATATCTTTTTTGTAATCTGGTGACCAAAACTGGATGCAATATTCCAGTGTGGCCTTACTAAGGCTTTATAAAGTGATACTAATACTTCATGTGATTTTGATTGTATGCCTCTATTTATACAATCAAGGATTGTATTAGCTTTTTTGGCTGCTGCTGCATATTGCTGGCTCATATTTAAATAATTGTCCTCTAAGACTCCAAGGTCCCTCTCACAGTTACTGTTTTTGAGTCAGGTTTCACCTAATCTGTACTTGTACCAGAGGTGAAATCCAGCAGGGTTTGACAAGTTCTGGAGAACTGATAACGGAAATTTTGAGCAGTTCGGAGAACCAGCAAATACCTCCTCTGGCTGGCCCGAGTGGGGAGGGAATGGGGATTTTGCAGTATCCTTCCCCTGGAGTGGGGTGGGAATGGAGATTTTACAGTATCCTTCCCCTGCCACGCCACCAAGCCACACCCACAGAAATGGTAGTAAAAAAAAATTGGATTTCACCACTGATTTGTACCTTTGGTTTTTCCTGCCTAAGTGTAAAAAATTGTTTTTCTCCATAATAAATGTCATTTTGTTAGATAGGGCCCATTATTCAAGTCTGTCTAGTCTGTCTTTTACAGTTATGTTTTTGGTAGACTGGGCCATAGTTTCTTTTAGCGTGAAGACTGATGCAATGAATGAGTTAAGCAGTTCTGCTTTATCTCTGCTCCCTCTAATTTCCTTGCCATCTTCTCTCTAAAGTGAACTTACTATTTCCTTGACTTTTTTCTTGTTATTTATATGTTGAAAGTAACTGTTTTTATTATCTTTGACTTCTGTTGCAAGTCATTGTTCATTCTGAGCCTTTGCTTTCCTGACTTCATATTTGCAGATTTGGACTATCTGCTGATAATCAGCCTTAGTTATGTGTCCCTCTTTCCATTTTTTATACTTATCATTTTTGTATTTCAGTTTATCGAAGAGATATTTGTGCAACCAGACTGGTTTCTTCTTGGATTTCTTGTTTTTCTTTTGTCTGTCTGCCTGCCTGCCTGCCTGCATGTAAGGAGCACTTATCTACTCTAGCTGATGTCGACTCTGAAGTGAACCTGGATGAAGCCATCTTTTGCTGCCTCATAGTTGCCATGATCTCTGAGAGGGGGAAGGGAGGGGAAAGTAGATAGATTGGCTAACAGTCAAAACAAAAAGTTTTATTGTGGGAATCAAGATCATCCCAGCAGGTGACAGTTGAAGGAAGAGAGGAGTGGCCAAGTGGCCTGCCAGATATATATATTTTTTAAATCAAGTTTTATTGGTTCTTTTCCCCCCCACATTCACCCACATCTTTTTTGAACGGAGTATTGGCCATATCTTATCTTATACAATTTATCAAATTCCAATACATTTTACTCAATTGCAATTTTTGCCACAATTTTCTTTTTTTCCTTTTTTTTAATCATATCTCAATATTTCTTTGCTTACTTATATAAACAACATCTTCATTCGCCCTCAAATTCTAATTTTCCTGCTTATTCATATTTATTCTCTTTTATATTTTAACAATTTATTCTTTATCTTAATATATTTGTGTTTGTTCGGGGTTGCCTTTCTTCCAGTTCATCTTTTTTATTGTACAGCAATCTTTCTCCTCCAACCTACCGTCTCCCTCTTTTCTTTCTTTCTTACTTCTCTTCTCTTCCCTTCCTCTTCTCTTATCTACTTCTCCTCCCCTTCTCCTTCTCCTCCTCTCTTGCCCCCTATCTTACCCTCTCTCCTCCTCTAATTTCCCTTCCCTTCCTTCCCCCCTACTCTTCCTTACCTCTCTCTCCTTCCTCTTCCCTTCCACCTCTTTTCTCCTCATCTCTCTCTATTGCTGTATTCATCTTCAATTTAATATTTTCCACTATGGAGTCCAAGCAACCCCGATCTTTCATTTATCAAGTATATTTCACACAATTCCTCTTATCTTTTTAATTATAAACAGTGTATTTCATCTTATTCTATTTTTCCCTTTAATTTTTTACCCAAACAATCTTCCAATCCTTTATCTTCTTTACTTTTAACAATATGTTTTTTCTTCTTTACTTCTTGTAAGTATAACACTTAAATCATTCTTTAACATTTCAATTTCATTCAATTTTACATTCAATTTCAGTTTTCCATCATAATTTCAATTAATGCTTATGTTACTTATTTCTCTCCGGTTAATGCTTTCTCTAAAATCATTCTTTCTTTCACATTGCACCTACTGATCTATTTCATTTAACAACATTTTCACATATAATTTCTACCACTAACATCATTATCTTTATTAACAAATTAACATTTTCACTGACTCTTAACCATTTTCCCTTAGTTTCTCTACAATTCCATTTCTTAGTATTTGCCTCCCTTTCTCCCATTCCCTTACCTTTTTCCTTTTCTTGTATCTCCCCTTCAGCCTCTTTTCTTTAATTTTAACTGTATTAATTTTCTTTCTTCTGGATGGGGAGGAACAGGCTCAGGCTCAACCCTTCCAAGACTGAGTGGCTGTGGCTCCCGGCATCCCGATATAGTCAGTTGACTCCATCACTGACTATTGGGGGCGAGTCTTTGGCCCCCACTGAAAGGGCTCGCAATCTGGGAGTCCTCCTGGATAGGCAGCTGTCTTTGGAGGAACATCTGACGGCTGTTACCAGGGGGACCTTTTATCAGGTTCGCCTGATTCGCCAGTTGCGGCCCTTTCTTGATCGGGATTCCCTGTGCACAGTCACTCACGCCCTCGTCACCTCTCGCCTTGACTACTGTAACGCTCTCTACATGGGGCTCCCCTTGAAGAGCACCCGGAGGCTCCAGCTGGTCCAGAATGCAGCAGCGCGGGTAGTGATGGGAGCAACATGGCGCTCCCATGTAACACCACTCCTGCGCGAGCTGCACTGGCTCCCGGTGGTCTTCCGGGTGCGCTTCAAGGTGTTGGTTATCACCTTTAAAGCGCTCCATGGCATAGGGCCTAGCTATCTCCGAGACCGCCTGCTGCTACCGATGACCTCCCATCGACCCGTGCGCTCCCACAGAGAGGGCCTCCTCAGGGTGCCATCAGCCAAACAATGTAGGCTGGTGGCCCCCAGGGGGAGGGCTTTCTCTGTGGGGGCTCCCACCCTCTGGAATCAGTTGCCCACGGAGATAAGAAGAATCCAGGACCTCAATGCCTTCCGTCGTTCCCTGAAAACCTATCTTTTTCAGCAAGCCGGGTTGGCTTAAGAAGAAATTTTTAAAATTTTTAAATCCTTTTAATTAGTCTGCGATTTTAATTTTTTGGGCCAAATTTTATATATATTTTTAAATGTTTTAATATTTGTATTCTATGTTTTTTATCTTGGCTGTACACCGCCCTGAGTCCTCAGGGAGAAGGGCGGTATATAAATTCGAAATTAAATTAAATTAAATTTCTCAATCTTTCCCCATTTATTTCTCTTCTTTTCTTATTTGAGATGTATTTTCCCTTGTCCATTCTTATTCTGTCACTGCTAAACCCAGTGTAATCATCTTTATCTTTATTTTCAATTATTTCTTCTCCAATATTATCTCTTTGTTTCTTTTTTTCTCATTCTTTCTCTTTTTTTGCATTCTAACCAATCCTCTGCTTCTTTGTTTCCCTTAAGTGTTTCTCTTATTTTTTGAAACATCTCCCTCAATGTCTCATATTTCTCCTCCCAATTCTCCATATTTTTAATTTAAAAGGCTGAGATTTTTAAATTTATTCTTTTTCTTTACATATATTTCAAATTTCCAAGACCATATAGTGCTCTTCCCCCCCCCCTTTAAATAATGTCCAATTTAAATCTTCACTTGAACCAGCACCGTTTCAGTCTTTGTCCTTTGTTCTCTTATCTTGGTAGAGCTGTATGAATTCTTTCAGACCTCTTTCTCACACTCTCCGCCAGCAGTTGTCTTTCGCCGATTCACAATCCTTTCCATAACAAAGAAGTCATCTTGTAATACACAAAAGCATTCACTTCCTCTTTTCCACATTAAGTTCTACTGTTTAAAATGTTTTTCTATCTTCTTTTCCTTGTCTTATTTCCCCCCCCCCCCCCATCCAGTTTTAAATCTGAATGGAAGATATTTTTTTTCCAGGGCTTTAAGTTTGATTTTTTTAAAGTTCTGGATTTTTTTTCCCTCCGCTTTAATCCTTCTGTGTCAATTAGCCGCCAATCTTCCACTACAATTTTTTCAAGCAGTCAAAGACTTTTTCTCTTTTACCTGTGAGTTGGCCAATTACTCACCCGGCAACAATTACTCCATTCAATTACCGCTCCTACATTCCCTCTTTCTGATTGTGGCCGTTCTGGTTTGTGACAGCTCCTTAATGGCTGCCTTCCTTCACCGACGGGTCGAAGACTAATGCCGGCATTTCAGGGAACTTGCTCATTCCCTATTCATGCCAGCCTTCTTTCTTTGCTGTCTCCACAAGTCAGCTATGATCCTTGGGGATTCCCAAAATTGGCTAGGATATCGGTATTCTCCTGGAGCCCCAGAATCAACACCGTATTGCCTGATGCCAGCCACACCCCCTCCGGCCTGCCATATACTTTCATTGGACAATGAATCACCAGGGACCTCTGGGGAGGGAATTATTTGCTTTTTTAATTAGGGGAAAACCACCAGAAGTTTTAGAGTTGGTTTTCACTAGTTGTGTTGGTATGATGTATCCAATAAACATGTTCTTTGAGGAATCCATTTGCCTCAAAGTTCTACTTTTGGCAGATGAGTTACTCAGAATGCTGGCATCTGGGTTGAAATCACCAGGACCAGATGGATTATATTTCAGGGTTACAAAGGAGCTGAAAGATGTGATCTCAGAACCACTGAACATAATATTTCAAAACTCCTGGAGCACCAGTGAAATACCAGAGGCCTGGAAAAGATTCCAGTCTTCAAAAAGGGGGAAATGGATCCAGGAAACTACAGACCAATCAGCCTGACACAAATCAATATTTATAGGAAAATACTGGAAAAGATAATCAAGCAACTGATTTGCAAACAGCTAGAAATGAGCAAAGCTAGAAGCCAATATGGGTTTCTTAAAGACAGATCATGTCAGACAAACCTTATTGCCTTCTTTGGCAAAGTGAATAAATCAGTAGAACAAGGAAATACTGTGCGCTTAGTTTACTTGGGCTTTTGTAAGGCATTTGACAAAGTAGACCACTACGTACTCCTTGGTAAGATAGAAAAATGTGGGATAGACAACATCACCACCAGATGGATTTGCAGTTGGCTAACCAACCACTCTCAGTCCTCAATGGAACTGCATCTAAATGGAGGGAAGCATGCAGTGGGATATCTTAGGCCCAGCACACGTCAACATCTTCATACAGTAAATGATTTAGATGGGGGTATAGAACAAGGGTGAAATCTAAAATTTGTTACTACCGGTTCTGTGGGTGTGGCTTGGTGGGGGGGGTAATGTGACTGGGTGGGTGTGGCCAACCTTTTTTTCTTTTCTTTTAAAAGCATTTTTTCTACAACCTCTTTGGCCAAAGAGGTTGCAGAAAAAAATGCCTCTGATGATCAGGCAACTCAGCTGGGATCGTCAGAGGCTTTTAAAGGCATTTTTTTCCTACAACCTCTTACTTTTAAAAGCATTTTTTCGGCTGAAGAGGTTGTAGAAAAAATGCTTTTAAAAGCCTCTGATGATCCCAGCTGAGCCACGCGATCATCAGAGGCTTTTTTTTACTTTTAAAAGCATTTTTTCTATAACCTCTTCAGCTGAAAAAATGCTTTTAAAAGTAAAAAAAACAGCCTCTGATGATCGTGCGGCTCAGCTGGGCATGGGGGGGGCACAGGGATTGTTACTACCGGTTCTCCGAACCACCTGCTGCCATCACTACTGGATCGGGCGATCCAGTCCGAATCGGGAGCATTTCACCCTTGGTATAGAAGGAGAACTCATCAGATTTGCAGATGACAGTGAACTGGCGGGAATAGTCAACACTTTAGCTTAAATAGCTTTATTAATAGAAACCAAAATGTCACCCCAATATGGGCAAGCTTTGGAGTTGTCCATAATTTTTCATCACACCAAAGGTCAGGAAAGAAAACAGAGTTTGGGGAAGTGAAAATAAAATAAAAGGGATATTTCATCAAGAAAATTTCCATATATAGTCTCATATTGAAGACAGAAGACTGAATGAATTAAATAATAGTAGAGGTGATCAAAGACTATTTATCACAAGTATTCATAGTTTTACAACTATTAAGAGGTGAGCTACATGGTTTTAAACAGTAAAATAAAGTAGAAAAGCCAGAAACAGTATGGTAGTACCTGTTGTTGGGTGGAGAATTGCTGAAGTTAAATAAATGTTGCTTCTCAGTGCTAAACTACTGAGAAGTCTTCATATAAACTATCCAAAGTTGTCTAAATTAAGAGCGAAATAAATCTAATCAACATGCATTACCAAAATGTGATCCTATGACACTGGACTTCAAGCAATGTATTAGAAAGAAACTTTACAAAGAGGCTAATGTAACATGCTCTTTAAATAAAGACCTTTTTAACCCTAATTTCTGGGGGATCATTGGAAGTGACAATATACACATATTTTTGGTGTGTATATTTTCTTGCAGAGAAAATATGAAAAAAAAAAAAAAACTCAAGATGATTACTGTGATCATATGATCAAAGTTCCCCCTACTGGTGGATATCTATAATCTTCAGTTATTAAATATCTTCTTCCAGGATATTTTGTTTAATGTAATTAAGGATTTGAAAGCAGAAGTAAATTCTGCATTTAGAAATCTGGACTGCATTCACCCAGAAAATCAGTCTCTCCTTCCCTCCCTCCCTCCCTGTCTCCCTCCTTCCCTCCCTCCTCTCTCTCTTTGAAGTAACTAGAGAAAGAGAGAGAGACTGACCCTTTCAATAATTCTTAAAAATGCCTATCTAGATTAAAATTGCATGTAAGGTTGGAGATGTCTCCATGGAATAAAAGACACAAAGGTGTCATTCCTACTGTGGCAAAACATTGGCATATGAACTTTGATTATAGGAGTGGTTGAACTTTCTTTCTATCAAGTTTGAAAGACTAAACATGAAGGTTGAAGCAAGACAATGATTTTAACATTGTCTGTGAATCTCTGATCATTTTCTATATATTTTGTAAGTCATGAAGTCAGTCTTAAAAGAAATTACAGATTAGACACCTTGTCAGTTCCATCAAATCCTTTAGCAGAGGTACTTGTGATTTAAGCACTTCTTTTCAACCAAAGATGCTTCAAGGTGCACTGTTCATTTTGATGTAGACAGTTCCCAATTTCTCCAGAGTTAAGGTCATTCCTTTCTATTCTGTTTCAGTTTCAGTTGGTACTTTTTCAAAGAAAAGCAAGTACATTCATGTATCTCTATTCTAAATTATGCAATGTTATATGCAAGCTTTCCAAACATACAATTTTTTGTGCACACACTGTACATTTAGTTTGTTAGATTTTTACCCTTCTGCAACATCACAGACTCTAAAAGTTAACATATAATAAAATATAATATAAACCCAACACTGTAATATAATTATAATATAAATCCAAAATATAAAAATATAATATAAACCCAATACCAAAAGTCAAAATACAAAACTACGGAAAATGATTAAAAGTCATAAATTACACAATGCCAAACAAAGGCACATGCCCACTGAAAGAACTAGATCTTCAACATTTTCTGGAGGTGGTCAAGATAAGAATGTATCAAGCAGGAGGCCATTTCAAAGGGCTGGTACCATGACTGAAAATAATGCTTCTGAGTGTCAGCCCCTCGGTTTCTCCAAAATGGGGGATAATCAGTTGCTTCTCCCATGATCATAATGATTGGGCTAACTTCTGCAGAGAAATGTTAGTTCCCTGTCAGAAAGCCATAAAAGGCTGACAGCCCTTTAAAGCAAATAGGCAATGAGGGTTTACAGAAAGAACTGAAGAAACTTCTTGGATGAGAAGCAAAATGTCTTCAAAGGAAAAACAAAATCCAGTTTTCCTTTTACTTTTGAAAAAGCACTTTTGGGACAACCATGACCTGCATGACTGAGAATCTCCATAGACATTTGGCTTACAGAAAAAGTGTCATATGCTTCTAGTGATAACTGATTATGAGTCCTGGGCTGTGCATTCTGCACTGATTGATGGTTCCAGATGGTTTTTAAAAGCAGCTCCATGTAGAATGCATTAGTAGTCTAGATGGAAGCAGATGCAGTCATGAATCATTGTTACAAGGTTCTTTCTTCTAGGAAAGCCTGCAATTGATGCACAAGCTGAGACTAGACAAAAGTCTATATGACTACTACCTTCACTTTCTGCATTAGAAGGAGCCTTGAATGCAATAGGATCCTCCATCAATCAAGTTGTGGACCTGCTTATGCAGGGATAATATCTCTCCATCCAGAATAATTTCAGGAAGAAAACTCTGGTGTACAAACAGCCAACACTGGGTTCATTTTCATTTAGGGGTCATTTTCAACCTGTTTCCTTCCATCCAAATCCCATTATCCTCTAGGCCAAGGGTCCTCAAATTATGGTCCCTGGGTCGAATATGGCCTGCTGAAACAATTTATCCAGCCCGTGCTCCTCTAACCACCCCTCCTGCCCCCCTCCAAGCAAGTGATGTTGGCACAGGCAAAACCCCAGGGCAGCTCTGACAAGGCACCCGGAAGGAGCAGTTGGAGCTCCTAAACAGGCAGCCAATCTAAGTGCCTGAAAGACCCCATCCCATCACCAAGAGTTCGGGTTCCTCAGCAGATGGTGGGTGAGGCCTCAGCCGTGTTCTTGGCAGACAAGGGCTTTGCCCTTGCTGATCTAGTGCCCGGAGCTGGCTCTGCCTTGAAGAGGCCGGGGGTGTTGTTGGGGCTCCTGCAAAGAGGGGCACACCATGCAGTACCATCATAATCCATCAGCTGCTGCTGGCACTGTGCACCTACCTGGGCAGCCTCTTCGTGGGTGGCAGCCCACAGGTAGGTGTGGTGGCCGCCTCAATAGGCCCAGCCCAGCACCCTTCCTCCTCCTCCTTCTCCTCCTCCTCCTCCTCAGATCCACTGCTGTTCCTACACCCGAGCAAGGCCGCCGTCCTGGCCTGCATTTGCAGCCTGGGTGTGCTCTACATCCGCTTGTCTGAGTTCATTGAGCAGTTCGCCAAGCACGCCCAGACACCACAGGTGCATCCTTCCTGGTCTGCATGGTGGATTGTGGCACCAGGTGAACCCAGACACACACAGAGAGAGGGATGAATGGGCAACTGGGCGTGTGACTGACACCTGGCTTCCAGTGCTAGAGAGGTGAGAAAGGGAAGGGCTGGGCTGGGCTGGGCTGGGCTGGGCTGGGCTGCTGCTGTTTTTCATTGGGGGCATGTGGAGCGAGACGGGGCTCCTCTTGCCATCTCTTCTCCCCCCTTGCCAGGCATGGCAGGACTTCCTGCCCCTCACTTAGCCCCCCCATCCCTCCTTATCAATGCAATTTGAGGGTGGCAGGTGGGGAGGGGTGGGGTGGAGGAGGAAGGCTATTCCCAACTCCTGGGACAACTGGCTTCTTCTTCCTGGCAGCTTTTTCTCTGCCTTTTGGCGTCAGCCATCAAAGACAAAGTTTTTGTGAGGAGACGGGCTTGTCCCACCCACTGCCACCCAGATGTCTTCGCTTCCCCCAAGCATTTCTTTGCCTCCCTCATTTCTGGCTCCATTGCATTTCTCGCCATCATGTCCAGGGCAACAAAAGTTTGTGGGACTAAAAACAAAAGTTCAAACAATCAATTCGATCTTCTTGTGAAAAAAAAATCTTGCGAAGTTGGAATTGATTGATTGAACTTTTTTTAATCCCACAAATTTTAGTCTCCCTGAACACAATGGTGAGAAATGTGACAGAGAAATGTGACAGAGCTGGAAATCAGGTAGGAAAAGAAATGCTTGGGGAAAGCGAGGAAACCTGGGCGGTGGCGGGTAGGGCAAGCTCTGTGGTACAGCAGTGCAATGAAGAGAAGGGCAATAGAGTGGCTGGTGTGAGGGAAGGAGGGCTCTGCTTTCCCTCTCTTCTCCCTGCTCCAGTTCTCCTCCTTTCCTTGTGCTGGCCGCTCCATTGCCCATTTCTCCATTGTAGTGCAGCTCCCAGGATCCACTTTGATAGCAGGGGGTGGGTAATAATTTGCCTGGCCAAAATAACCCCACAGTCTCCCCTACATTGGGCTCAGCTTCAATCATTCTGCCAACTTAATTCCTCGCCATTCTCACTTTTGCCCACAGACTAACATCCCCTGCATGCAACTTCACTGGGAGGGGTGGAAAATCCCTCCACTTCCCCCCAATTCTTCACCTTTCTGTGTGAGCTCTCAGGAGCATCAATTCCTTGTCTCTATGGTAACCCCCCCCCCCATTCCTTGGAAACCTCACCTCTTAAAGGAGAAGCATCTAGAAGGCTAAAACAGCTGCGAGACCAATGTGCAGACAAGCACCCTTGGAAACAGTCTTTCAAACTATAGTCTGCCTCCCCCCCCCCCGATAGTCTGAAGGACTGTGAATTGGACCCCTGATTAAAAAGTTTGAGGCATAGAGGACTTTAGCAGCATCCAGTGACCTAGAGTTGTGATGTTAAATTAAATTTATATATTCAATTGCAGGGAGGAAACAACTGACTCTTGGGGTACCCCATAAGGGAGCAGCTACTATGACAATCTCTCCTTCCCAACCAGCATTGACTGTAATTGTTTACTAAGAAAGAAGTGGGTCAACTACAAAACAGTAAAGCCCATAGTCAGCCCAAAAAGATACCATAGTCAATAGTATCAAATACCAATAAGAGGTCCCAAAAGACTACGACAGACAATACCTTCATCTAGATCATGACAAAAGTCATATACTAGAGCAACCAACTCCATCTCAGTCCTGTGTTAGGGACTGAACCCTGATGGATATGGGTCCAGCTAATCCATTTTTTCTGGTGTGCTCTGTCACTGGTCTTGAACCACTGACTCAACATTTACTAAAAATCGAAGTTTGGATATCAGCTCTGGATTCAGGGAAGGGCCTTTGAATAGTTTTCCACCAAAACCCCTTTCTCCCCTTATTCACACATTTCCCATTGTATTGTGAAGTTGTTCCAATTGTGAATCCTTTCTCCTGTAATAGCTTCTACCATTCCTATGATGTCAAAATGGCCATCAATGGCTTTGTCTAATTCCCTTAATGAAAAGAAAAATGATCTACCCAACACAAATTTGTTGGGTAAACAAATTTGGACATCGTATATCAGACCAAACTGATAGGATTCTGTGCTTTTAACCTAGGAAATCCACAGCATACAGCATAATGAAGAATGCTAATAACATTTATAGTGCTGTGATGTATATTACTTCTTTGTAACCATATACGTAAGAAATAATGGAGAAATCATGGAGAAAATGCTTTAACTGTACATAGGGTGTGAGATGGAAGGAAAAAAATATCTCAGTTAATAAAGTGGTTAAGAACAAGACATCAAACATTTATGAACGCTCTTGCTAATGCGTTGGGGGTTAGAAAATTTGAATCATATTACAAAATTACTTTTTTCACATCATCAGCATCTCACCTTAGATAGATATGTTTTGTTTTAGGATTTGGGAAAATATAGCTCTGGTATGAAATGATAGAAAGCTTGTGTGTGACTTTCTGTTTCCATGTGGGTTAAGAAACTAGAAGGGTGCATGTGTGTCTGTGTCTGTGTCTGTGTCTGTGTGTGCAACACATACACATACACACACAAACACACACATATTCATACATGCCAATAGTTAAGGCACCAGCCTAGAAAGCAATAGACCAAGAGTTCTAGTCCTACCTTAGCCATGAAGCCAGCTGCCTGACCTTATGCCAGTCACCCTCAGGGTTGTTATTGTGGAGAAAATAGAAGAAGAAGGTGTGGTGGAAATGTTTGCCACCTTGAGTTTTTTGTGAAAATAATAAAGGTGACTTATAAATAAATGTTTTTTTTCTTTTTTTTATGAATCTGTAATCCCTTTTATCAGGGTGGAGTTGGGGCAATTGAACTCTCAATTTTCTGAGTGGGAAGCAAGAGTCTTCACCTCTAAGACACCATGCTGCTCGGATATAAATAAGTGAATAAATAAAATAAATATTTCCATTACAATCAAACTAAATGATAAGTTCCTCATTTCCACATGACAGTCACTTAGATTGCACTCTAGAATTCAGGCTGTCAAATAAATATCTCCTATGGGAAGTAGGGGGAGGATATATCTTGATTTATTAGTCATGAATAATTTCTTAATGTAATGCTACTTCAAGGGGAGAAAAAAACCTCACCATTCCTTTTAATTTTCCATGCAGGAGAAATGATTGAGCAATTGCAACCATTCTTGAATGGAGTTATGTTTTTGTGTAGGAATCGATCAGTTAATGGTGATTTCTGCCTTTAGCTCAGAGAAAGACGCCCTTTGGTTACAATGATCTCACCATTCAGTAGCAATTCTTGCAGTGAAGGAAGTGTAACTGAAATAAAACAGTGAAAATATCTCATTGGAAAAAGAATCAATAATAGTAAATCTTGATGCTAGGATCATAAAAGAAGTAGTGGCTTAAAGTCCCTGCTTTGAGTGAATTAACAAGTCAAATGAACATAGTGCAAGTTAGTAAATGAGTAAATAAATAATTAAATTGCAGTGTTTTACCACTGATCTAAGGACTTTGGAATGAGAAAATCCCTGTGAAAAGTCCATTTTTTAAAAAAGTTTAGTATGTCTCTGTTAGAATAAAAACCATGTTGATTCAATTTTGTGTAATCTTACCATCAGCTGTTTTGGACAGCTGGACGTAGAATAGATTGATGAAAACTGAACAAATATTTATTTACTTATCAACAAAGATAATGATTCATAGTCACTAAACAAATATAAGTTCAACAAGTTTTATTTTCAAGATGAGCACCTCTCATCCAACTCAAGGGGCTGTATTATTACTTATTTTTGTATATATAGCTGCCCATCTCATTTTTACATTATTTTAAGCAGTTTACAATAAAAGAAACAAAAAGCACAAAACAGAAAATAAAAAAATAAATTAAAAAATGCAGTAAGGACATCAAGGGCTGAGGCACTGTATTCTACAAAGGCATACAATCTCTAATGTGTTTTTCTATACACAAGGTCCCGTCATTTTCAGTCCATTTCATTCTGTCTCTCATATATATTGTGTAACCTTCAGGTGGTCTCTGTCTCTCCACTCTTAATTTCCTTAAAGGATTATGTTATGGGTGAAGTTTCAGGAGGAAGTACCAGGTTTCTGCAGGAAAAATAAGATATAAAACTAGCAATAAATAAAGTCGAATTCCAAATCTATTTTAAAACAGTCTCATTTTGTCTCTGGCAGGAACTTCAAGAATAGATTTTCAAGGAAGTTTAGCGGAGGCTAATTGTAGCACAGTCATGGCAACCATCATAAAAGAATTCCAGTAAATGCTTTGTATCAAATGTGATCTCTATTTATACAGACATTCTTGCAATCTTTTCTCAATACTTTTTATGTAAAAAGCTAGAATCCATTTTCCTCTGGATGGAAATTTCCCACTAGATTCTTATAACAGATTGCAAGTTGTTTACTCTGGCGATGTGAAAACTGGCTCTTATCCAGAAACTTGGTAGTCAGTGTTTGAATTGTGCTATATAAGATTGAGGTTTTTATAAAATCTGTAGTAATAATTTAATGAGTAAGATTTCAGACCATTTCAAATATGCTATGTGTAACAGCATAAAACTGCATTTAATTTAATTTAATTTACCTTTACTGGTCAATGACAGAAATGAAAAGACTTGACTTGAACAATCTATCCCTTATTAGATAGAATTCCAGGTCTGCTTATTACAGATCTTGGAGAAGGATAACTTTTACAACTAATGAACTCCCTTCCCTCCCTCCCTCCCTCACTCTTTGCCTCTCTCGTGCCGCATGAACCAAAGAATAACAAATTAAGGTCTATAGCACAGGTAATTTCTGTCTAAATACTCTAGGCCTGTGGCTCCCTACCTTTTGGGCACCAGGGACCAATTTCGTGGAGAGAAATTGGCCAGAGAGTGTTGGCTTCGCATGCTGCCTGCATCCCACAGTTGGGACTTCACTTGTTTGCATGGCCCGATTTCTGGCATGCCTTGGCCCAGAGCCAATCCACAAATGGGGAGTTGGGGACCCCTGCTATAGGCCAGTGTAGCTCAACCTTTAGCAATTTTAAGCTGTGTGGACTTCAAGAGAATTCCTCAGCCATATCATAAAGTTGCCAAGGGTTGAGAAACACTGATGTACACTCTAAGTTTTCTACCTGTTTAGATAATTTCTGAGTTCTGTTAAAAAGAAGATACACAATACTAAGATACTCAATATCTAAAATGCAACTTTCCAAAGAAAATAAGACATAACTTGGCAGCTATGCCTTTTTACTCATTAGTAAGGTATAAATGAGATATTCTCCTTTTAAAACAATTACATTCCAACCATAGCAACTGTTTGTCAGAAATTTTGTTCTTTATGGATATTGGAAACAAAAGATTTGCTTATTCAGATTTCTGGTGTAAGTTGTACCTAAATGCAGGAAGAGGCTATTAACAGATTGCACACAGGCTCCATTCACATTTTTGTAGTTTCTAAAGAGATTCCAGCCCCTATTATATCAAGACTGACATTAAAATTTGGCAATAAGACACTAATTTTTGCAGAGCAATTATAGGTACTAGTAGTTACCACATATCTTGTTATGGATTCTGAATGCTATTAAAAGACCTGCATTTGTAATAGGAATTACTTAATTTAAGAATGTGAGAATACTGCCTAGGAAGTGAATGATAAATGTCAAAATCAGATCCTGACATCCACTTATTTGCCTTTATCTGTCCTTCATACAACAATGACAGAAGACATGGAATTCTATCCAATATCAAATCATTTTAAAGTGATCTTTTAAATTTTATACATTTCTAATGCAGTTTGTTTTCTCATGGTTCTGGATGTGAGCATAATATTAATTTATGCTTCACTGTTGCTTCAGGCCTATGCTTTCAACAATATTTTTGTCATGACACTATTAAATGATTGCCTTGCTGAGGAAAAGAAAGGACATCTAAGAAGCCTAAGAAATTAGAAAGTCTTACTTTTCTTCATCCTAAATATCTTGGGAAATTTTCAGCAAAAGCATTTATTTGGTTATTTGTCAGAGCCAACATGAGAAAATGTCTTTGGGGTTCATTTTTCTTTTAAATCTGTGTTAAATCTGTGTTTTGAAGGAGACATGAAATTGTTGCTTATGAACCTTACAGCTGACATAAATCACCAACTTCAATCTATTCGAGTTTGCCAAGTTTATCTATTTATTTGGACAGAGGTCTGCCACACATCAATCAATTTCCTTCTACCAGTTTCTTTCATACACAGTAGTTGGGAACCTATAAGGCTTTATCTGGCTACACTCTCACTCTTCAAAACGTCCCTTTTTGTATTACCTAAGGAAAAATGGTGAGGGACATGGTAACTCAGTGGCTAAGACTGAGCTTGTTGATCGAAAGGTCAGCAGTTCAGCAGTTCGAATCCCTAGTGCCCCATACAGGGTGAGCTCCCGTTACTTGTCCCAGCTTCTACCAACCCAGCAGTTCAAAAGCATGTAAAAAATGCAAGTAGAAAAATAGGGACCACCTTTGGTGGGAAGGTAACAGCATTCCGTGCGCCTTTGGCATTTAGTCATGCCGGCCACATGACCATGGATACTCTTCAGACAGTGCTGGCTATTTGGCTTTGAAATGGAGATGAGCACTGCCCCCTAGAGTCGGGAATGACTAGCACATATGTGCGAGGGGAACCTTTACCTTTACCTTTAAGGAAAAATGGAACATTGCTGGGAAATGTCCTATTCATCCATTAAAACATTGGTATATTTCCACAAATTAGAAGGTGCCGCTCCAATAATAACCTGGGAAAGTTCCTACACAGCAAAGAATTTAAAGAATTTCCAAGTTTTAAAATTCTATTTGTGAAATACATGCCTGAAGAGAATTTCACTTTCTCACAACATCTCTTCCCCTTAATTTCAAAATGCTAATGGTTTTTTGCTGAATTTTGCTCACTAATGACAATAAACTAGGCAAAATATGTGCTATGACATCATGACATAAGGTATTTGCAATATCATGTTAGTACATAAGAGATGGAATATGTATAGCACACCTGTCATTACATGCTTCTCCCCTCCATGCCTCCATCCACAATTGCTCTTGGACATATGTGTCCACAGGAAAATGCTCGGTGGGTGGAGTGATGAGACTTGCATTGTTAGGTTACAGTGCAAATCCAGATTTATGTACTTCTGTCCCTCACTGGGAAGCAAAAACAAAACTGCAGCTTTTCACTGGCTTAATGTGCATTTCATCATTTTTTCATCATCAAAATAAGTATGTTTCTGCCTAGGAACTACATCTCCCAGTAGACAAGTTGTAAGAGGTATGTCTGGCATAGAAAAAAGAATGTTCCTGATAGTGAGAATAGAAAATGAGCAAGAAGGAGAGAATATAGAAAATCTGACAGCAAAAGAAAAATTACAGTCTGGGTCTATAGAGATCTCTGAAGTTAGAATGAAAAGTCTTGAATAAGTTAGAAACATGATATAAGTGGAATTATTTGAAGAAAGGGTAAAGTGGAGGGTCTTGTTTTGCATTTATTTACCTTTTGTTCAGAAAGCAGTCATAGAAGCCTAGATAAAATCTTGATTTGTTTATTTCTGGGCACATGGTTACATGAGGACTTAACACACACACCAGGATTAGTTGTATGTATGTTCAGCATGTGTTTTCAGTCCTAACTGCAGAAGCACAAGACGTATTTATCTTCTGATTACTTTATTGCAAAAAAGAATCATCAAGAGATAACAGGAAGGTAAGATGAAAATTATTTGGGGACTTGTCCCTGTGAGAAGGTTAAACGTAATATTTTTCAGGAGTTAAAAACAAACATCCTATGGGCATGAATCTTGAAAGGTAGGTTGAAAAATCCCAATGGATGGATAATTTCTGTTCCAGTCTATCTGAGGTAAGTATTACCTATGAATCAAATTTTAGCCAGAATACTTTCTATTGGAAACATCGATGTTATAGGAATTGAAATCTTATATTAATGGAGGGCAGAAGTTTGAGAAAGATGGTTGAACAAAATACCTCATTCTGAGAAGCTCAGTATGAATCTTTTCCCTTACGCAAAACCAGACACACTCAGTTGCCAGGAACTCAATATCCTGGCAGGTCATAGAGCTGCTGTCATGACCCCTTTTTTTCTTCCTTATCAGTCTGAAGAGTAGCATATGGAATGACCATTTTAATTCCTCATGGTATTGCGAACATTGTTGCTATGGGGCAGTATATTTTTTTTTTAAAAAAAAAGATTAAACTCAGCTGTTTAGGATTGTTTTAAATTGGGACCACTCAGATTCAAGGTTTCCATTATAATGACTAAAGTCCCAAGAGATCTTTTTTATTTTACAAGACAGCCCAAATTTCACAAATGTTTTTGGAGATGAATAAAGATTGCCTCTAAAATCCAAGCAAACCGAAGCTTAGTCTCTCCAGTTTGGTTAACGTGATGCCTTTGGCATAATTTTTTTACATACTTTAGTGCTTTTGGCACTAAATCTGAAAGGTCAAAAATATATATTTATACATTATAGAGACATCTGCACAATACTGGATTAAAATATTTTAAAAGCTGGCTAGTAGAATGAAATTATTCTGAATACTTTTGCAGTTAATAGCTAGCAGATTGGGTAGCATGTAATGTTGGAAGAAATGTCCATCTGGGTTCAGTTCCAAGTGGGAAGAAAGACTCTGGAAATATGGAGGCTGATTGGAAAGATGGTTTAATGGTGACAGGATCACATGGTTTGAGGTCCTGGGCAAAGTCCTTGGGCTTTGAACTTGCTTCCTGTTCCTGTGAAAGAAATGTATTCTGATTGGTTGTCAGACTCCCATGGGGCCATGTGGGGGTAACTTTGTGGGTTGTCTTGAGTCCCAGGCTTGGTTGAATCTTGCTAGGTGATGTAATGAAGGGTCAAAACTGGCCAGCCTTTTGTCTTTTAAATAGGTTGGCACCAGTCTTTCTGGGCTATTAACAAAGGTGGAGGCTGCTTTCCAAGAGCATGTTTCTTCTTTTCCCATCCAGGGAGGTATAATATTATGCCTTTTTAATATTTCCTAGAATATTTCATTCCTCTAGGAGAGGGGTGGGTACTAACTTTCTACAGTACCTTGTCCTTATTCTTTTTTAGCACTATGGTTCCTGCTGGGAAAAACATATTAACCTAAGTATCACAAAGTAGGTTAGCATCTCAGTTACATTTTGTAGCCAGATGTGTGAATGACTCAGGCATCTGGAGGAGTTGTTTATTTCTGACAAATGCACATTGGATTTGGGAGAAGCAGTCAGAAAATAACTTCAAAATATCTGAGACCCTTCCCAAGATATTTCATTATAATGTTTAAAAGTTAGAAGATAATTCATTCTTCTCCCATCTATTTGAGGAAAGTTGCCCTATGATATGAGGGGTGGTTAATAAATAAATAAAATAAAGATAACTACAAGGACTAATCTAAGCAGTCACCAAGAATCAAGACTGACTTGAAGGCAGTACACACACATAAAAATTTGATAGATAAAGGATGGTAGGTACCATGTTTCCCTGAAAATAGGACATGTCCCGAAAATAAGGCCAAGCCTGATTTTTGGAGTGAGCATAAATATACGCCCTCCCCCCAAAATAAGCCTTAGTGAAGGGGTGGGTGTGGCCAGCACAGGGGGCAGCCCTTCCCTTCCCCGTCACCTCCTGGAGGTTCAGCCCCTTAATTGCTGCCCGCTGATCAGCTGAACCAGCAAGGGCTGTGCATCTTGGCCCAGATCTCCAGAGCACCTCCCCAGCTGCCGGCCTCCTCCCCCCTTTCCTTCTGATCTTTCTTTACTTTGGATCACAACACAGACACACATCCCCAAAATGCTCCATCCAAAGCCTTCAGCCTTGGAATCCTAGAAAGGCCATCTATGCTGCAATTCCAAAGAAAGAATGGTGGTGTGTATGTGAGAGAGAGAGAGAAAGAGAAAGATCTGATCCAACCTTGGAGAGTTATCCAGGGCTGGCAGCAATGTTCTCTCCGTCCCACCTCTCTCTATACACAACACACACAGAGGTCCCTCACCCCCCCCCCAAACCTCCCAAGGCAGCCACATCCCTTCACTAACCTGCTTTCCAGCTCCGTTCTCCACCGTCACATGCAGGGCAAGAAAAGTACTCTGTGGGACTACGGTAAAAACACCTTCCAACTTCGCAAGATTTTCTTTTCTTCATGAGAAGTTGAAAGGTCTGAACTACTTTTTTTTTTTTTTTACTGTAGTCCAACAGACTACATGCAGGGGAGAACGGAGCTGGAAAGCAGGTTAGTGAAGGGATGTGGCTGTCCTGGGGGGGAGGGGGAGGATTTGGCATGGATGGCCTGGCTGAAGGGCCTTCAGGTAAGCCCATGCAGGGCCTTGGGGCAGCTCTGCAGCCCCTGCCTTGCTTTGTCCTCCACCCCCACCCCCCCCCACCACCTTGCTTCATTCTTTTTTGCAATGTGCAGCCTCTCACAGTAAGGAGAATTGCAGGCAATTCTCGTTACTGTGAGAGGCTGCACATTGCTTATGGGCAGTGTGCAGTGTTGTATCTTCTGTAACTTGACAAAGGCAGGCCAGGGATGTGTGGGGAGGGGGCTACTCGGTAGAGCCCTGAAGGCAGAACCAGGGGTAAAGAGCTCCTGGCCTACGCCGTTTGTGGGCAAGGCTGTGTGGAGATAGCTGTGACATTTCTCCAAGGCAGCGACCAGCCAGAAAAGGGCATGTCTTCCCTAAGTGAATGGGTGTGCTATGGGAGCCTCAGACCAGGGAGGCAGCGACAGAAAGCGGCAAGGCTCAGGATGGGTTCAGCTTGTTGCAAAAGCAGCCATGATTCTTGCCATCTCTTGCTGGGCATGGCAGGGCTTCCTGGCCCTCGCTTCTCCCCCTCCATACCCTACCTGCCACCCCCGAATTGTGCCCCAAAATAATAAGACACCCCCCCAAAATAATAAGGCCAAGCCCTTATTTCGGGGTTCAAAAAAATATAAGACAGGGTCTTATTTTCGGGAAAACACGGTAGGTAGGTAGGTAGGGAGAGAGAGGGGGGGAGGAAAAGAAAGAGAGAGAGATAACATACTGCTACAATGATTTTTTAAAAATCCAGTACATTGCTTTATGGATTATCATTGAATTATTATAGATTTTGTATGCAAGAGTTTCAACTTGCATATTCACAGGATTTACAGTTACCAGCTACCATCCTGGAGAGTTCTACAAAGAAAATGAGAACATACACATTCATTGGCAGTTGCTTATTGACTATGAGAATTTGCTCTGCTTGAATCACAATCCAAATATTGAAGCATTAAAGTATTACATCTATTATCTGTTGTTGCTAAGGATTACTGAAAGGCACTGGCATGATGAAGCTTACTGAGTAGGTATGAAGGGTGACAAAAAGTTAAATGAAATGCTGTTGTGCTAAAGCTACTCTTAAGTGAACGCATTGGGAGTTAAGATTCAAATCAACAGGCATCTGATGTGAAATATAAAAGTCATACAAAGAAGAAAAATTGAATTAATTGACTTACTACAGTAGTGCGTCAAGTAATATAAACAGTCTTGTCACAGAGGAAAAGGAGTAAAGTGATCCCCTGAATGTAGAATTACTATACTATTTGGCACTTGAGTTTATAGTGTCAAAGGTAATTGACACTTGATGGTGCTATAGCTCTATGCACTCTTTAAACTACCTTTCCTGAGTTCCCATATTTAGAACCAACTTATAAATTTCTGACAAATGAATCTTAGGAGCTCAGGCTATTGCATCAACATTCTGGCCCTTAATTGAATCAACAACAAAAAGATAAATATTTATGACAACAAGTGGTCCACATACTGAAGATTTGAATTGGAAGAAGGAGATTTTTGATTCAGTTGTCGTTTTCTTAGGAGCTAGTCTTAAAACATAAATTTCAGGAGGTTCTAATCAAAGATTAGATCTAGTCAAAGATTCAATGATATATGACCTAATTCAGCTTAATTAAGCAAGGATTTTCGAGTTTTCAATATTGGCTTGAAATCAGAAACTATTGCAGAGGTATTTCACAAATGATGGATGAGCAAGCAAAGCAAAGCAATTCTACATGTGGTGGATAAGATTTTTTAAAACCTGCTATTAGATATAGTGATTAGACCACAGTACAAAATTTAAGACTTGAAGGGACAATGGGATCAGGTCATACGGATGTCAGTCTGCCCTTACAGAAATGGAAGTGTAAGTGTGGTGTTTAGATTAAACCTCTAAATTGCATTTTATTATTTTTCTTTTCCTAGTAGAAAAGTTTCAAAGATAGTCATCTCAGAAAGTGGTAGGGCCATAATGGTGAAACTATGGCACGCATGCCGGAAGGGGCATGCAGAGCCATCTCTCTGGGCATGCGAGCCATCGCCAGTTGCTCTTCTGGGTTCCGGCGTGCTGGCCAGCTGGTCTTCATGTACACAGGAGTGCTGGAAACTAGAAGAGCAGCTGCCCGGCGCACATGCATGCACCAGGAAGATGATCTTCTGGTTTCCGGCGCTCGCATGCGCACCGGCCAGCTGGTTTTCGCACTCACATGCATGCCAGTAACAGGAAGACCAGGTGGCCGGTCCGCATGCATGCCCCAGAAATCAGAAGATCATCTTCCCGATGCGTGCATGTGCATCAGATGGCTGCTCTTCCGGTTTCCAGCACTTACACACACACACACACACACACACACACACACGTGTGTGTGTGTGTTCCCGTTTCGGCACTCAGTGCCAAAAAGGTTCACCAACACTGTGGTAAGGAATGAGATATCATTAAGAGAGAGCATTGGGTCTAAACTTCTTCAAGCATCCAGCCATACACCCAAACCCAGTTGGTTTCCATTTTTCACTGTGATACTTTGGGAGCAAAAAGGGACAATAGCAAGAATAATAATATAAGTATATAATATAAGAGCTCTGGTGGCTCAGCAGACTAATTAACATCCACTTACATCTGCTGCCTGCAATTACTGCAAGTCCAAATCTCACCAGGCTCAAGGTTGACTCAGCCTTCCATCCTTTCTAAGGTAGGTAAAATGAGGACCCAGATTATGGGGGCAATAAACTGACTTTGTATAAATATACAAAAGTATGGCTATTGCTTAACGCATTGTAAGCTGCCCTGGGTCTCCGGAGAAAAGCGGCATATAAATCAAATTAAATTAATAAATACATTTAAAAATTTAAAAAAAGTATATTTTGATAAATGTGGAAGTGCAGCAAAATATTGTTTATTACTTCTTCCAAAATGTTTTAGTGCAATTTTTGTAGTTTTGCTGTGATTTGGCAGTACTTTAGAACTCCACTAAATTCAGCTGCAAGTACCAAGGGGTCTCCACGCTGTGGCAAGTTCATCAATTTATCTTGTGAAATTGACAATGTACAGTATATAATAAACATCATACATAGTAATTGTGTCACTCTAGGATAGATACCCTTCCTGTCAAAGCTAAATTCTATCCCTCCCTCCAAAATTTCTCATGATTCAGAGAAACAGAGATACATAACAATGTGGTTAAAAATCATAGTTCACAGAAATATACAGAAGGTTAACATTCATGATTAATTGCAGTGCTTAAATTGAAATAATACTTTCTAAAATGTGTACTGCAAGAATTAAGATGATATGAGAACTTTTAAAAATAAAAACCAAGTGAAGCCAAGAAACAGTCCATTACAGGTAGTCTTCAACTTACAACAGCTCTTTTAGTGACTGTTCAAAGTTACAATCACTTGTTGTAGTGACTTATGAACATTTTTCACACTTATGACCATTGCAGCATCCACATGGTCACGTGACCAAGATTTGGATGCTTGTCACTGGGTTCATATTTATGATGGTTGCCGGATCATGTGAATAGCTTTTGCAACCTTCTGACAAGCAAAGTCAAGGAGTAAGCAAGAATCATTTAACAACTGGTTTATTAACTTAACAACTTCAGTACACTGATTCACTTAACAACGGTGGCAAGAAAAGTCATAAAATGGGGCAAAACTCACTTAACAAATGTCTCACTTAGCAACATAAATTTTGGGCTCAGTTATGACTGCAAGTCAAGGACTACCTGTGTAACTTTAACACTTATATTTAAATGTATTCTGTTGACCTCATAACAATATTTGATGCTAAGTGTCTTCCATAACAAAAAGATACTGTCTACAAGAATTACACTGATGTGCTAACACATGACTACATAAATTTCCAACTGAAAGGAGCCTATAATGATAGAAGAAATATTGTTATAAATACACAACACCTCTAGAACTGCTCTCTTTATAGTATTTCATTTTATTATAAACTAAGCACCTAGGTCCAGACATTGCAAAATTATATGGTCCACTAATTCCTAACTCGACTTACTAACATGCTCAGTATAATATCTTTGTATTTAAATAAGCAATCATTAGCAGAATTCCAGGGTCACATCTAAAACCAGAGTGTAGTTGAAGTTAAAAGATAAATGGTGTTTTGCTTATTATAAATTTCTTTGGATACATATTTTATAAAAATGGCAGTGTTGCAGTGTAATATTCCTGGTTTGGCCATAAGGAATACAAATGTTTATTGTTAGAACAGATACTAAGTATACATTCAGTTTAAATTTTTTTTAATGCAAAATAGATTTTATTGTGAAATATACATGCATCCTGATTACCTATCAGTACAATACATGTTTCTTTGAGTTGGCGGAATGCATGGAGGCAGCACATTCATAGTCTCTAGGTCTGTGATGGCAAATCTATGGCACGTGAGCCAGAGGTGAGACGCAGCGACCCAGTTCAGCTCCGCTGTTCATGCATGTGCACCTCCCACTGGCCAGCTGGTCTTTGGGTCTCTGCCGCACATGTGGGGGGATGGGGCATATGCAAGGGGCGCACACACATGTGTGGGCACATGGAGGGGGCGCATGCATATACGGGGGCAGAGCGTGTGCGGGGACCGTGCAGACATGCA
Organism: Pituophis catenifer annectens; assembly: GCF_029215685.1. Lineage (NCBI taxonomy): Eukaryota > Metazoa > Chordata > Lepidosauria > Squamata > Colubridae > Pituophis > Pituophis catenifer. The sequence goes on along the minus strand of NW_027256884.1, from coordinate 44,244,159 downwards.
CCAGGGGGCAGAGGGCATGCACAGGGGCCGCATACACATTGCATTTTGGGAGTTCAGGTGTGAACGCATTCGCACACCCGCACGCATTTTGGGCACTCGGTCTGGAAAAGGTTAGCCATCACTGCTCTAGGTTAAAGTTTGCAGCCTGCATAGAATAGAAAGAGCATGCTTTGGGTAAAACTGAGTTGTATGGCACTTTTGGTATACTGGTCAAAATGTGCCAAAGTTGTCTGTAACTCCATTACTATTACTTTATATTTATGTTAGGAAGCAGGAACAAACAGTATCAAGGAACTTTGAAATTTGGGTTTGGAGAAGAGTCCTGAAAATATCATGAATTATATTCAAATCAATCTTTAAATGAATCAGTTCAGAGTTCTCACAAATTGTAATTTGACTAGACTCAAATTATTGTATTTTGGACACATTATGTGCAGGCCAGGATATCTCAAGAAATCTACTGAGAATGTAGAAGGAAAAAGAAGAAGAGAACAACCGCCAGCAAAGTAGATAAATTTGATGGGTAATTCCTTGGAAGAGCTGAATGGCCAGCTTGGGGACGGATTGTCCAAGAAGAAGCATCTAAGTTTTTCTTTTATGTTTATGATTTTGTAAGAGTTAAGATTGACTTGTTGGCACATAACTAAGAGATCTGATCTTGCAGAATGAAAAGTATGGCTATATAAAGGTAGGTGTTGATTTACTTATGAATGAAAGAGTTAAAAAGTATGAACTGTTTTGTTGATTAATATTTATTAGAATTGGAGGCAGCTTGTCAGACTATTCCAGTCCATGAATATTCATACTCTGACACAGCTAAACTCCAAAATGACACTAGGCAGCTTACAATTAAAGCAGAAAAACAACAGCAATAAATAAACAAACAAACAAACAAACAAATAAATAAACAAATAAATAAATAAATCTGGTGCTTATCAGCAATCTATATGAAAATATTCATTTTTTGAAGGTAAAATGTAAATGTAGTTTTAGTTCAATATCTGCCTTTCTAGATTGAAAATGGTTCTAACTACATATGGATTGCAACTACTATTCTAGTCAAGTACATTAATCCCCATTTTGAAAGTAAATATATATCAATCACAATCAAAATATATACTAAAATGTGTATTATAAATTACATATATGTGGAAATGATGTTTTAGGGTATGCAGTAATTTTAAGCATGATGTGAAGAAAAAATATGCTAACATGAAACTTCCTTTCAGGTATTTCTAGAATCTGGATAGTACAGTACATGTTACACAATGATTATATGCAAAATAAACATTTACTAACACATGCCAGACTTTAACATAAATACTTCATTTACAAGTTTGTTTTTATATTGTTTATTGAATTTATATAGCTATCCATGAAGCTGTCCATGTTGCCATGAAAATCCAGGAACTCATGCATGAATAAAAACTGATAGCTGTGATGGAAGTGTTGGAAGAAATATCCTTCTGGGTTCAGTTCCAAGTGGGGAAAAAGACACTGGAAACATGGAGACTGCTTGGAAAGATGGTTTAATGGTGGACAGGATCACATGGTTTGAGTTCCCAAACAGAAAAAGGGGCTGAGATGTTGAGCGTGCCTTAGTTTTATGCCCTCTCTGATCTTTGAACTTCCTGGGGCACAGGAAAAGTATCCTGATTGGTTGTCAGACTCCCAGGGGGTGGGAGTCTTAGCTAGCCTTGCTGGCTGATGTAATCTTCCCAGGTGTCATGTGGTGAGTTTCTGTTGCTAGGTGGGTCCTATTGTATTGCAGATACATTTGTCCATTGACAAAGGTGGGTGGGGGATTGGGTTTCTGCGCCTGGCCCATTGACAAAGGGGGTGGGAGGCAGGAAACTGCTTTGTCTTTAAAACATGATTCTCCATTTCTCATCCAGGGAAATATAATATTCTGCCTTTTTAATATTTCCTAAAATATTTCATTCTTCTAGGAGAGGGGTGAGCGCTAACTTCCTACAGAAGAAAATGATCCAACTACCAGAAGAGCTGCATTTGAATTAAAATTAAGTAAGATTTCATTTTTAAAGGAAAAATGATATGACTTCAGTTTAGAGCAGCAGCTCTTCGTTCCTCCCTAGACATTGTCAGTTTGATGAATCATGACTTTTGTGTCATGCCTGGTTATGTTAGCAGAATAGCAAGCTGTCCATTTCTCCCTCCCTCTGTGTGTAGGCAGGATGGAGTATCTGTTACATGACTGCTCACTGGAGTTAAGCAGTAAGACCTCAAACCCACAAAACATGTGTCATAAACTGAGGAGCCTGCTGGAGTAAACAAATTTAGCTACTAAATCTTTTGAAAGAACAGAACAAAAGGTCACTGTAATGTTGTGGGAATGACAAGTGCTTTATTTTTATTTATAAACTTAACTAACAGGAGGTGTAAGGAACACTTTGTACACTTTTTTTCCTTTCTCACTTTGAATCATTCCTGGGCTTAATGATATTGCTCGTACTGCTGCACAATGTGAATACTTGATAATGGGCTAAATACACACACACACACACACACACACACATACACACACGACTTTAAAGAAATGAGCTCTTCATTAAAATTGGTTCGCTTCAATGGAAAGTTATATTCTCAGCACATGCTTATTAGAATTACTGATGCCATCAAAATTTGGAATTAATTTGTTAATAAATTAATTTTTTTAGCTATAATGAAACCTGACTTCAATCCAAATAAGTTTTGTAATTCTGCTTATAAATCCATTGTTTGTTTGTTTTTAATTTAAATTTTAAAAAATTCTGGACAACATTCAGCATTCAAATGTTTAAAAACATTTTGAATGGACATTTTCATGAAAGGATTATAACACTGTTCTTATAAAGTAAGGGATTATTTTGTGGTATACATGTATTTATCTTTTTAACTATTAAAATCACAAATCAGGGTCCTTAGTGCTATCTGAGTTTTGGTTACTTTGTTGCAGACGTTTTATTATCCAAACATGCACTGATGAGATTACCTAGTTTGGGTAATGAAACATTCGCAACAAAACAACAAAGCTCAGAGAGCACCAAAAACCCATCATTTCAACTCTTAGCTGCAAATATTCTCCTTTATTGGTAATCATGAATCAGTTCAGCTCCTATAGTTGTAAAAATCTGGTCAGTTTTGAGTGGTGGACCCATATATGGATCAATCTGTCTCCTGAGTTGCAGATAGATTCCACTTCGCTGGCTTTTCACAAAGCATTCAAGCCTTAGAGTAAACCTCCTTGACTGTTACTGCAATGTTATTGTAACTCAACTGTAGTCAGCCATTTTTTGCTGTTTTCATATGTGAGTTAGAATAGCTGGAGCTGGAAACATTATGGCTGGAAAAATCCTGGATCAGATAAGAGATGTACGAGGTTTCAAACTCGCAATGTCATGTTGCCATTATGTGATGTTTCACGATGTTTTTTCCCTTCATGGAGCTGGAGTGGGAGTGGCCTGCGCATGATGCATCCGGCCCATGGGCCACCACCCCTCAAAATGGTTTGGACTAAATATAATTCTGTGTAGGAAAATTACAAACTCTATATAGTAATCCTAAGAATTAAGGGGATAAAAAGCAAAGAAATCTGCTTTTTAGTTAATCTTAACATTAATTTAACTTGCCAATTTAATTTATATTTTTTCCGGACAAAGGTAATTGTAATAATTCTTTAGAACAGGTTATCATGATTAACACACACAAAGATATTAGGAGCTGTACATTGTCTCATTTTACCAGGTTTTATAAAATTTGTATTTTTTAGTTATCAGATTTCAGTAGTATACATGAATATAATGAAACAGTTGCTTTCTTCCAAGTGCCCAATTTAACTGAATTTTATAGTGTAATTAAAGATTCATAAATGGGGAAGCATATTACTAATTAAAAATATTTACAAACTGAATAAAATAAATTGAACATGAGGGTGTGCACATATGTACATGTATTTTAGATGTAATTGCCCATGTAAGGAGTATGTGTCTTGTTCATATTGATGTTTTGCAGTTGCTAATTTCCTTATCTTTGATTTCCTGCTCACTTTTGATATCAGGCAACTCCATTGCAAGAGAAAGGTACCATATGAACAATGATCAAAGTGGAAATTTTATGCAAATGCAATGCTTCACCTTAATTACAATGCTAACGCTTGTCAGCAGTCTTTTCCTTGGTTTCACTGATTAGCAAGCTATCACAAATAATTATTATTTCATCTGCAATTAAAATTATGCTGCAAGCTGGCTTGTTGCCCAGTCCCTGTATTGCAAACTTATTCTTCTTTTGGCTTCTCTAGAGAGTTATGTCACATTGCACATCATAAATTAGCACTCTGATTTTATTCCATAAATTCCTGAACTTTATTATCCTGCAAGGCAGGTACACTTTCTCACTGTCTAGAGATATGATTACTATATAAAAATATTAAATATGGAAACACAAAGAGAACCATTTCATTTTCTGCATTTTATTCCAACAGTTTACCAGAACACAGATTTTTCTTCAACTGCTGTAAGATGCGATTTTATTATTAAAATTTGCATATGTTTTGCTTAAATTATAGACCACAGTGCCTATTGCTTGCAATATATTTGTAATGTATTTGAATACCATGAAAGATTGAAACTGAAAAGATTGAATACCATGAAAAATTGTTACTGAGAGCAACATTAGACAAATTATTGATTTCCCATGGTTGGATTACATATCCCAGTCAAATGTTCAAGGATTGAAGGAGCTATAGTCCAATACATACTGTATGACTGTATCTCATCATTTGTTTACTGCGTGCTTAATGCAGGTGTGCATTTATCTTTTCTTTGCATGCTTCCTTCTTCGTTTTCTCCCAGCTTGAATGAAAACTGTTGAATGCTATTGCATAACACTATTTAGGATTTGCTAGGAAAGTACCTCATCTATGGAGCTGTTCTGTTCATGGAGAAATGAAAGCTTTCAATGCACAGCTACTCTGTGCATTTGCTAATATTTTCAACTGTCCTTCAAAGTGCATCCCAGAATCTAATCAGACAGGTATTTTCAAAACCAACCGACAAATGTATGCAAATATATATTGCCAAATTTATGGGCCCTTTTTGGGGGGAAAGAAAGGAAGGGATTTGTTCCTCTTTTTATAAAGAAAGAAGGATGCTCTTTGGGTTAACTTAAAGAACACTGGAAAATCCAAGGACGTTATAATGGTAGAAGCATGAAAAAAAATGCCCATTAGCTATATTCTTGATATTCAACTATTACAAGGTAGAACCAAACATGCTTCCTTCAGGTTCCAAACCCATAAGCATATAGGTAGCAAAACCACTGTGAATAATACAGGTAATTTTCAATTAGCAACTTCATCTGGGACTAGTTGCTTGGTCTTTAAGCAAAGCTGTTACCAAGTTGAAACAACAGCAACGATTATGATTGTACTTCAGCTTTCTTTTGTTTTATAGACGTGCAAAGGCTATAAATCTGAGGACTGGTCATAAAGTTACTTTTTTCATCACTGTCATAACTATGAATGGTCGCTAAATCAAACAGTTGCTAAATGTTTGCCTGTGTTTGCAGACAGTGAGAACAAAGCATCTTGTTTTATTCACAAGATTTGGACATTATTTGCAAATGAGAGGCTTATGATGGGTCAATCTCCAACTGTGAGAATTTGGTTGCATATACCATGAGGATATGTTTGATCTGTCAGAATTCTTCATTTATATCTTCCTCCTCCCCCCCCCATTTTTTTTTCTTAAATATGAATTAAAGCAGGCAAGCTTCCTACCAGTACTGGTTCTCTCTCCCCGGTGTGTGTGTGTTTGTGTGTACAATTTTCTCTATATATCTACATCTACATTTATACCTACACCTATATCTATTTCAATATAATCATGTCTTCCTTGGTCATAATTTCAGAAGCTCCTTAGCAGAACTTTCAACCTAATCTTATCTCCCAAATTAAGACTTCTCACATCCTTGTCCTATAGGATATGAGAAGTCTATATACAACTTTTCGATCCTTGTCCAGTGAATAACTTGCCTGTGAAACAATGTAAGCACATAATTAAAGTATGAACATTTTAGTTACAGAAGACATAATTAGAACTCAGATATCCAGAAATAGCCATCTGTCACTTTGTTAGCAACATAAATTATGCTAATTCTGAAGATTCTCCAGTAGAATTAAAGATATTTCAGGCTTATCTATTGGGATATCAAGGTTTTCCATCTAGCATACAAATAACACTAAAAATAGCTGTATTTAAGTTTTTAGTACTTGTAATCAGAAAATTAGCATATCTTTATTAAAGACATGAATAGCTATACATATTTGCTTTCTACACTTTTTACTAAATGCATGTGTGGCTACACATCTTTCCTATTGCAATAATGTGGGACAGAGAAAAGTGGTTTATTGTCACCCAGATGTTTTTCTGTTCAAATCTAATATGGTCACTGTGACTGTGATAAGATTGTGGTCCAAAAATTTTGAGAGACTTAGAATAATATCATTCTTTTTGCTGCAGAAGTATTTTTGAACTGAGAATTTTGGTTTCCATAGGTCTTTCCAGTGTTCAAGTATATTTATTTGATTTCAATGCCATTTGTACAAGAACTCAAATAAGTTCTTCATAAATGCTATTCTTTTCATTTTTCTTCACAACAATAGCCCTGAGACCTGAAAGAGTATGACTGCCTCAAAATAACCCCTTCCAAAATGCATTAGAATCTGGGGCTCCATTCTTCTAATTCAACCCCATTACCACTGTATGTCTATGGAGGTTCTCAGCCATCCAGATCATCGCTGTCCCAAAGATGCTTTTGCAAGAGGCAACTGGACTTCTTTGTTTTTCTTTGAAGGCATTTCGCTTCTCCTCCAAGAAACATCTTCAAAGAAAAACAATAAAGACCAATTGATTCTGGAAAAAGCACCTTTGGGACATTACCACTGTAGTACCCTGGCATTCTTAGGTTGGGCTGTTCTTGTTCTTTGCTGTAGAAAAAGGACTAATGAATCACAGGATGGCTTTCATTTCTCACATTGTCAAAGTTAACAACTGTATGTCACATGCAACTTGGCAAATTCAATAGGATGCAATTGATTTCATTATAATGGTTAAAATTTGATAAGAAAATGTCAGATCTTTCATTAGAAATCTTGTAGCTAAATATATTTGTATGTCAATTAGCTACCTCAGCAAAGGCAAGTTGATTGTGCATAAATTAAGGCTTGCCAGCAGAACAGCAATCATTAAAATATAAGGCATCTGCAGAGAATGTTTGTCAATAGAAGAAACCATTAAAGGACTGCCTCAGTGGTTTAACGCTTGGAAATAATAATGAACAGCACATTACAGGCTAGTAAATTTTGAAAGCAGTATGCCAACCTCAGACATAAAAATATTGTTAATATCAGCAACTCAGAAATACTGCAGTGGAAAACAGATTTAAAAACTTAATTTAGAAAAAAGGATAAATGTAGAAGCAAAGGTAAATGGTAACTACAGCCTAATTCATTTTTAAGTGATTTCTATAGTAAACATTAATAAAAGTATCAAAAGGCTATAATATCAATGGTTATTAGGTCTAAACTTTTTTTCTATTGCTCCCAGTTTGAGAAAGGATATCAGGATTCATGTATTCCATTTAAAGAAAAAGCCTACCTATTCATTCTGAAAAATATTGAATTTGATAAATCACCTTTGTAATGAACAGTGTAGTCAAATTTAAACGTTTTACATACTACAAAAATTGCTCCTAAAGATGGGAAGTGTATCCAAACTCCTATTAGACTATCTATAATAGCCCTTGGCATTATTATTATGGTTGGCCATAATAATATAATAATGCCGATATAGTTCAAGTGGTGCCCCAGTTGTTTTGGGAGTGCATCCAGAGTCCCTGTCATTTTTATTACTATTTATATTGCCACTCATATCACTTGCACGTGACTATGGGTATGTGCAAAGTTAAAAAAACAAATAAAATCATAAATTACATTTATTATTGGGCGTAGAAGTACAAAAAAGGAAAGTCATTCATTTTGTAAATTGAGAGGCCTATGATAAAATGAAAATGGAAATTACTTTGCTTCATAAACATGGACAATTTCTCATTCTCATTCTAGTTATCTTCCTTATAGGCTCTTGGGCATAAAATAAAATGCAGAACCCTGTTGGCTGTTTCATGTTTTAACCCAATTGAGAAATCCATGACAGGTTGTGTCCACAATTTTAATTCCCATTGCCACTGAAGCCATGAAATGTCTTTTTTTGTTCAATAAATCTTACTAGATGGCAAGAAACAAATAGCTTCAATGTGTAGCTGAATGAACTGCATTTCTGAAGAAAAATATTGACCCAGTACATAAAATAGTGATTGTACTTTAACCTTTAGGTTAAAACTGCTAAAGGAAACTATTTTTGCAAATATTTGCAAAATGGTGCTTAACTTTTGAGAATGACAGTGTTAAAAATTAAAGATGCATGAAAAAATTCTGATTATTATAAATAGACAACAATATATGTAAAATCTGTTTTTCATATGGCGTTTGTTCCTTATACAAATTTAATTCACAAGTATGCATAAGACTGAAGGTGAACAGCAGTTGATGTGTTGGGGGCTTTAATTAAGTTATTCAGTCTTTTGGAAAGTTTCAGGAGGCCACTCAATAATCTGCTGAAATTATAGGAGTACAGTTAAAGTTTTTCAGACTTTCTTTTGATTTTACAAGAGGTATTCCCTTCCAATCTTGAAAACCTTTCTCTATCCTGAAAATGGCTGAATTTCCCATTATTATTTTTTTCTGATTGATTCAGCTATTTGAGGCAGGATGAGGAAGTAAAAGTTATTTTCCTACTTCTATTTATCCAATTAATCCTACACAAATTTATAAGGTTAAAATAATAATTTCGGCATTTGGTGGAGCAATTCAGAATGGGAAATGTAATAAGTTCTCTGTTTCTATTCTGATCCTTAATTTTTTTTAAAGGTTGGATTGATTGATTGACTGATTCATTCTTCATTTAATTAATGTGACCCATCTCAAACTAATGAATCTGAGCAGCAAACAATCATAAAGTCAATTAGAAACCAAATAACATAGTAAATATAGTAAAATATTATAATCCACAGGTGTTAACACAACCATGAAATGGGGCTCTTCATACATTTGGATCCAGGTTGGAACACATAATCAGGTCTTCAAGGCCTTACAAAAGATCAACAATATTGGGGTCATCCTTACATCCAGAGGTAGGTGCTATGGCTGAAAAAGCATCCCTCTTGGATCATGAGGACATGAGTGACAGTTTCTCAAATAGTGCTATCTCAGGATACTGGGAATCTCCATGTAGGCTTTAGACCAGTGGTGGATTTCTACTGGTTCACCCCAGTTCAGGCGAACCGGTAGTGGTGGTGGCGGGAGGCTCCGCCCACCTGTCCGGATGTCATCACAGATGCACTGCGCATGGGCAGAAGGTTCTACGCATGCACAGAAGTGCTGTGCGCGCGCGAAACAAGTGTGCGCGTGCTCCCGGTTCCAAACCGATAGCAAAGGTAAGTAGAACCCACTACTGCTTTAGACCACAGGTTTCCTACTCTTGCAAAACTGGACTGTGTTTTGGGGGGGGGTTGCTTCTCTCATTTGGGACCCATTTCAAGAAAGAAACCATCATTATTTTGTTTTTGAAACAAATCATAATTTGAGACAAAAATTTGTTTTTATTAACTTCTATTCATAGTTTCTCATAACCTCTAAAAGTAGAATCCTTGCTTATTCATACTTAGTTTTATATTCAACCCATTCTATCTGAGTATGGAGAAAGAAATGAAAATAGGAACTGGCTAAACAATCCATGATTGCTTTATTTGTCTGCAGGAATATTTCTGGCATGTTCTTGACTTGATCAATAAACAGTGATTACAGCAAATCCTGGTTTACTGTTTAAGCATCTTCTTCCATTCTGAGTGTTGTGAAAAATAAATAGCACAATTTAAATATTGAAATAAGACTCAATTATTTTTCACAGTATATGGTCTATCTTATGCTAGGATTCCTTTCCTAAGAAAACTAAGAGTTACAACACCAAGTGGAGAGTACTAGATTGGGAAGGATGATGCAAAGGATTCTATTTTTAAAACTATTCTATAGAAGTACTAACAAAAAAAAATGGCAAGCCTGAAGTATCTCAGAATATAAATATTTTAGTACACATAATGCTGCATGAAAAAGTGCATGGTTTTCTGCCTAACTTGGTACGAGAACATTTTAATAGGAATGTGTATTATAGCAGTTTTATGTAAGCTCAAATTATGCTGCCTTAACACAGAAATAACAATGTTCTGTCCTTGCTACATGTTACTCTGTGTGCAGCTTGATATGCAGCTAAACCCACCAATTCTCAAAAAAAAACAAAAAAACAAAACAGACCGTGTGCATAGATCTGGATGCTTTATTAAAGGAACAGGATGGTGAAACTGGGAAAAATAGAAATACATACAGTAAGAACCCAAATGCAAAATAAGCAGTGTTGAGTTGCTGGTGAGCATAACAATGAACAAAAACAGATAAATCTAAATCTCACCAGCAACGCTGTGTGTATGGGATGTGGATTTTTGTCCTCAGATGAGCATGTGCCACAAATTAGACTGGATTTTTTGTGGTACTTCTGTTTCCTTTCAAATTCTAAAGGAAAAGAAGTCTGGCTTTCCAAAATGCATTTGTTTGAGGAATAAGGGTTGATTGATAAAACTTCCAAACAATACAGATTAGAATTTGGCCCTGGCGATTAGATGGGGATAGAGAGCAACAATATATACACAAATTATATGCTGGGGCATGACACTCCCTCCCTGCCTGGTATCAACTGATACCACTATTTGACTTCTGAAATGGTAGCATTAGAAAAGCTGCCATTGCCATTTTGCTGATACCATGTTTTACCAAAAATAGGACACCCCCCCAAAAAAAACCCTAGCCTGATTTACACGCCTGAGCCTAATATAAGCCCTACCCCAAAAATAAGCTCTAGTGAAGGACGGTGGACATGGCCAGCATAGGAGGTGGCAAGTGAGCGTGGCCCAATGGTGTCTGGCAGCAGCTGTACCCTGCACAGCACAGGTGAGTCAAGTACCTGTACAGATCATTTTAAGGTCTGTTTCAGGGTACTTTATATTTATTTATATTTATATTTATTGTTCTGATTTGTTTTGCTTGCTCAGCAGATTTGATTCTGAGCCATTTAAATATTAAGTCTATCTCTTCACTACATGACAAATCTAAGTTGCTGATAGCATTTTGGAAAGAAAATTGCCAGGCTCTATAACTTTCAGGGTGATCATTAAACTTTTCAAGTCCTTGTGTGACTAACTCAAGTCATGTAAGAAACTTGGCAAAGTCTATGGTAATTGATTAGCTGACTGTGCATTGCTGTGGTGAAAAGGTGTTGTACAGTCATACCTTTTAAGACTCTCTGGTTTCAGCTGGTCTTTTCTAAGCTGTTCTGGCATGAAGGCTGATCCTGTAGGATAATTTGGAGGCTCAGGTACTTTGGGTGTGGGGGATCTGCTATCAGAGCTGCAGCTTTGGAGCTTTCTCATTTGTAGGCTTGAGGTTTGTTGCTGGCTTGTAGTGGTGCTATGTAGCATCTCTGGCTTGCTTCTTGAAGGTTGTCTTTTCTATCTAGGTGAGCATTGATGCTTGGCTACGAGTGCTGATAGATGTACTCTGAAGTGCGTTGCAAATGATCTTGGAGTTCAGCTTCTAGCCTGTTGCTGCATTTACTGCATTCGTTGTCAGAATATACAGCTCTTTCTAGGGCTTTGACTTCAGCTGTGGCAACTGCTACTTCCTACTCTATGGCAGAGTATGAACCTACTCTCTAGGTTTGCTTTTTTTAAAAAAAAATATTTATACATTTTTTTCTTCTTTAAAATACATGCGCTTAATAAACAGTGTTTTGTCTGGCTCAGTTTGCTTATACAAAATATTAATAAACTATTAGTAAAAGTAATAATTATAATATTATCCATAGTTAAAATACTAACATTTATTTATTATAGTAAAAATTCTTACATCATTTACTTATATATTTCAGTAATCTTTCATCCTCTAATTTCTACTTTTTTTATCCAACCATTGATAAAACATATCCCATGTTGAAAAATATTGTTTCTTTAACTTTTATTGTCAATCTATCCAACTCTGCACAGTCTAATATTTTTCTAATTATACTTTCATCTGTAGGTGTGTCTTCATTTTCCCAATATTGTGCAAATACAATTGTTGCTGCTGTCAACACATGTATTATTGAATATGTAGTCCCTTTGTTGTAATTTTCAGGTAATATACCTAACAAAGATATTTCTGGTTTTAAGACCATGTGTTGTTTTATCATTTTCTCTAACCAAGTATGTATTTTTATCCAAAATGTTTTTGCTTTTAGAGAAGTCCGCCACATGTGAAAATAAGAACCCGGTATCTGATTACATTTCCAACATTTCACGGACATATTTTTAAATATCATTGCTAGTCTTGCTAGTGGCAAATGCCACCTATAAAATATTTTATACAAATTTTCCTTGTAAGTAGTTGCCATTGTCAATTTGTAATTTCTATTCCAAAGTTTTTGTCATTTATCTAATTCTATGGTATATCCAAAGTTTTTTGCCCATGCTATCATCATTTCTTTCACCTGTTCATCTTCCATTTTAATACTTAACAAATAACTATATATTTTATTAATTTCTCATCCATCCCTAAAAATGTCTGGTCCAGTGCTGTTGGTTCTTTATAGAATCTGAGTATTTTGGCATCTTTCACATATCTTGATTGTATTTGCATGTATGGCCACCATGCTAAGTCTATCCTTTGATTTTGCAATTCCTGTGTCATTTTGAGTTCCCCATCTTCATTTAAAATATCTTTATAAGTTACAATTCTTTCCAGGTTAATAACATTTGGATATATATCAGTGCTTCCATTGTAGAAAGACAGATTAGTATTTTCCTATAGTTTTTTGTTTTAACTTTTACCCATACTAAAAGTAATGCATGTATCTTGTTCTTTTATGTATACTGAGATCATACGCACCAAAGACAAATTCCTTGTGTGTCCAATCACACTTGGATAATAAAGAATTCTATTCTATTCTATTCTATTCTATTCTATTCTATTCTATTCTATTCTATTCTATCCTATCCTATCCTATCCTATCCTATCCTATCCTATCCTATCCTATCCTATTCTGTCTTTGAAAATATATGTGTAATTATTCATACCACAAAAAAACGTGCCACCCCAATTGGAGAGGTTCGCTTCTAACAGGGCTTTTTGTATTTGCAGGGATGCCTCTAACCTCTTTTTCATTTCCATTTCTTGTTCAGCAAAGGCTGCTCATACTTTTTCTGCTTCAGCCTTTGCACTGGCAATGGCACGTGAATTATTTGCTGATCACTGTTTGGAAGAATTAGAGATATGAAACCTTGCCTTGTATGAAGATGCCCAGCTCTGTGACATGGTGTCTTCTGGAGGTGCTCGACTGTGTAGAGACTGCTGTATGGCCGTAGGAAGGGGAAATGTTCCCTTTACATAAAAATAGCAAAGAGACTATACTCAGTTTCAGAGTAGGAAGCAGCTGAAAAATAAAACAGGATGAGTAAGCATTAAGGTATAATGGCTAATATATTGGACCAACACCAGAGAGATTTACTCCATCTGCAGCCACAGTAGCTTACTTGGTGACTTTCAGTCCAATCTACCTCCCAGAAGAAATATAGGAGGATGAAAAACTATATATGTGCTTTGAGTAAGGTGACCAGATTTTAACATTGGTAAAGAGGGACATTGTGGGCGTGGCTTATTTTGTGGGCGTGGATAGCTCGTCATGTGACTGGGTGGGCGTGGCTAGCTGGTCATGTGACCGGGTGGCCATGGCTATGTGTATAGGGTAAGGTGAACAGATTTTAACATTGGTAAGAAGGACACCATTGTGAGCGTGGCTTATTGTGTGGGCGTGGCTTGGAGGCCATGTGACTGGGTGGGCGTGGCTAGCTGGTCATGTGACCGGGTGGCCATGGCTATGTGTATAGAGACTACTCAGAGGGCTGAAAAGTCATTTCTGACAGGTCCTCACACTTTTGACTGGTCCTCACACTTATGACCATCCTCACATTTATGCCCGTGCAGCATTCTTAACAACCATGTCACTCATTTCATAACTGCTTCTCTTCACCATGATGACAAGATAGGGCAAAAATGTAAAATGTGAGGACAGTCGTAAGTTCGAGGACTGGTCAAAAGTGCGAGGACCAGTCAAAAATAACTTTTTCAGCCCTCTGAGTAGTCCATATGCACAAAAGGACTAACCAGAGGGCTGAAAAAAGTCATTTCTGACAGGTCCTCGCACTTTTGACTGGTCCTCATACTTATGACCATCCTCACATTTATGCCCGTGCAGCATTCTTAACAACCATGTCACTCATTTCACAACTGCTTCTCTTCACCATGGTGACAAGATAGGGCAAAAACGTAAAATGTGAGGACAGTCGTAAGTTCGAGGACTGGTCAAAAGTGTGAGGACCAGTCAAAAATAATTTTTTCAGCCCTCTGAGTAGTCCATATGGATAAAAGGATACAGTAATAGAGAGGGATGAAGGAAGGGAAGAGAAATTAGAGTAGGAGTGAGGGTAAGAGAGGGAGGAAGAGAGGAGGAGAAGGAGAAAGGAAGAGAAAGTAGGGAGGAGAAGAAGAGGGGGGAAGAGAAAGTAAGAAGGAAAGAAAAGAGAGAGGTGGTAGGTTTGAGGAGAAAGATTGCTGTACAATAAAAAGATGAAAGGGAAGAAACCGCAAACAAATATAAAGATATTAAGATAAAGAATGAATTGTTAAACTTTAAAGAACAAAAGAGAACAAATATGAATAAATAGCAATAATTAGAAACACACATACAAACATACAATGTATTTTCTTTGAACAGAATATTTGGCTGGTTCACAAATTTAAACAGTGTTTAGTCATTTCAATTAAATTTACAATTTCTATATTTCCTTTTTGCCATATTTATTCCTCATCTATTTTTGTAAAAAACCAATATTACCCTTCATCCTCATCTCTAATCTTAATCAAATTCAATTTTTCCCTTCTATTCTATATTATACCCCTTCCCATTGTGATCTATTTTTATATCCATCCTCACATTGGTTAATTATGTAATATTAGTTGTTTAATATAAATTCAACATTTTAATATAAATCAATTAGTTATATAACTACCTTTTTTGTATATTAATCAATATGAACATGAATATTCCAATTATTTCCATGCAATCCAATTTCTTACAAATCAATTAATATTATTTACCAATAATATTAAACCAAATAATTTCCCCCATATATTCCTCCAAACCACAACTTAACCATTTCTGCTTTCAACACAGTATACAATTAATAGTATCTCAATTATTACAATTCCCTAGTTAAAAAGAGCTTTTTTTTCTTTTCTTTTGCCCTAAATAATTTCCCATTGTTTGCACCTACCTTTTTTGGCGAGGAAAAGGAAAATAAATCTGCTGCCTAATTTTCCAACGTTGCAAGCAAACAGCAAAGCCAACAGCCTGTTTTACTTTCAGTTTCGTTTTGAGCTTGGTTTGCACAAAGAGAAAAAAAAACCTGCTGAGCAATTTAGCAAGAGCAGAGCCCTGCGCAAATCAGCTGAGAGGGGGAAGCCGAGCTAATCAACGTAGGGCGGCCCTTTGAAGCCCCGCGGCAAGAGTTTAAACAGGTATTTTCCCTCTAGCCATCAGCGGGGACTCAGGAGGCAGCCGGGACTCAGGAGGCAGAATGAAAAATCGGGACTTTTTTAAAACGCCGCGGGACGCGGGACAAATTGCTCAAAAGCGGGACTGTCCCGCCAAAAGCGGGACGTCTGGTCACCTTAGCTTTGAGTTCTTGAACAAAGAAGGGATATAAATACATGTGGATATTTGCATGCCAGGGCAGGGACATATAAAGCAATAAAAACATGCAGGCTTTTCTTCGTGCACGTTAATGTTGTTGCTTCTTTAAAAGTTATTTGTTGAGTCAATTCCTTGCTGCTGGGAGGAGGGTGAGAGGAAGTGAGGGATTGCAAGACTGGCAGGGAACTGTCACAGAACATTCAAAATGACCATTATGAGACCATACAAGCAGCCTGAAGCAGTTACAATTTCCCCAAATTTCATTTTCCCAGGAATCATTTATTTTGTATTTATTTATTAATTTTTGTGCAGCCTAATTCCCCTATAAAGTGACTCTGAGTGGCATGAGTCCTGGAATTGGGATGCATTCTGTAATTTATCCCTTTTGATGTACCTTGATTCAAAAATCGATGCATCATTTTGCACAGTTAAAGGTCATGACCATGAGAGTTTTAGTACTATATAGATACAGATTTTAGATGTTATTACCACCTTTAAAGCCATTTATGGCACAGGGCCTAGTTTTTATAAGACCATCTGTTGTCCATAGATTCTCCTGAACCGATACAATTAAGTAGTGTGGGCACTGTTGCTTTTTCCAGATCATTAGAGTTTTCCATCTATGTTTTATTGTTCTTTTTATTATGCACTATCCAGAGTCATTATAGAGTTTGGTGGGCTTATAATTTTAATTTATTAATTTATTAATTATTAATTAAATTATTAATTAGGCTTAGAATTTCTTACTTTGTTTTCACACTAATCATAAAGTGTTAAAAAACATTGAGAATCCCACATACATAGATAATCATGTAGTAAAGCCAAATCTATTCCATCATAAACATAGTCCTTGCATAAATACAGAGAGTCCTCAATTTAAAACAGTCATTTAGTCACCAAAGTTACAATGGCACTGAAAAAAGTAAATTATGACAGTTTTTCATACTTATGACCATTGCAGCATCTCCATGATTATGTGATCAAAATTCAGATGCTTGGCAACTGACTCATATTTATTATAATTGCAGTCTCCTCGTATCATGTGATCAGCTTTTGTGACCTTCTAACAAGCAAATTCAATTCACTTAACATGTCAGTTACTAACTTAACAACTGCAGTGATTCACTTAACAACTGTGGGAAGAAAGGCCATAAAATGGGACAAAATTCACTTAACAACTGTTTCATTTAGCAACATAAATTTTGGGCTCAATTGTGATCATATGTTGGAGATTACCTATATGCCATTTTAAAGTTCAGACTTTGGTTTTGACTTTATCAAAACATGTCCATCATCAACAAAATAGATAGCGGAATAAATTCATTCTCTCTGCCCAGAAGCACCACTCCTGCTTTAGAAAGCTAGGGGGCACTTAGAGAAAATGGTGGCAATACCTAGCTCAACTTGTTTTATCTCAGAAAACTAAAATTCAACCTGGTCATTGTTTGAATGGGGATAAATAGCAAATTCTAGGACAGTGGGATAGGCTTAACATAGAAAGGGGAAATAACATATATCTTCTGTTATATTGAAGGAGAAGATTCCCCATTATCTGGTTTTTGACTGGAAACCACATGTGCTTGAGCGAGCAGTAAAGTACAAGATTCTCATTATATAAGGATATAAATAACCATATAATAAATGCTGACAAGTTATTTATTTAGTTATTTCATTTCTATATCCACCCATATCAATGAGTGACTATGGAAGTGTACATCATAAAAGCATTAAACACGTAAACATTATATTTATATTCATATATATATATATATATATATATATATATATATATATATATATATATATATATATATATTGTAAACACGTCAAGTGCTGATAATTTTATTTTTTTATAACATGAGTTAGGTTGTCTGCTTATGTGCTGCTTCCATCCAAACAAATTGACATGTTTACAATGTGTCAATACATAACAGCTCAACAGAACTGAATAAAACCTGTAAGAAGATTTTTCACAATGTAAAGAAGTACATATGACACTGGAAGCCACTCCTAGTTAACACCATATATGTATTTACTGAAAAAAGCAGAGGGATAGTGTATGCAACTTCAGATGATGACAACTAAAAGTAGCTTCTGAAGCAGCCCCATGTGTTTATTAAAATAAGGAGAGAGGGGGAGACATTACATTTACACAAGTTACAGTACATAAAAGGCCAAGAATTTCCTTCTGTTTGTCATAGTAGGTGGGAGCACCTAGCCAACCTTGACTAATCTACAAAAAAGGTGGGTGTAGTTGGAACTTTTAGTATCTGAACAGGAGATTGCCAAGAAATTCTAAAGCTGTAGATCAGGCTGAGAAGTAAAACAACAAACAATCAGGCTAAAATAAATATATAATGCTGCCAAAAAACAATATGGATATGACCATGAAGTTATAGGCTTCCATCGTTTTCTGCTTTCTGCTTATTTTCTGCTCTTTTTGATTAGGGTATTTATTCAAACAGAAAACAATTAAGAAACTACCAAGAGAAAAGCACACTCCCACCAACACTGGCAGGGCAAGTTACTGCATATAAGCTAAGAGCAAACCTCAGACTGACTCATATTGATATTACTTAGTGAGGTAATGAAGCATCTGCAAACAAACCACAAAGATCAGACAGCATCTAGGACTTCACAATAACTAGTAACTGTGTATGATCTGTTCTTTCATTATGTTATTAATATTTAAAGAACTTACTAGTTTTACTGTGTGTCTTGTAAGAATTTCCTTGGGATTATAAAAATACAGGTTGCCTAGCATCTCTTTGGCTGTATAACATGGGCATAATGGCAACTTTATTGAGTCACACCAGTTGTACTTTCTGTGTGAACCTACAAATGAGTAGGAAAAACACAAATGAAAAAGATCTGTTTATATTTTACATTACATATTTTGCCTTTAATTAAATATCTTTTTCCTTAGACTGTTTTTCTAATTAACAATGATGGTTTTATTGTTACAAAATGGACCCACTGTAAAATATTTTATAACTGCATTTTTAAAAATAATTTCATAAACTTTGATATGAAAAAATATAATGAGAGAACAAGAAAAGAGAAGAGAAAGCTGTGAACAATTTAAATTTGCATTAAAATGCTTTGTGTTGAGCCATCTATGAACATTACCAAGGACAATGGCTATTTTAATTTATCTGTGCCAGAAAATGGAGTTATTTATGGCCTTCAGCTCCTGGTTTACACTCCCGTTGCTGCTTTTGAGATTGCTTGAATGAGATCATTAAACAACTTCTTACTGCCAATAACAAGATGATTTACACTGCTGCACTACAGCTATCATGAAAAAAAATGTTTCTGTCATTTTGCACAGGAAGACACAATAACAATTGAGGAATACTGACATTTATACTAAAACTGGCTTCCTTAATTATTGTTATTGTTATTGTTGTTGATGATAATAATAATAATAATAATAATAATAATAATAATAATAATAATAATAATAATAGGCATTGACAAATTTGCCATCAGTCAATTGCAGAAGGCAGCTTTACTTGGAACTGTTTCCATCCTGCGACGATATCTGTAACACCATCAAACATCCAGATTTGTCTATCCCATGGCCTTGGTAAGGACTCAATAGGTAGACAAAAGTGCCAAACCCAGTCTGAACATCTGGCTGACTGTGTGATGAATAATAATAATAATAATAATAAGACTAATAAGACTAATAAGACTAATAAGACTAATAAGACTAATAATAATAAGACTCAAAAGCAAATTGAGGAAGAAAGGGAAGAAGAGGATACTGAAATGGATGAAGATAAAGAACAAGGAAGCACTAAAGAACAAACACCAACAGATAGTGCTCAATTAGCTGGAAAAATAAAGCACCAAATGGAAGATGATGAAAGAACACGTTTGCCAAAGCTGAACCAAGTGAACCGGAAAGAATTGAGAAATGTACTAAAAAAGGTCAATGAGGCTGTGCAAACTATTCGAACCACTACATTAGCCGAAACAAACCAACTGATGTATGCAGCAGCCGTCATAACCACCAAAGAACTGGGGTTGAAAATACAAAAGAACCAAAGAGGCAAGAAGGGGAAGCCTAAGTGGAAAATTCAGTTAGAAATGAAGATCAAAAAAGTACGTGGAGATTTGAGCAACTTGAAGACAACTTGATGACAACTGGAAGGACATTTTTGATCCAAAAAGATAAAGAAAAAGGAAAGGACCCTGGAAACTATAGGCCAATCACCTGCTTGCCAACAACATACAAGCTTCTTACTGGTATCATTGCAAACCAAATCTATGGATACCTGGAAAGAAATAACTTGCTTCCTGTAGAACAGAAAGGATGCTGCAAAAACTCAAGAGGAACAAAAGATCAATTGCTGATCGACAAGCTAATCCTAAAGAACTCAAAGAAAAGATGAACCAACCTGTTCATGGCTTGGATAGACTATAAGAAAGCATTTGATTCAGTTCCCCATAGCTGGATCAAGAAATGCCTGGAAATATTAGGCATCAGCAGCAACATACAAAAATTCATGGAATCTTCAATGAACCTCTGGAAAACAAAACTTATGGCTAATGAAGAAGAACTGGGTGAAGTTGAAATTAAACGAGGCATTTTCCAGGGCGATTCCCTTTCACCCCTACTTTTTATACTCTCAATGCTACCACTGACAATCATTTTGAAGAAGATGAACTGTGGATACGAACTTGCAAAGAAAGGACTGAAAATCTCGCACTTGATGTACATGGATGATTTGAAGCTGTTTGGTAAAACAAAAGCTGAACTGAATTTATTAATTGAAAACACAAAAGAATTCAGCCAAAACATTGGTATGCAGTTTGGAATTGACAAATGTGCAACAATAGCAACCAAAGCAGGCAAGATCATAGAAGAGGATGGAATAGAACTAGAGAATGAAGAAATGATAAAGGCAGTAAAATCAGAAGAAGGCTACAAGTACTTGGGGATTTTAGAAGCCTCTGACTTAATGCATAATAAAGTCAAGGAATTAACTTCAGCCAAGTACATTCGACGAATTCGTAAGATATTAATGTCCAAATTGAGTGGAGGAAACATCATAAAAGCCATAAATACCTGGGCTATACCTGTGATTAGATACTCTGCAGGAATAATTGACTGGACCCAGATGGAGTTAGACAATTTGGACAGAAAAACAAGGAAGCTTATGACAATGAATCATGCCTTGCACCCTAAAAGTGATGTTGACCGATTATATTTACCAAGAGCAGAGGTTGGTCGAGGACTCCTACAAGTAAAGCAGACTGTGGAAGAAGAAAAATGCAGCTTGAATGGTTACATCCAGAAAAGTGAAGAACCAATGATTAAGGAAGTAAATAAAGGAGGCCTTTTAAAGACAACTAAAACAAAAGCAGAATATAAGAAAGAAGTAATTGAGCAGCGAGCTGAAAATTGGAAACACAAAGCTCTGCATGGCCAATACTTGAAAAGTATTGAAGGCAAAGCTGACCAGAAACTAACTTGGAACTGGTTAAGATCAGGAGTACTGAAAAAAGAAACAGAAAGCTTTATTTTGGCAGCTCAAGAACAAGCCCTAGCCACAAACTGTATGAAGGCAAAAATTCAACATGTTACCACCAACAGCAAATGCCGCCTCTGCAATGAAAAAGAGGAGACAGTTGACCACCTGATCAGTGGGTGCAGCAAAATTTCACAAACTGACTACCTACAACGCCATGACCATGTTGCTAAAATCATTCACTGGAAATTGTGCCAGAAGTTTGGATTTGAGTACAGCAAAAACCACTGGGAACATCAGGTTGAGAAAGTTTTAGAGAATGAGAAACTCAAGATCTTGTGGGACTTTAGGATTCAGACTGACAGGCACTTGGTCCACAACACACCTGACATAACAATAGTTGAAAAGAAAAAAGTATGGTTCATTGACATTGCAATACCTGGTGATGCACGAATTGAAGATAAGCAGCAAGAAAAAATCACAAAGTACCGGGACTTACAAATTGAAGTTGAGCGACTATGGAAAAAGAAATCGTGTGTTGTCCTGATTGTAATTGGAGCCCTCGGAGCAATACCCAAAGGGCTACCCCGCTATTTAGAAATTTTAAATTTGCCGGACTTGAACATTTTGAGTCTACAAAAAACCACCTTACTCGGAACAGCTTACATCCTCCGACGATACCTTAACAGTTCCTAGGTCCTTGGTTAGGACTCGAGCTGCTGAGCTATTAACCAGCCTCAAAGGGTGTGAATCTCACTAAAGATTAACCAA
The DNA here is from genome assembly GCF_029215685.1 of Pituophis catenifer annectens. NCBI lineage: Eukaryota > Metazoa > Chordata > Lepidosauria > Squamata > Colubridae > Pituophis > Pituophis catenifer. The sequence continues at coordinate 44,221,961 of NW_027256884.1, read as the reverse complement.
TAAATAATAATAATACCAACAGATAGTGCTCAATTAGCTGGAAAAATAAAGCATCAAATGGAAGATGCTGAAAGAACACGTTTGCCAAAGCTGAACCAAGTGAACTAGAAAGAATTGAGAAATATACTAAAAAAGGTCAATGAGGCTGTGCAAACTATTCGAACCACTACATTAGCCGAAACAAACCAACTGATGTATGCAGCAGCCGTCATAACCACCAAAGAACTGGGGTTGAAAATACAAAAGAACCAAAGAGGCAAGAAGGGGAAGCCTAAGTGGAAAATTCGGTTAGAAATGAAGATCAAAAAAGTACGTGGAGATTTGAGCAACTTGAAGAACCTAAGGCAAGGTCAGCTAAGAACAAGCAGGTCAAAAGCAGCCTGGAAGCAAGATACGATCTGAGGAATAAGGAGATTGCGGTAGTAATTGAAGAGCTGAAGCAGAGGGTTGTTGCCATCGCTAAAAAGATTAAAAGGTATGAAAACCAAGTAACTCAGTTCAAGGAAAACTCACAGTTCAGAGCAAATCAGCACCAGTTTTATAACAGCTTAGAAAATGGAGACGGAGTAACAACAAATGAAAAGCCTGATAAAGAGAAAGCTCTGAAATTCTGGAAGAATTTGTGGGAAAACAACAAGAAGCACAACAGAAATGCAAAATGGATCAAACAGGTTGAGGACTCTATTAAAGTGCATAAAATGGAAGACGTGAAAATAACAAAAGCAATGGTGCAAAGACAGTCAAGAAAAGTGAAGAACTGGAGTGCACCTGGACCAGATGAGCTGCATGGCTTCTGGTTAAAGGCACTTACAAGTGTGCGCAAAAGATTGGCAACCCAGATGAACCAGATCCTAAAAACACCTGAAAATATGAATGGATGACAACTGGAAGGACATTTTTGATCCAAAAAGATAAAGAAAAAGGAAAGGACCCTGGAAACTATAGGCCAATCACTTGTTTGCCAACAACATACAAACTTCTTACTGGTATCATTGCAAACCAAATCTATGGATACCTGGAAAGAAATAACTTGCTTCCTGTAGAACAGAAAGGATGCGGCAAAAACTCAAGAGGAACAAAGGATCAATTGTTGATTGACAAGCTAATCCTAAAGAACTCAAAGGAAAGACGAATCAACCTGTTCATGGCTTGGATAGACTATAAGAAAGCATTTGATTCAGTTCCCCATAGCTGGATCAAGAAATGCCTGGAAATCTTAGGCATCAGCAGCAACATACAAAAATTCATGGGCTCTTCAATGAACCTCTGGAAAACGAAAATTATGGCTAATGAAGAAGAACTGGGTGAAGATGAAATTAAACGAGGCATTTTCCAGGGCGATTCCCTTTCACCCCTACTTTTTATACTCTCAATGCTACCACTGACAATCATTTTGAAGAAGATGAACTGTGGATACGAACTTGCAAAGAAAGGACTGAAAATCTCGCACTTGATGATTTGAAGCTGCTTGGTAAAACAAAAGCTGAACTGAAATTATTAATTGAAAACACAAAAGAATTCAGTCAAGACATCGGTATGCAGTTTGGAATTGACAAATGTGCAACAATAGCAACCAAAATCATAGAAGAGGATGGAATAGAACTAGAGAATGAAGAAATGATAAAGGCAGTAAAATCAGAAGAAGGCTATGAGTACTTGGGGATTTTAGAAGCCTCTGACTTAATGCATAATAAAGTCAAGGAATTATCTTCAGCCAAGTACATTCAGCAAATTCGTAAGATATTAATGTCCAAATTGAGTGGAGGAAACATCATAAAAGCCATAAATACCTGGGCTATACCTGTGATTAGATACTCTGCAGGAATAATTGACTGGACCCAGATGGAGTTAGACAATTTGGACAGAAAAACAAGGAAGCTTATGACAATGAATCATGCCTTGCACCCTAAAAGTGATGTTGACCGATTATATTTACCAAGAGCAGAGGGTGATTTACCGGACTTGAACATTTTGACTCTACAAAAAACCACCCTACTCAGAACAACTTACATCCTCCGACGATACCTTAACAGTTCCTAGGTCCTTAGTTAGGACTCGAGCTGCTGAGCTATTAACATCCTCAAAGGCTGTGAATCTCACCAAAGATTAACAACAACAACAACAACAACAACAACAACAACAACAACAACAACAACAATAATAGAAGAGAAAGAACTGGAGAAGATAACAAAATACAAAGACTTCCAAATAGAAAGACTATGGCAAAGGCAAGCAATGGTAGTACCAATAGTAATAGGTGCCTTGGATGCAGTCCCAAAACAACTGGAGCACCACTTAAACACCATAGGGATTGACAAATTTTCCATCAATCAATTGCAGAAGGCAGCTTTATTTAGAACTGCTTCCATCCTGCAACAATATCTGTAACACCATCAAACATCCAGATTTGCCTATCCCAGGTCCTTGGTAAGGACTCGATAGGTAGACAAAAATGCAAACCCAGTCAGAAAATCTGGCTGACTGTGCAAATGATGATGATGATGATGATGATGATGATGATGATGATGATGATGATAATGATGATGATGTAAAAATATGACATACCTATATCTGAAAAGTCATGGGAGCACGAAGTGGAAAAAGTTATTGAAAATGAAACAGTGAAGATCTTGTGCCACCAAACAGGCAGGTAGGCCTATTTCCTCCCAACCCCCATTCCTCATCCTGCCTTAATGCCACTAAGCAGACAGTTAGGCTGCTGTGGCTGGGCCTGGACAGCTATCTGGTGCAGTTTCTACAGTTATGCGATTATCGTCTTTGGATCAGTAGTGGCTTAGCCAACCAACCTAGGCACCTACCATCACTAATGATGAGAAGAAATAAAAAAAAATTCCACACCGGATTGGTTGTTGCCCGGGTCAATAAGGACCATGTCAGATACTATGGCTCCTGGACATCTGTCAAAAAAAGGGGATACAGGGTTCAGTTGTTAGTGTTATAGAACCAGAGTGTACAATTGCAAAGCGACTGAAACAAAAGTGCAAAACTTGGACAACCGAAGAAAATCATCATCATCATCATCATCATTATTATTAATATTATTATTGACAATCCAAATTGCTGACTTTGCAATGACAAAGTTGAAACTGTTTCACATTTAATATGTGAGTGCAGAAAAATTGCACAAACTGATTACAAAGCTAGACATGACCGAGTTGCTAAACTAATCCACTGGTCTTTATGTAAAAATATGACTTACCTCTATCCAAAAAGTCATAGGAAGACAAAGTGGAAAAAGGTGTCGAAAATGAGAAGGTGAAGATACTTGGTCGATACCTTGGTTGATAACGTATTGATACGGGCAGCAACCTATATCAGTACGGGTTCGGTCAATAATATTTGTGATACATATTTAAATGTTCAGTTGATTGATTTTCATGTTTAATGAATAAAAGTATAATAATAATAATAATAAATAATAGGGTTGCCTTGAAATAATTTCCAGAAGCTGGTGCAGAAAATGAAGGCCTAAGCAGTGAAGTCTGTGTTTCAGTGTATTTGGATGACTCTGTTGATTTACTAGCTACATTAGTTCCAGATAGTTTTTCAGTGCAGTTCAAGGTCCTAACTGTCTACTTAAGCTTTAACTTTCTATGGCTCCAAAACTGGTTATTTGAAGCACCATCTCCTTTTGTATTTATCTACTAAACTGATCAAACAGGGTCAACGTCTTTAAAGTTCTCTTCTTATAGGTGTCAGCCTTTGCTTTTTCCTGCTTTGGCTGCCATGGTAACGGGGGTGGGGGGGAGCTAGCATTGAGTTATAAGCATGCTGGACAGAGAAACGAAAGTGAATCCTAAAATATAGTGTTGTATATTTGAAGCTGCTATCGGGTCAACGGCCACGGCATTCGTGATTGATGACACCGCCAGACGTATCCTTCCACCTGACCCCTGGGAGACCTTTGGATTGGATGATTTATGTTGGACAGTGGGAGGGGATGCTTTCTATCTGTAATTTTCACGGTCTTGCCTCAGATTCTGCTTTTCCTTGGTTGCGATCACTTCATTTTCCAGTAAAAGTACCTGCTTCTATAAACAATGGAGTTTGGGTCATTCTTTCTTGGACTTTGAAGGAAGCATATCTGACAATAGGACTATACCTAGAGGTGAGTTGCTGCCAGTTTGGACCGGTTGACTAGAACCACTTGTTCTGATTCTGCACGGTTTGGAGAACTGGCAAATTGGACCATTGGTTGGCCCTACCCCTGCTTGCTTTTGTGGCCGTTTGGGGGCCATTTTTGGGGCCATTTTCAGGCTGTTTTTCTGACCAAAATCACCCTTAAAAATGGCCTCCAAATGGCCTGAAAATGGCCCCCCAAAAAAGCCTGAAAAAAGCCCCAAAACAGGCCATTTTCAGGCCATTTTTCCTACCAAAATCAGCCCAAAAAAGACTTGAAAGCCAGACAAAAAACCGGACAAAAAACCAGTTGTTTTTTGGGCATTTTTCAGGCCATTTTTCAGGCTGCTTTCAGGTCCAAAAATGGCCTGAAGAATGACCTGAAAACAGCCTGAAAACGGCCCAAAAAGCTGGCTGTAAGAGGAAGAGAAGCTGGGTGAGCCGGATCCAGACGTGTCTCAGGTCCTCTCCAGAGGTGGGTTGCCCCTAGTTCGGACCGATTCACAATAACTGGTAGTAAAACTGGCAAGAGGCCCCGTCCACCATCCCGGATGTTGTCATCAGCAATCTGCACATGCACAGAAGCTTCTGTGCATGCGCAGAAGCAAGACAAGCAATCCCATTGCAAAAAGGTAAGTAGAACCCACCCCTGGTCTCCTCATCCCAGAAGCAGCAACCTTGTACTCTTCCCCTCTGCTACTAGCCCCCTTCTTCACATGGGACCGCCCAGCAACGAGTCATAGTATTTTATATTTGTTGGTGGATTTTGTTTTGATTTTTTTCATGTTTATACTGAACTAGCCATTTATTGGGATATATTTATATTGTTAGAGTCTGTGGTTTGGATATGGGTTTTTTTTTTTTTTCTTATTCTTACCCAGTTCCAACTTGGATTTTATTGTAAGCCCAGAGAGCATTTAGATGAGATGGATGGGGTAGAAATGGGGTGAATGAATAAATAAAATGATAAATAAATTACTGAATTGTAATAGAAGAAAAGAAAGAAAATGCAAAAGCAATCAGATGAAAGAAGCAAGAAATACCTATTATACTGCATGCAAGAAATCATTGATCTAGTTTTTAAACAAATCATTAAACTCTGACCACATGAATTAATATTCATCGATCTCTCTGGTATACAGATACAGATGCAGCTGATAAATAGAACATGAAAATATATTTATAACACACTACAGTAAATCTGGGATTGTAGTGGTTTTTCAAAATTGAAGCATTCTTTCCTGTTGCCCCTTGTTTTCAATAAATCCATAATGCTTCATTTAATGATAAAACTCAAGATTTTGTAATATAATACAAAAATTTATACACAACTTTAAACTGATTTGATCTTTGTTACACCGTAGTAATGAATCTGGATATGAGGAGTCCTTTGTGCTCTCTGAGCTTGCTTGTTTTCTTGCAAATGTTTGCAAGAAAACAAGCAAGCTTAGAGAGCACCAAGGATTCCTTATTTCAACCCTACAAATATTCTCCTTTATTGGAACTTTGATATCAAATGAATAACATATCTCCCTAAACCAGGGGTGAAATGCTACTGGTTCGGACCGGTTCTGGAGAACCAGTAGCAGAGATTGGGACTGGTTCTCCGAACCGGTAGCAATTGCTGACTGGCCATGCCTCCAAACCAGGCCATGGCCCGCAGCCCTGCATGCTTCCCTGCCTTCCACAATGCCAAACTCATTGTTCAGAGCGTCAGCGATCTAAGGAAACGTCTTCCAACTCTTCAAGATCAACTTTAAGAGCACCAAGAAGCCGACAGCAAAAGTAGTGGCAGCAGGGGTGACAGGGGCGTGTGTGTGTGTGTCCCTTCATGATCTTCCTCTCCCAGGTGACAGCCAGGGCTTTGCCGCCTCTTTTCCTCAGAGGGGCAGTGTCTGCCTCCAAGTCCTTGCAGAGGGACACACACACACACACACACACACACATCCCTGTCATCCCTGCTGCCACTACTTTTGCTGCCGGCTTCTTGGCACTCTTAAAGTCGATCTTGAAGAGCTAGAAGACATTTCCTTAGATTCAGTGATGGATTCCTCTTGGTTCGACCTGGTTCCCGTGACCTGGTAGCGGTGACGATATGACATCACCGAACTGGTTCTCTCCCCCCCGTCCGCCCCCCCCCACCCGCATTATTCTTACCTTTTATTTGGCTCCACTCCCAATCTATTACTGCCTCCTGAGTCCCAGCTGATGGCTAGAGGGAAAAAAACTGTTTAAACTCTTGGCGGGGGCTTCAAAGGGCCGCCCAACAGCTGATCAGTGTTAAAAGAAAACAATGAGTAGACCGATGTCTGCAAAAATAAATGGGTAGACCCAGTGGTGGGATTCTACTTCGGTAGAACCAGTTGTTAAGTAGTTAAGCCAGTGGTTCCCAAAGTGGGCGGTACCATGCCTTAGAGGGGTGGTAAGAGGCAAGGGGAATGGCAGGGGGGCGCTAAGGGCAAAAGGGGGCAACAGGGAGGCACTAAGTGGCAAGGAGGATGGCCCCCACCCTTTGGCCTGTGCCTCACAGCAGTTACCTCCTTGCAAGCAAACAGCAAAAAAACATAACTCCTTTCAGCTTCAGCATAGGCTAATTAGCTGTTGATTAGATCGGCCTCCTGACTCTCAGCTGATTTGCTCTCAGCTGTTTTACGCAGGGCTCTGCTCCTTGCTGCAGAGTGCTGGAGCAGATTTTTTTTTCCCTAGCTATGCTGAAAAAACGAAACTGAAAGTAAAGCAGGCTCTGCTGCAACGTGACAAAATGAGGCAGAGAGAGATTTCTTTTTCCTCACCAAAAAAGGTAGGTGCAAACAATGGGAAATTTAGGACAAAAGAGGAGAGTTCAAGATTTTAAAACACAAAAGAAAAAAAGCTCTATTTAACTAGGGAATTGTAATAATTGAGATACTATTAATTGTATATTTTGTTGAAATGGTTAAGTTGTGGTTTGGAGGAATATATAGGGGAAATTATTTGGTATAGTATTATTGGTAAATATAATTAATTGATTTGTAAGAAATTGGATTGCATGGAAATAATTGGAATATTCGTGTTCATATTGATTAATATACAAAAAAGATAGTTATATAACTAATTGATTTATATTAAAATGTTGAATTTGTATTAAACAACTGTAATATTACATAATTAACCAATGTGAGGATGGATATAAAAATAGATGACAATGGGAAGGGGTATAATATAGAATAGAAGGGAAAAATTGAATTTGATTAAGATTACAGATGAGGATGAAGGGTAATATTGGTTTTTTTAAAAAAATAGATGAGGAATAAATATGGCAAAAAGGAAATATAGAAATTGTAAATTTAATTGAAATGACTAAACACTGTTTAAATTTGTGAACCGGCCAAATACTCTGTTCAAAGAAAATACATTGTATGTTTGTATGTGTATTTCTAATTATTGCTGCTTATTCATATTTGTTCTCTTTTATTCTTTAAAGTTTAACAATTCATTCTTTATCTTAATATCTTTATATTTGTTTGGGGTTGCCTTTCTTCCCTTTCCTCCTTTATATTGTACAGCAATCTTTCTCCTTAAACCTACCACCTCTCTCTTTTCTTTCCTTCTTACTTTCTCTTCCCCCCCCTTCTTCTCCTCCCTACTTTCTCTTCCTTTCTCCTTCTCCTCCTCTCTTCCTCCCTCTCTTACCCTCACTCCTACTCTAATTTCTCTTCCCTTCCTTCCTTCCTCCCTTCTCTTCCTTCCCTCTCTCTCCTTCTTTCTTCCATCTCTCTTCTCCTTCTTTCATCCCTCTCTATTGCTGTATCCTTTTATGCATATGGATTACTCAGAGTGCTGAAAAAGTTATTTTTGACTGGTCCTCGCACTTTTGACCAGTCCTCGAACTTACGACTGTCCTCACATTTTACGTTTTTCGCCCTATCTTGTCACCATGGCGAAGAAAAGCAGTTGTGAAATGAGTGACACAGTTGCTAAGAATGGTACAATGGGCATAAATGATGACCAGTCATAAGTGCGAGGACTGGTCAAAAGTGCGAAGACCTGTCAGAAATCACTTTTTTCAGCCTTCTGGGTAGTCCTTTTGTGCATATGGACTACTCAGAGGGCTGAAAAAAATATTTTTGACTGGTCCTCGCACTTTTGACCAGTCCTCGAGCTTACGACTGTCCTCACATTTTACGTTTTTTGCCCTATCTTGTCACCATGGTGAAGAGAAGCAGTTGTGAAATGAGTGACATGGTTGTTAAGAATGCTGCATGGGCATAAATGTGAGGATGGACATAAGTGTGAGGACCAGTCAAAAGTGCAAGGACCTGTCAGAACCAGCTAGCCAACATGACCAGCTAGCCATGCCCACCCAGTCACATGACCTCTAAGCCACGCCCACAAAATAAGCCACGCTCACAGAACCGGTTGTAAAAAAATTTAGAACCCCCCCCCTGCTTAGATTGCCGCCAAACTCTTTATTGGGAGCGTCAGCGATCTAAGGAAATGTCTTCTTACACCTTCTCCTCCCCATTCCCCCCTCCCCATTTTTCCATTTCTATGCCTGGATTCCGCTTCTTACACCTTCTCCTCCCCATTCCCCCCCCCTCATTTTTCCGTTTCTGTGCCTGGATTCTGCTTCTGCAAGAGAAGGCTCCGATGTTGGCTTGGATGGTGGAGGGAAACTCAAAACATTGGGGGCTTCAGAAGGGCAGAATGTGCTTCAAAATGTGCAGCTCCTGGCTCTAACAGTGAATGACGCCACACCCACCTGGTCACATGACCACCAAGTCACGCCCATCAAGCCATGCCCACAGAACCAGTAGCAAACATTTTTACATTTCACACCTGCCCTAAACAAATTTATCCATACATACCCAATGATCCTGAGTAATTAGAGAGGCACAGTCATACGAATTCATTTTTACTTTGCTTTGTTACAGCCAGGGGGATATTTAGATGTAAAACCACAGAAATTTACCTCAGGGTATATAAAAGAGTGGAGAGAAGCATTCTGAAAGTAACTGCCAGATGTGAGAATAAAAATACTGTATCTTCAGGTGCACCAGTTCTACATTCCCTTTCATTTTTTTTTTCTACAGGGATCGCTTACTGTCCTAGTAGCAGCCTGGCTGGATCAGAAGCATTAAAGATTACAGCTCAACCTCCTACCCCAGAAGACCCACTATGTGTCATGACTTAGCTTCCTGATCTGGTAGAGCCACTAAGTCTTTTCCAGAGAACTCTTCACATAATATCTTCCCACTAACTAGCTACAGATAAGGATCCCATAAGCCATATAGGCACGTTTCATTCCTGCAGCATAAAAGATTAAAAATAGAAATTTTAGCCCTTCCATCCTACTTTGGGAGACAATCTCACAATAGATACACAAAATCAAACTTAAAAGAAATCTTAAAACATATCTCTACCCATCTCTATTTCTAGCTCTATTTCTACAGTATATATGTTCAAATTTATTGAAACTACATATAATGTTCTTGTAATAACACAATGTGGTGTTAATATAACTTTAACTTTATTAATGATTTTAGGGGGGGAAAGCTTTCAGGTTTTCCAAGAAACACATTTTCTAAGAAATCAATGTAATTGGTCTGAAATCGCACAGAAAATCCTACTTACACTTCTGAAATACATAAGCGAAGTAAATTGAAACTCAATACGAAGTCAAATCAGAATAATTACATAATCGAGAGAGAGAAATAGAATCCCAAAGCAGTTTCTCCCCAGTTTCTTGGGGAATTCCAGCCATTCATCTAATTCATCTTTAGTAATTTAGGCACAAAAAATATTGCTAGATCCCTAAAAATCTCTTCTGATTTTTAAAGAAAATAAAATGTTTTCTTGTCCAAAAGAAAGGATAGCTGGAACTTCTGCCTTTGCTTTACATGACAGAAATTATGCTTCTTACTATGTTGACTCTGGTTGACCTGATATAGTATATATTCCCAATCTGATGCTGCCTGACATGAAATGTGCTTTTTACAACAGTTTTCACTTTAGTTATAAAAATTAAAATAAATGTAATATCATGGGAAAATGTAGAATCAAAGTTTCTCGGGTGCAAAAATCAGCGTAACCATGACATGGCAGCAAGGAACTAGATTTTCTTTTTACTAGTTTATTACTGTCCAGTAGCCATCCAGATTTCTACAGTCCATAGATAAAGCTCAGGAAGACATAACTGATATAGAAGAGGATTGCTATAATTATGTACACAATAAGATTCTATAAACAAATGAAAATGTAAAATAAATCAGATTCCAGTAGAGAAAAAAAGAGATGTTTTAGGAATAAATAGAGATGAAAATATATAGCTTCATATTAGATCAGGATAAGATTGGGATAGAAATTACTTTCAATGCCTCAAATTTTCCCCCATCTTTATACCACAGTGGCTAGCTTTGCAATAAGAGCTAGTATAAGGTGACCAGATTTTAACATTGGTAAACCGGGACACCCACCATTTTGTGGGCATGGCTTGGAGGTCATGTGACTGGGTGGGCGTGGCTAGCTGGTCATGTGACCGGGTGGCCATGGCTATGTTTATAGAAAAAAGTCATTTCTGACAGGTCCTTGCACTTTTGACTGGTCCTCATACTTATGACCATCCTCACATTTATGTCCATGCAGCATTCTTAACAACCATGTCACTCATTTCACAACTGCTTCTCTTCACCATGATGACAAGATAGGGCAAAAATGTAAAATGTGAGGACAGTCGTAAGTTCGAGGACTGGTCAAAAGTGCGAGGACCAGTCAAAAATAACTTTCTCAGCACTCTGAGTAGTCCATATGCATAAAAGGATACAGCAATAGAGAGGGATGAAGGAAGGGAAGGGAAATTAGAGTAGGAGGGAGGGTAAGAGAGGGAGGAAGAGAGGAGGAGAAGGAGAAAGGAAGAGGAAGTAGGGAGGAGAAGAAGAGGGGGGGAAGAGAAAGTAAGAAGGAAAGAAAAGAGAGAGGTGGTAGGTTTGAGGAGAAAGATTGCTGTACAATAAAAAGATGAAAGGGAAGAAACTGCAAACAAATATAAAGATATTAAGATAAAGAATGAATTGTTAAACTTTAAAGAACAAAAGAGAACAAATATGAATAAATAGCAATAATTAGAAACACACATACAAACATACAATGTATTTTCTTTGAACAGAATATTTGGCTGGTTCACAAATTTAAACAGTGTTTAGTCATTTCAATTAAATTTACAATTTCTATATTTCCTTTTTGCCATATTTATTCCTCATCTATTTTTGTAGAAAACCAATATTACCCTTCATCCTCATCTCTAATCTTAATCAAATTCAATTTTTCCCTTCTATTTTATATTATACCCCTTCCCATTGTCATTTATTTTTATATCCATCCTCACATTGGTTAATTATGTAATTATGTAATACAGTTGTTTAATACAAATTCAACATTTTAATATAAATCAATTAGTTATATAACTATCTTCTTTGTATATTAATCAATTTGAACATGAATATTCCAATTATTTCCATGCAATCCAATTTCTTATAAATCAATTAATTATATTTACCAATAATAATAAACCAAATAATTTCCCCTATATATTCCTCCAAACCACAACTTAACCATTTCTGCTTTCAACACAATATACAATTAATAGTATCTCAATTATTACAATTCCCTAGTTAAATAGAGCTTTTTTTCTTTTGTGTTTTAAAATCTTGAACTCTCCTCTTTTGCCCTAAATTTCCCATTGTTTGCAGTTTTGCACCTACCTTTTTTGGTGAGGAAAAAGAAATCTCTCTGTGCCTCATTTTGCCACGTTGTACCCTGCTTCTTTACTTTCAGTTTCGCTTTTAAAGCATAGTTAGGGGAAAAAAATCTCCAGCACTCTGCAGCTAGCAACTACAGAGCCCTGAGCAAAACAGCTGAGAGTAAATCAGCTGAGAGTCGGGAAAGCCGATCTTATCAACTTGTGCTAATTAACCTATGCTGAAGCTTTAAGGGGCTGTTTTTTCTATTTTTGCAGGCATCGGTCTACTCATTTGTTTTCTTTTAACACTGATCAGCTGTAGGATGGCCCTTTGAAGCCCCACGGCAAGAGTTTAAACAGTTTTTTTCCCTCTAGTCATGAGCTGGGACTCAGGAGGCAGCCGGGAGCAACCCACCACTGCGCTGTGCATTCGGGACTTTTTTAAAACGCTGCGGGACGTGGGACAAATTGTTCAAAAGCGGGACTGTCCCGCCAAAAGCGGGATGTCCGGTCACCTTAAGCTAGTAGCAAGCAGAATTCTTCATCTGTTTTTTTTTTTTTATCCAGAAGGAATTATGCTCCGAGAAAAGAAAAATCAGATCTGACAATTGGTAGCTCAGTAAAAGCTCTCAAGCTTTTCTCTATCAGTGTATTATTGTCCCTCTAGAAAAAAAGGGAAAAAAACGTTCTGACTGCTCAATTTAATTTTGCTATTATGAGTGAGATAGAAAAAATGGAAGGTTCACCTGTTCTGACATTCATTATTGCTCCTGGTACTTTCTCATCTGTTTTTAGAGCAATCTGAGAAAAGCTAGGAATGGACTTCAGAATAAGTATACCAAAATTCAGTCCCACTTTCTTCACTTCATTACCTAACAAACAGAAGAAACTTCTCCAAAGAGATAAGGTCAGGGCATGATTTACTTATGATCCCACCTAAAGAGCTAACAATTAATTTAGGAACTGATAATGGTTTTTATCCCCAAAGCACTAACTGGTATACCTTCAATAAATTTTCAAGAAGTGAGCAGTATGTAAAAATATTGTGTCAAGTTTCACTAATTTACATTTTTTGAGATGTATTATTAGACATGAAAACATGCAAAATTATCAGGGAATTCTAGAAGCTGTAGACCCAGACCATATGCAGGACATCAGTTTATGGAAAACTACTTTCCATGAAGACCAGAAATTAAAAGCAAATGCAATAATGCTAGTTTATTTTTATACAGTTCTTTATAAATGAATGGAGTTAAGTATTAAATGCTGTCAGAGAACAGCTAATAAGTAATGATTGTTTTAAATAACCAAGTGTAAAGAATGAATCACTATTCAGAATTACAGTGCAACCTTTGGAACTTTTCTTTGCTAAATCAGTCCATTGGTCTTTCTACCATTTAACTAACTTCCTGTCAAAGCCTAGGGCTATAAGCTCATTCCTGAACAATGCAATTTATCATGATGTAATTTGTTAGTCAAAATTAAAAATAATATATGGTAAATGAATCATGATTCAGACTCAAAATTGGATTTACTCTTTATTTAGGACTAAAATAATCCTTGAGAATAAATTGTATGTATGTATGAATGAACCATCAGAACAAACTATTAGAAAGTGACATATTATTGGCATAATCATAGAGATTATAAAACTATAAAAGCTATAAAAGTGGTGCAGGTCTCTCATAGCTTTCAGATTAAAAATTGTCCCCATTAGTTAGACCAGATGAGGAAATCAATTGCACACGAAAGCTAAACCTATTTTATTGAGACTGGTTATAATAACAGAATCAGTATTTAGTATAGTTCCATGAATTACAGTATCGTTCCATGAATTAAGGAGTTCTCTGTCTGATCTACTTCCAAATATTAACTATCTGTTGTGAACTTAAAATATTTTTCACCCGTCATCACCTTAGCAACAGATCTTGCATACTGTATCTCTCTCAGGGTAATCTTCCTTCCTCTCTATATAAATTCAGCAAGACTCTTGTCAGTTTGACTGTCTAACTGACAGTTTTGCTCCTTGTATTGTTGATACTTGGATTGTAAAACTTTAAGCATTATTTTTCAAGCATATGAGCAAATGCAATTGCTCAATAGTTTGCACATTCTTTACGCTGCCCTTTTTAGCACTGGAATATAAATGTATCTTTTCCAGCCTGTTGGCCACTGCTATATTTTTCACAGCAGCTTATACAAACTGCACAAAGCACTTCAATTGCACCAACTTCAGGGGTGAAATGCTCCCGATTTGGACCGGATCAGGCGATCCAGTAGCGATTGTGGCAGGTGGTTTCGAGAATCACTAGTGATGGGGGCGCAAAGCTCCACTCACCCTCCCAGGTGTCATTACTTCCTGCTTTTAAAAGGTTAAAAAAAAGGCTCTGAAAATCGCGCGCTACAGCTGTGATCGTCAGAGCTTTTTTTTTTAACCTTTTAAAAGGTTAAAAAAGGTTGTAAAACCTTTTTTTACAACCTATTCACCCAAATAAGTTGTAAAAGAATGCTTTAAAAAAGTTTTTTTTTAAGTTGGCCACGCCCACCCAGTCACATTACCCCCCCCCCCCACCAAGCCACGCTCACAGAACTGGTAGTAACAAATTTTACATTTCACCACTGACCAACTTGAACAGTTTTAAATGGTTCTGCTGGTACATCACTAACTGCTGAACCTTTGTAGAATTCTGGCTTTAGTTCATGCCCATGTCCTTGCATCAGTGCACTCTGGAATAGTCACAATAATCAAGTAACTCAGAGCTATACCCAGGCAAATATTTGGGATAACTGAAACAACTGGCCCTGATTCTCTTTACCTACGTATGTACCATTGCTTGCAAGATAGTTCTCAGAAACTCCTAAATCCATGGCCATGAGATTAAATCTCTCCTTTTACCATCTGTTCCTCTAGGTCGAAGAGAGACAAGCTTTTATTAGGCTTCAGGGAAAACAGAAATGGGGAACAGTCATTTTTATATGGCTTGCTGGTTCTTCTCTCCCCAGAAGGTAGACAGTTTCTCATTATTTAATAAGCCTGTGTGAGGCAGCTAGCTGCAATTCAACTAGTGTAGGTGAAGCCTTTGAAGTAACAAGCTCCACTGCCATTTTTTTATTTATTGTTTTTAAAATAATAACAAAAAGGAAAAAGAACAAAAAACAAAGATAACTATAACATACATTGCCAAAGAAAATAAAAAACCCACTTTTTAAAAGTGAAAATTGCCATATCATTTTAACAGTTAATAATTGTAATTCTATATACTCATTTGCAATGCAAATATACCTATCTCCATATATATGTCTACTAAATTTACATAACTATCATTTTTACTTACTGTTTTTGTATAAACAAATCCCACATTTCCTTATACTTCTCAATAAAAAGTCTATATCTATAGGCAGCATGCTCATGGGTGTAGTCTTAGTCTTTTGCAGTATTTAGTATTTTAGTCTTTAGACATAGTAAGGGCACAAATAATCCATTTATGTTGTCCAGTGGTCAAATTCCATTTATTAGTTATGTAGTTCAAAAGAATATTATTTTTAGAAGATAATATTCTCTTGAACTACATACAATCATATTTATATAATCCATTACTTTCTCCTAAAACATAATAAGTATAGGCCATTGTAAAAAATATATGCTTAAAGAAACATTAAGAATCAACCACCTCAGAGTTGTTGTGGGGAAAATAGTAGAAGGAAAGAATATTAGTGTCTTTGTCACCTTGAGTTAGTTATAAAATAATAAATATGGGGTAAAGATCTAGTAATAATTATCCTTATAACCACTTCAGCAGAATTATTTTAGGCAGTTCATATCTACAGTATACAAATGTAATTTGTAATAATTTCAAAAATGTTATTTATTGCATATATTTTAAGCTGAAGTCAATTGACACTGGCTATAAAAGTTAAGAGTCTTCCACTATATAGGCAGTTTAGGAACCTTTAATTTTTTATTCCACTCATTTGTTAGCATCTGCATATCAATTGATTTAGTGATAATAAATCTTCATCATCATTTTAACCATTGTCTATTCACTGCAACCAATATGGTCCTGACCTTTCTTTGCCACTTGGGCTCGCAATACTTGTTGATGTCGCTCCATCTTGTTTTAGGTGTCTTTTGTGGATGCTTTTTATCAAGTGGGATCCATTCTATGACTGCTGTGGTCCACCTGCCATCAGTTCTTCTTGCTATGTGATCAGCCCATTTCCATTTCAATTCTTTTACTCTCTTGATGATGATATCATATTCTTTTGTTTGTTCTCTAATCCATATGCAGGTCTTTCTATCTTGTGTTGTAATGCCGAACATGTATCTTTCCATTGCTCTTTGCACTAGTCTTAGCTTTTGTATCGATTGTGAGGTTAGTGTCTATGTTTCACTGGCATACATTAGAGCAGGTAGCACACACTCTTTAAAAACTTTTTTCTTCAGGCATAGGAGGAGGTTGTTTTTGAAAATTATGTTTAGCTTGCCACATTTAACATCATTCAATGTCCTTTATTATAATGTAGGAAGAAATATCCTTCTGGGTTCAGCTCCAAGTGGGGAAAAAGACACTGGAAACATGGAGACTGCTAGGGAAAGATGGTTTAATGGTGGACAGGATCACATGGTTTGAGTTCCTGAACAGAAAAGGGCAGAGATGCTGAGCGTGCCTTGGTTTTATGTACTCTCGGTGTTTTAAACTTCCTGGAGCACAGGAAGAGTATCCTGATTGGTTGACAGACTCTCAGGGGTTGGGGGTCTTAGCTAGCCTTGCTGGCTGATGTAATCTTCCCAGGTGCCATGTGATGAGTTTCTGTTGCTAGATGGGTCCTATTGTGTTAATTTCTGTTGCTAGATGGGTCCTATTGTGTTGTGGATGATGGTCCATTGACAAAGATTGAGTTTCTGCCTGGCCCATTGACAAAGGGTGGGGGGCAAGAAAGTGGGAGCTGGTTCGTCTTTTAAAACATGCTTCTCCATTTCTCATCCAGGGAAACATAATATTCTGCTTTTTTAATATTTCCTAAAATATTTCATTCTTCTAGGAAAGGGGTGGGTGCTAACTTCCTACAGTATAATCTTCCATTGAGTTCCATTGGCCAAGGTACATGTAGTGGTCTACTACATCTAGTTCTTCCTACTTTCTTTGGTGAATTTATTAAACATAACTCTTTTTCAGGCTTATTTTAAAGCCAAATTGTTCTCCTGTTTTGTGCAGTCTTTGTAGCTTTTCTGGGTCTCGTGAGAAGAGAACATCATCATCTGCAAATATTAAATGATTTATAAGTGCCATTGAATTTTATTCCATCTTTTGCCCAGTCTCGTTTGCGAAATACTTCTTCAAGGCAGGCTGAGAAAAGGATAGGTGATATTGTATCACCTTGTTGTACACCTCATTCTATGTTGATTTCCACTTTAAGATGATTAAGGCAAATTGTCACCATTGTTTTTTCATATATTGATTGTAGTAGGTTTATGTAATCAGTGTCTATGCCTTGGTTGAGTGATGCATTAATTATTGCTTGCTGGAATATTGAATCAAACGCCTTTTCATAGTCAATGCACAGGGGCATGGTGTACTCATTCTGCCTTTCAATGACTTGCTGAACAACCTGGATGCAATCCATTGTGCTGTAGCCACTTCTGAACACTGCCTGCTCCTTTGGCTCTGCATCATTTACTGTTCTCAATATTCTTTTTGCTATTATCTTGGTGAAAATCAATAGATATTTATTATCATTTAGATTTTCACCAAGATGATAATAAATATCTATACAAATTAATAATATGGTTTTTAGTTTTAAAACATTTAACTAATTGTTTTAATATCTGAGGTGTCTCAGAAGCTGAAAATGTTGCTGGTCAAAACAAATTGTTAACAAATGTTGAATTTGTAAATATGGTATTGGTTATATTTATCTCTTAACACAGCATATGTTAAAAATTCATTTTCATTATCTATCAATTGGTTCAAAGTCAGTATCTGTACTATTATTACTTTTATCATATTACCGTATTTTCTCCAGTTTTTAACGTTGGCTTTCCCCATAAAGTCAATTTATCATATGAAAAATGTTTGAATCTATTTTATTAGACATTATATTTTATAACTTCGACACAATTGTTTCCAGAGATAATAGAGTTTTAATGTATTTAGATCCTAATATTATCCATCAAAGCAAAGGTGCTATATGTGTATACCTAAAGTTGCCCATATAAGAAAATTAACACCAATTGTTACTCTCCAGTATTTAATATTTGACAGTAGGTAAGCATAATGATATAGCTTCAGATTTGGAAAACTGAATCCTCCCATATTAACTGGTAATTGCATTTTCTGTAAAATATTGTCAGAATTTAAGAATCCCATAAATATTTTCTATGCAAAAAGTTATTTTATGAAAATATTTTACAGATATAAGAACTGGAATTTCTCTCAGAATATAGGTTAAGCAGGGAATAACATTCATTTTAAGAATGTTTATTCTGCCCCAAAGGGTAAGGTTTAATGACTCCATCTATTGATATTTGAAGAAACCTCTCTCTGTATTTTATTAATATTACATACCAGTACTACTAACTGAGTTATATATTTTGGTATACACATACCTAAATATTTAATAGATTTGATACAAATGCAGAAATATTTCTTAAATGACATCAATTCCAATTTGGGCCAGTTAATAGAGTATCCTGCTATTTTACTAAAGGCATCTATCATTTGCATCAACACTGGAATAGTAATGTGAGGTTTATAAATAAGTAAAACAATGTTGTCTTCAAACAAACCAATTTGCACTCGACAAAGTTATGTACTATTCTGTAGAGGTGTAGTGTATGTTATTCAATAGAACAAGCCAAGGATACCATGCAGATATTAAACAGTAAGGGTAAAAGTAAACATCTTTGTTTAATTCTTCTAAATAGTGGTAAAATAAGAGAAAACATGCCATTAACTTTTACTTTAGATGTGAGAAGTCATATAATATCTTGATCCATTTTATGAAGTTCAAGGGAATCTGAGCCTGATTAGGATAGCAAACACATACTGTTTACATATGTTGTCAAAAGCTTTTTCAGAATCTAATGATTAAATTACAAATTTATTTAAATCTCTTAGATCTACAACTCACCTGATTTCTACTGCTTACCTAGTTTTTATAAACCCTACTTAATCATTCCTAATAATGAATTCTATCACTTGCTGCAATCTATTTGCTAACACTGCTGTTAATAAATTGGAATCAAAATTCATCAATAAGATTGGATAATGATTAGTACACTTAATGTGATATTTACCTGCTTTGGGTAAAATTGTATTATATGTTTGGTTAAATGCTACTGATAAAATCCCTTATCAAATATCTCATGATCGTACAATTGACAATGTTTTGGCATCTCTATTGTAAACATATTAGCATAAATTCTGTATGCTCTGATATTATAGTAGTTAATTCATCTTTCTTTTTTGTATTTCCCAAACAAAATTATAGATGGGCACCTATCCACCTGTGTCCATAAATGTTTCAGTTCAACTTTCAAATGATTTTCCCTGTTATTTTAAAACTTATTTTAAAATAACATCTCCATCTCTATTTCTAATAACAAGAAGAGGCTTCTGTAGAAACACTAAAGTACACAGAAGTCTGTCATCAACTAGAGACACTGGAAAGAACATGAATAAGACAAGATAAAGCATTTTTGAAGGGATGCTCTATTTGGACCATACTGAAACAAAGCCTCTTATTGAAGCTTAGTTGCCAGCCATACTGTTTAAGAATTGTAATTTATTTAAGAATTAATATATGAGCTTCAGGATTTGGGGAGGGGATTGTTTATATATAACCTTTTCTGGCTGAGAAGTGCCACTGTTTATTTAAATATCTTACTAAACATTTATGTGATTTAAATAAAGAAATATGTAATCAGTATTCCAATTACACATACTTTCATCAGATTAAGCCTATAGCTGTATGAACATGCCATTCATATAAACTTTTATATGATTTGAATGGATATCTAAATTCTAAAGCTAAACCCGTGTGAGAACAAGATGAAATATATGGTTAATAATTAAAAAGATGAGGAATCGGAGTTGCCTGAATTCCACAATGGAAAACATTAAATTGAAAATGAATACAGCAATAGAGAGAGATGAAGGAATTGGAAGGGAGGAGGAAGGAGAGAGAAGGATGGAAGAGTAGGGAGAAAGAAAGGGAAGAGAAAGCAGAGTAGGAGAGAAGGTAAAATGGGGGGAAGAGAGGAGGAGAAGGAGAAGGTGAAGTAGAGAAGAAGAAGGTAGGGAAAGAAAGTTGGAAGAAGAAGAGGGAGAGGTTAGGTTTGAGGAGAAAGATTGCTGTATAATAAAAAAAAGATGAAGTGGAAGGAAAGCAGCTCTGAACAAACAAATATAAATATATTAAGAAAAAGAATGAATTGTTTAAGAATAAAAGAGGATAAATATGCACAAATAGTAAAGTTAGAATTTAGGGATAAATGAAGAAGGTGTTTATGTATGCAAGTATAGAAATACTGAGGTATATTCAAAAAGCCGGTTCAGACCGGCTCAGGCGAGTAGATAGCGATGGTGGCGGGCAGTTTGGAGAACCGGTAGCAAAAATCCCTTCCCCCCCCCCCCCAGCCTCCAGCTTGCTTACCTTCGCATGCCTGCCTTGCTTCGCTTGCTGTAATTCCTGCAATCCATTGCATCAGCAAGCATCTGAATCTCCCTGCCTGCAATCAAGCTCATTGGTGAGCAGCTCTATCTACCTGCCTGCCTGCCTGCAAGTTTTTTCCCCCCTTTGGGAGCTTTAAAAAAATAGTTAATTGGTTTTTTTAAAAAGTTGTTCTTTTTTTAGACCTAGCCATTTAAAGTTTAGGAAGTTTTAAATTTAGATGCTTTTATATAAAAATAAAAATAAAATAAAATAATATTTGTGCAGCTTTCTGAGATTTTGTGTATTTCTGTAGTGTTTCACTCTAACTACACAAACACACAAAATCTCACAAAGCTGTATGTGGAATTTTGTGTGTATAAAGTGTGAAAGTTGTTTTTTTGGGCTTTTTGTGGCTGTGTGAGGTTCCTGCTTGTTGCAGGGGTCATTTTGGGTCTAGCACAGCTTGTTCTGTCCCCCCACCTCACATAGGCAGACACACGAGCAAAAGATGTCTACAGTAACTTATTTTTACAAGCTGATCTGAATCCCTCTGGCAGATAAAAATTCTGGCAGCTATTTTCTGAATGCCTGCCAAGTTTCTTATCACCTCTAGAAACAGGAGTCAGCGTATCTGTAGTCCATTGCTGGGGCAACGAAGAGTTCAAAGAGTAGTTAGAAGTCATTCACAAAGTCCAAGCCTTAATTCCAAAAAATATCCCATCCGAAGCTAACGATATGCAGTTTTTGTCTGTCACAGAGCCTGCAGAGCAACCCCACCTGTGGGCCATGGCTCAGTGACTCAGCAATCTCTGGCCCTTCCCCACGTCTTCCTTTGCTGCGCAAGCCTCTCCCTCCAACGCTGCCTGGGATCAATCCAAGATTGATCTTCATCACTTCCTATTAGTGGGTGCCCCAACATGCTTTCCTCCTGGCCTTCAGCTGGAACCTGAGATGTTGCCAGAAAGGAGGGTCCTGGAGAGGGAGGCCTTGTCAGTTCCTCCCCATCACTTTCAGAGTCATCTTCCTCCGTGAGGACAGGCTCGGGAGCCGGAGTCACAACACAGCTGCTTTTACATTGTGGGTGAGCCAGTTGTGTTGTGTTGTGTGTGTGTAAAGTGTGAAAGTTGGTTTTTTGGGCTTTTTGTGGCTGTGTGAGTTTCCTGCTTGTTGCAGGGGCCATTTTGGGTCTAGCACAGCTGCTTTTACATTGTGGGTGAGCAGTTGTGTTGTGTTGTGTTTTGTAGATTAAAAAAGGGCAAAGAAGTGACGTCGACGTCCACCTGACCAACAAGCCACACCCACCCAGTCACCTGACCAAGCCCCGCCCACTAATTAAGCCCTGCCCACAGAACCGGTAGCGAAAATTTTTAGATTTCACCCCTGACCAACACTCTGTTCAAAAAAAAAAAGAAAGAAAGATGTGGGTAAGGTGGGACAGGAGAAAAGAAAAAAAATAATAAAATTTGTTTTTAAAAAACAATTACTCATAAAACTTAATTCTCCTTTCTCAAGATTAATATTAAGAAAAAATCAATGGAAGCCCCTACCTCTGTGATGCATGTATAGGCAATTATCCTTCAGGGAAAATATCAACTGGATTTCAGTCCCAAATAAAGTAAATCAGCAGAAAATTCAGTCCTTAGATAGAAAAAAATTCAAGGAATGTTTTTTTGTCTTACTATAAAGTAGCCAAGCCATATAGATTGGACAGCTGCTATAGTGGTACAGTATATCTTACATGACTTTATAGATAAATAAAGAATCAGTTCTCCCACAAAAGCTTTTCACCACAATTGTTATGCATCGGTGAAAGGAAACCAAAAGCACTTTAATCCTATCTTAAGGTCATTACAATTGTTTGCAGCCATTGTTTTTTTTTTTCTTTCTTCCTTTCTTTCAGGGTAAGTTTTATCTATCTCATTCTCTGTGGAATGATCACAGGTAATCTAGGTTCATGTTTAAAACATGATGATGTCACAATGATACATCAGTACTAGTTTTTCAAAGCGTTTTTTTTTCTACTAAATGGAAAAAGAATCTTATTTATAGCCAGGGTTGAAAGTGTATTACTACTCAATATCATTCATTTCTGGGTAGGCCAGCAGAAGTTGCTGGAAAATTTAATTCTGTCATATCTGGAGGGCCATAGGCCATTGCTGATTTTAGGGAGGACAAACAGGAAATGACAACATCTTCAGTATTTATGGATATCTGTTTAAAAACTTCTTCCATACCCAGATTTAGAATAAAATAAATGTGTCTTTGCTTTGTCAGTTGTAACATTCCATCTTCTCAGGCATCATCTGAAAATGAAATAATTTCACAATCATCCCAAAGCCTTTTGTAGAAAGGACATCAATTCCTCAATGTTGACTTAGTATGAAGGAAAACTTTGTTCAAAATTACAACTGAGAAATGCAAACTGTTTTCTGAAGTAATATTCAGGGGATATTAAATTTAAACTGTGTTAAAATTGAATTATCCTGTGCAATAGATAATCTGAGGTGGGTATGCAAATCTTCTCACATTCCTTACTAATTGAAAAAATCCATTGTCTCTCAATGAAATTGGTTAGCACTTGATTAAGAAAACCTAAAAGAATATTAATATTTTGGCCTATGAATTTGTACATTATTGGTTCCAAAACAGATAAGTTTATAATTTTCACCAGTTTGGTGTCATGGGTGTTATGGTTAAATTGCTAGATTAGATACTGGGAAATTCTGAGTCTATTAGTCCCTTAGACATCAAGCTGGCTGGGTGACATTGAGGCAACTATTTTGTCTCAGCCCAACCACCTCACTGGTTATTTATTATAGTGGAGACAAAAGGAAGAGGGAACATTATGGATACACACTTTTGAAGTTTGAAGTTTGAAGTTTATTAGATTTCTATACTGCCCTTCTCCCGAAGGACTCAGGGCGGTGTACAGCCATATTAAAACACATAGATTTATAAAATTTAAAAGCAATTAAAATCGAATATATAAAATTTGCCCCGTGAATTAAAACACACATACACCCATTATAAAATTCGTACTAGGCCAGTCCGGCTTGCTGGAACAAAAGGGTCTTAAGGGCACGGCGAAAAGTATGCAGGTCGGGGCTAAGACGAAGCTCTAGGGCAGTGGGTCTCAACCTTCCTAATGCCGTGACCCTTCAATACAGTTCCTCATTTGTGGTGACCCCCAACCATAAAATTATTCCTAAAACCATTGAAAATATGTGTTTTCGGATGGTCATTCGACCCCCAAAGGGGTCCCAACCCACAGGTTGAGAACCACTGCTCTAGGGGCAGCTCATTCCAGAGGGCTGGTGCCGCCACAGAGAAAGCTCTCTCCCTGGGTGTTGCCAGTTGGCATTGTTTGGCCGATGGCACCCTGAGGAGCCCCTCTCTGTGGGAGCGTATTGGCCGGTGGGAGGTTGTTGATGGCAGAAGGCGATCTCGTATATACCACGATCCTAAGCCACTTTAAAGGTGGTAACCAACACCTTGAATCGCACCCGGAAGACCACCAGGAGCCAGTGCAGCTCGTGCAGGAGGGGTGTTACGTGGGTGCGCTGAGTCGCACCCATAACCACCCGCGCGGCCACA
The DNA here is from genome assembly GCF_029215685.1 of Pituophis catenifer annectens. NCBI lineage: Eukaryota > Metazoa > Chordata > Lepidosauria > Squamata > Colubridae > Pituophis > Pituophis catenifer. The sequence continues at coordinate 44,197,855 of NW_027256884.1, read as the reverse complement.
TTCTGGACCAGTTGGAGCCTCCAAGTGCTCTTCAAGGGGAGCCCCATGTAGAGAGCGTTGCAGTAGTCCAGATGTGACATGATGAGGGCATGAGTGACTGTGGGCAGGGCATCTCGGTCCAGAAAGGGACGCAACTGGTGCATCAGGCAAACCCGATAGAAAGCTCCCCTGGGCACGGCCGTCATGTGATCTTCCAAAGACAGCCATGCATCCAGGAGAACACCCAAGTTGCGAGCCAGGATCTTGCCCCCAATGGTTAGAGATAGAACCAGCTGACTATACCGGGACGCTGGAAGCCACAGCCACTCGGTCTTGGAGGGGTTGAGTTTGAGCTTGTTTCTCCCCATCCAGATCCGCACAGCCTCCAGGCCCTGGGACATCACGTCAAGGGCATCATTGGGATGATTCGGGGTGGAGATGTACAGCTGAGCATCGTCAGCGTACTGATGGAACCTCACCCTGAAACCACGGATGATCTCACCCAGTGGCTTCACATAAATGTTGAACAGAAGGGGCGAGAGGACTGACCCTTGTGGCACCCCACATACAAAGCACCTCGAGATCGACCTCTGTCCCCCCTGTCAACACAAACTGCACACGGTCGGAGAGGAAGGAGGAGAACCATCGCAACACGGTGCCCCCCACTCCCAACCCCTCCAATCGTCGCAGCATGATATCATGGCCGATGGTATCAAAAGCCGTTGTAAAAAATAAAGGCCGTTGAGTTGTAAAAAATAAAGGCAAGATATAAATGAAATCAATTGATTTCTCTCCAGTGTTTTTTCATTGCTAATTAAAGTTCCCAATCTTTAGCCAATATTTGGTTCTAGCTCCAGGAAAGGAATTTCCTATTTATTTAGGGATAATTGGTAAATGTGGGGGTATCAAATGTAACATGGGGAAAAAATGCAATTGTCAAAGGGGGATTTTTTTCCAGGTTCTTCTGTCTGGCAATAGAGGATGATAAGATGATGGAGAAGAGAATTAACATTCACAATCTAAATTGTCAAATGCTTTAATTAGGATAGCGTATTAGCAAATGAACTAGTATAGTTGTCCTATTTTAAATGCATTGAATAAGGTGTAAAATGCAGTGAAAGTGTGAGAATTCTGCTCATTTCAGATAATCCTCTCTCTCTTTTTTTAAAGACACTGACATTTGGGGAATTCACAGACATAATCAATCTTCATCCATCCCACTCAGCTGCAAGATTTTGAATACAGAATTATAACCTTCTTTTTTTATATAAAATCCTACCTTCAGGGGAACAAACGGAGAACATTTGGTTTTATGAAGTGATGAAACTTTTAAATTCAGAACCATTTTTTCTGCAGGCATTTTTTCCCTCTCCACTGAAATAGTTCAGTGTTTCTCAACTCAACCAGGTTTGACTTATGCAACATAAAATTTCAATTTAAAGAATACATTTTTTTCTAACCTACAGTTTTTAGAAAAAAATGTGTAAAATGATTTTATTTATTGTCTATTCCTATGTGATTGAAAGGAAAACATAAAAAACTGCCTGGTTGCCAAATCTCCTTACTGGTAGAAATTAACCATCAAATGTTGCTTGTGCAATGCTATTTATTGTATGATTCCATGGATCACTCCTGAATCCCATCACCATCTCAAGAGAATCTGATGCTGTCTTGAACATGTTGTAGTAGACTCCTGTTTATCATCTGACTCCATTTAAAGAACACTCATCTTGAAAGGGATAGAAATTTTGTTACATATGCCTTGCTTAGCTGTCCCATTCAGTGAAAAAATATAGAGAGAGTAGGAACTCATAACAAAACACTCAGATGAGAACTAATAGAACAGAACAGTGAATCTAGAGCAGGGGTGTCAAACTGGCAGCCCACAGGCCAGATGCATCATGTGCAGGCCACACCCATTCCAGGTCCACAAAGGAAAAAAAATCACAAAACATCACGTGACAGCAACGTGACCAGGGTTGGGTTCTACTTACCTTTACTACCGGCTCACAACGGGATTGCATGCGCGCATGCAGAAGCTTCTGCGCATGCGCAGATCACTGATGATGACATCCAGGGCAGTGGGTGGGGCCTCCCACCGGTTTTACTACTGGTTCTTGTGAACCGGTCCGAACCGAGGCAACCCACCACTGAACATGATGCTGCAAGTTTTACACCTGTGATATAGAGTAAATCAGAATTTGATCAGAATTCGCTGCCATATTGAAAAATATAAATATGAGCAAATGAGGAATTTATTAAAGGTATTATACAATCATTTACAATAATTCAATTTTTAATCATTTAAACTTAAAGTTTAAACAACATCAAATTTAGTAGTAGCCCAGACAACATACACTACTCAAAGCCAAGATTAGTTCTGAGACTGAAGTAATATCCCTTTCCCTGTTATAGATGATAAATTAAATATTTTAAATACATATATGTAACAGTTTTGTTTAAAACAACTATTTATATTATATATAAATTTATATTAAACAATTGGTTCAATGATTATATACCATTACTGAATATAAAATTTCAAATAATCTACAAGGATAATCTTCAGAGGAAGAGGTTCCTGCCTTTTCAAGAAAAGTAGGATATTTATCTGTGTGACTTTAGCCACTAAAATCTGGCCTTTGAGTTGTTAGCCATATTTATATATGCCACCCTTCAACCTTTTTATGAGAATACATTACTGTATACATGAACAACTTCCCACTGAAGAGGTCAGAGGAGATATTATTATTTGCTATTAAGGTGCAACTGAAAGACAGATGTAATTTGGAACAATGTTTTTTGAATATTCTGCTAAGAGGCTTTATGGTCACCTATAATATGATTAAGATAAGATAAGATAAGATGATAAGATAAGATAAGATAAGATAAGATAAGATAAGATAAGATAAGATAAGATAAGATAAGATAAGATAAGATAATAATTCTTTTATCAGACTGCTGACTATCAATCGGGCTCTGCAAGTTTCCAGAAATGTCCTTAAAATAGGCAGGGATGGAATACAATCCTGTCTGCAGCTGCTCTTTGCAGGCGCATGTGAAAAGACATAGCTGTCTTTTCAACTCTTTTAAAGAGTTGAAGAGAGGTGCTATGTTTGTGGGACTGTGTGATCTGAAGCATTTTTAATTAATTTGGAATTCAAGGCACTGCTGTAATTGTGGCCATCCCAAAAAATATTCAAAGAAAATCTTGTATATCTATTTTCTTAGGGAAAGGAAGTGATATGTGAGAAAAAGTAAAATATTGGGGGAGGGGGGAAGTCTTCTCAGAAATTTCAGAGAAAGTAATATAATTTTCATCTGACCTGATTTCACTCACAACGTCACAATGTATGTTGTTTGGTTTTGTCATAGTATGATATATGAACCCAGCCATTATTGTTTGCAAACCAGGTTTTATTGTTTGTGTGAACATGACCTATATATTTTAATGCAGAAACTATGGCTGAGCAAAAGATAGCTTAATGCATTGTGCAAATCCAGTTTCATGAGCTAGGGGAGATAAGCAGATAACCAAGAAGAAGTACTAAATTGTTCCTTTAATGATTGTGTAGATGCATTTTCTATTTATACCCAGCTATTAAAGGTGCCTTGTCCTTTGGAACTGGCTACCTGACACAGTGAATCCTGAATGTTTTATGAATTCATGGTTTCACCTTATTGCAATTCTTTTCGGTTGGATAATAGCTGTAGAGAAAAGACATGGCATTACCAAGGCAACAAAGCCTAGTAATAGTTAGAAATGATAGAGGCTACTCCTTTGTTTTGTTTCATTTGAAAGAGGCATCGTTACCAGCTGTGATGGATGACCTCCTAAAAGAGGTGTGAAAGATTTAGCTTGTGTGTGCACAAAGAGAAATAACAATATAATAAGACCATGGAGGAAAACAAAGTGGAATCCTACTGGCCTGTTAGAAGAGCTCCTATTCTTATTCTGAGCAGGTTGATTCTGTAGTAAAATTCATGTAACTCAGTGAAACTTATTAACCAAGTCTTTGGGTTAAATACTAAGAAATAATAAGAAACTGTTCCAAACAAAAGGAATTTTAAGAACTTACTAATCTTCTAAACATAAATCCAAGACTTGAGAAACAGAATAGGCCAATAGTTTAATAAGAAGCAGCTATTATGTAGTATTAAAAACAATTGCATTTTAAAAACAGAGAAATCAGAAAGATTTGTAGACTCCTTTTAATAGTACTGTAGAAACTGACAGGATATTTAAGAAATAGCAGACATATTTGGTGCAGCATTTGCTCTATTCATAGGGTAATTGAGACTAAAATATAATACTATGGGGATAACAATTCAGGGAAGAGTGGAACAGGAATCACCAAGATCTTCACATTACCTTTAAGTCCAGTACAGGTTAAAAGTCAAGCACTTTCCTACTTCTTTCCTATTCTGACAATGACTAATAGAAAAAGGATAAATTTCTTAACATTTGTTTCCATTAAATTTTTAAAATTAAATATGAAGGAATTATTGGAGATTTGGCCCAAGTTCTCTTTCAATTGTTTTATATTTGAGCAAAATGAAACTTTTGAACAAAGTTACCACCGATTCAGAGGATGGTGACAAAGAAGGTACGAGAACATGAGGTCGTGCCCTCTGACATAAGCTCAAGGAATTCAAGATATTAAATCTGTAGAAAATACTTTGGGAGTTATGACATCATATCTTTAGTTAATGTATATAAGAGGAGAAGAAAAGAGAAAATAGTTCTTATTTTCCATTACCAGAGGAGAAACTAGATCCAGATGTAGCAGATATAGTTTTATTGCAAAAGTTTTACAATTACATTTTCACCCCTTTCCCCCCCCCTCAACCCACCCCAACCTTCCCAACCTCCCTAACCCTCCCTAACCCTCCCCTCCCCCCGGACTTCCACACAGTATACTCATATCAAATGAAAAAAAAAACCCTTTATATAAAACTTATATAAAACTTGAACCCCTCCCTCCCCCTTAATTTTCTTTTTTATCTTCATTACATTAACATATTTCTATCTTAATATATCATTTTCAAATAAAAGCTTCCTAGTTTGGTATTTATTCTGAACACTATCCACTTTCTCCATTCCCATTCATAAGTCTCTTGTGAACAGTCTTTTAGATATGCTGAAATCTTCGCCATCTCTGCAAAACTGGCCATCTTCATAGTCCATTCCTCGATAGTGGGCAAAGCTTCATTTTTCCAGTATTTACCTATCAATAGTCTTGCTGCTGTTAACATATACAATATCAACTTTGTTTCACCCAATGTAAAACCCTTAACTATACCCAGTAAAAACAGTTGTGGAGAAAAATAATTTTTTTTCTTTAACACATTCTGCATAACCCACCAAATTTTTATCCAAAAAGCCTTAACTTTCCTACAAGTCCACCAAACATGATAATATGTAGCATCTAAACAGTCACATCTCCAACATTTTGGCTGAACATTAGGGTACATACACGACAATTTTTTGGGGTCTAAATGCCATCTATAAAACATTTTATAAAAATTTTCCCTCAAATTTTGCGACTGTTTAAATTTTACATTCTGAACCCAAATTTTTTCCCATGTTTCCAACATCACTGGTTCTTCAAAATTTTGTGCCCACTTAATCATACAATCTTTGACTAATTCAGTTTCTGAATCCCTTTCTAGCAAAACATTATAAAGCCTTTTAATATGCATTGGACCTTTCTCTTTTATATGTCTAACCAATTCTTCCTCATGTAACATAATACCAGTTTTTTGATCCTCTTTCCATCTCAATTGCAATTGATTATATTGTAACCAAGTTAAATTAATCCCTTCATCCAACAGTGTCTGTAATGTTTTCAACTGCCATCTGCCCGCATCTGTAAAAAGAACCTCTTTGTATAAAACCCCCCCGAGTGACATTATATTTGTATTCCATAAAGTATGACCAAGATCCAGCCATAGCGGTAATTTATAATCCCATTTGAGTCGGTGCTTCTTCCAAACTCTCATCAAAGAATCTCTTAGTATATGGCTTTTAAATACTTTATCCACTTTGTTATCATAAAATAAGTAAGCATGCCATCCAAATTCCAAATCAAAACTTTCTATGTTCAATATTCCAGTCTTTTTCCTTCCAAACCAATCAGTTGTTAAAGTCAAAGCTGCTGCATCATAATATAACTGTAGGTTTGGAAGTTTAAGACCTCCCCTTTCTGGAACATCTTGCACAATTTTCAATTTCACTCTCGGTTTTTTCTCGTTCCAGACAAACTTATTCACTCCAGTTTGCCACACTTTCAGTTGTTTATCACTTTTAAGTACCAGAATCATTTGAAACAAAAAAAGAAATCTCGGCAAAATGTTCATCTTAACTGCTGCTATTCTTCCAAGTAGAGATAGCTGCAGTTTTTTCCAAGTCTCCATATCTTTTTGCAACTCTCGCCACAACACCTCGTAATTATTTTGAAACAATTTCGTATTTGCTTCTGCAACCTGAACTCCTAGATATTTTACCTTTGGTACAATCTCAAAACCTGCCCTCCTTTCAAGCTCATGTTTATGATCTTGTGTCATATTTTTAACTAACATCTTAGGTTTTTTTTGATTCAGCCTAAAGCCTGACACTTTACCATAGTCTTGTATAATGTCCTTCATCGGGATTATTGATTCCATTGGCTGTGTTAGGGTAACAACCAGATCATCTGCAAATGCCTTTATTCTGTAATCCTCTTGCCTTATCATTATACCTTTCAAGATATTAGAGTCCCGTATTGTATTTAACAAGACTTCTAGTGATAAAATAAATAAAAGTGGAGACAGCGGACATCCCTGTCTTGTTCCTTTTTCAATTTTAAACTCTGTTGTCAAACTTCCATTAATAATAATCTGTGCCTTTTGCTCTTGATAAATTGCTGAAATCGCCTGTATAAATTGATCCCCAAAATCCATCTTTTTTAAAGTCTTTAGTAGAAAATTCCAATCCACTCTATCAAAGGCCTTCTCTGCATCCAAGAAAACCAGCACTGCAGGGATCTGTTTATTTTTCTCAAGATATTCCAATAAATCTATTACTTGCCTTACATTGTCCTTCATGTATCTACCCTCAATAAATCCCGCTTGATCATCATGAATCACCTCTTGGATTACTGGCATCAACCTGTTGGCTAACACTTTTGCATAAATTTTATAATCAGTATTCAGAAGAGATATTGGTCTATAATTCTCCGGTTTTTTAGAACCTGCTTGCTCTTTTGGTATCAAAGATATATAAGCTGTTGTCCATGATGGGGGTATTTTACCCCCTTGTTGTATGTTACAAAATAGATCTCTAAGTTGTTCCACCATTTCTACTTGCAAAGTTTTATAATACACTGCAGTCAAACCATCCGTTCCAGGAGCTTTAGCTGTTTTTAATTGTTTAATTGCTACTGCTATCTCCTCCTCTGTTATAGGATGATTCATTCTTTCCTTTTGTTGGTCAGTGATTTTTGTAACTCTTTTGTTATCTAAATATTTTTCTATAAGTCCATTCTGCACATCCTCTTTGGCATATAGTTTAGTGTAATAGTCCACAAAAGCTTCTTTAATTAATTTTTGTTGAAAAATTTCTTTCCCTCCAATATCAATACTATCAATAGTCCGTATACTCTGTTTTTTCCTCAATGTATAGGCCAACCATCTGCCCGGTTTATTGGCATTACAAAATGTATTATGCTTCGCATATTGTAAATTTGTTGCAACTTGTTCCGCCATAAGCATTTGAAATTGGTCTTTCAAGAGTTTTATAGCACCACGTATTCTTTCATCTGTTGGATTTTTAATAAGTAACTGTTCTTTATTCTTTATTTCTGCTTCCAATTCTAATCTTTTCTTTTGTCGAGTCAATCTATGTTTAGAGTTCATATAAATAAGCACCCCTCTCATATAAGCTTTGCTTGCATCCCACACAATTTCAATTGGGGTACCTTTATTCACATTTATTTCAAAAAATTCTTTCAAGTGCTTTTTAAGTTCTATTATATTTTTTTCGTATCTGAACAAGTTCTCATTTAATCTCCAAGAACGTCTTTCAGCCTTGCCTGTCTCAAATTCTATCCATACTGGGCTATGGTCAGTCAAAGTTCTTGGAAAAATCTTTGTTCTTTTTGTCTTGATAAGTAGATCATCTGACAACAAAATGAAGTCAATCCTAGAGAAGGATCTGTGTCTATCAGAAAAAAAAGTGTAGTCCAATTCATTTGGATTATGTATTCTCCAAATATCTTTTAATTCCAAGTCTTCTTTCATATCAAAAAAGGTCTGTGGTAATCTAATCCTAGACTTCGCCAAACTCTTTTTATCTAATTTAGAATCAATTACTCCATTCCAGTCTCCCATAATTAAAATAGATCTGTAGTCCCATTGCAGTATTTTAGTATGTAACATTTTATAGAAATGGTCCTGTTGTTGATTGGGAGCATAAATTCCAATCAGAAGAATTTGGCCATTTGCCGTAAGCAACTCAATTGCCACAAACCTTCCATCTTCATCTGCTTCTATAACTTTAGCTGTTAACTTTTTATTTACATAAATAACCACACCGTTCTTTTTTTGCGAAGTTGAAGATATAAAATGTGTTCCTAATTTGGAATTTATCAAATACTTTTGATCTTGAGTTGTGATATGCATTTCTTGTAAACAATTATATCATTATTAAATTGTTTCAAATATGCAAATAATTTCTTCCTTTTCTGTGCTAAATTCAACCCATTCACATTCCAAGATAAGCACTTAATCGTCATCTTTATCTTTCTGGAGCAAAGAGCAGAATAACCGAATATCTTCCAGAATCTTCGGTCTCGCTCCCCCCATGGCTCCAGTCTCTTGTGTAGTACTCTTAGCTCCCTTGTTATCTTGTCTTTCCTGTTGTTGCTTTTCTTTAAGTTGCTTAGATTTAGCTCGAGTTATACGCTGATCCTTGACTTCAACTATCCGAATCGGGTCCAAAATTGGAGAAGATAGCAACAAAGGCTCATCCAAAAAACCTCCTTCAGCGCCCTGCATTTCCTCTGGTTCCTGCTTAGACTGTTCTTGCAATTCTTGTTGAAGTTGCTTCTTATCACTCTCCTTAATCTCCAGAACTGTAGATGTGCGTGGAGATGGTGTTCTTTCTTTAAGGATAGTAGTATAAAAATGCTCCGCCTTCTCCACGGTATTCAAACGATGTCTTTCTCCCTTATATCTCAAAATTATACCAGTTGGGGCATCCCACCGAAATGGTATCTGTTGATTTTGCAGTTCTTTAACAAGAAAGCCAAAATCTTTTCTGGTTTTCAGCATTTTAGGTGGTAGTTCTTTATAGACTCCAATTTGTGAAACCCCCACTTGCACAGTAGTATGAAAAGATTTTTGCAGGATGTCATTTCTTATTGCTCTGTCCGTAAAATATATGACCACATCTCTAGGCAATTGTCTTTGTCTGGCCACCCAAGAATTCACTCTGTAAATTTTATCTATTTTGAAAAAAACCACATCAGGATTAATTTTTAAGATCACAGCCAGAGCCTCAGCACAGACCTGTCTCAAATCCTGTCTGTCATCTTCTCTGATCCCTCGAAGCCTTATTGTGAATTCCATTGCTCTGAATTGCATCATAACAATTTCATTTTCAACTCTCTGCATTTTATCATCAACATCAGAAATTTTATAATCATTATCTTTCATCTTAACATTGACTTCTGATTTAAATTCTTCCACTTTGGAATCAACTTTAATAATAAATTCTGCAAGGCCAGACGCCACCTCTGATATTTTCTTGGTCACCTTATTTTGATTCTGTTTCACCATGTCTTTAATTTCATTAATTTCCTGCATAATTTCCTGTTGAGACTTTTGGAGTTTATCATCTATCTCCTGTTGGGATTTTTGAAATTTATCATCCAAAGCTTTAGAAATAAATTCTTTTAAATCTCCCACATCAAAATCTTTTTTCTGAGTCTGTAACTGTTGAGCAGGGGGAGGCTGCGTTGCATGTTTATGTGTGGGGGATCCCCCCCCCCGTTGCCTTCCCTTCTTGCTTCTTTGAGGCCATCCTGCCACGTAGACTAGTTTTTCTGAAGAGGGAAGTTCCTTTTCCTTTCCCACCTCCACAGAGACTTCTAAAAAAGTCCCCCAGATTTAATCAAATAGGAACTGGAGTAAAACAAAGTCAGGTATTAAAAAGGGAGAAGTTTTTCTCTTGTTTCTCTTATTACAAGCGAAGCAACTTTGAAACAACTTGGTAACTTTGTAACAAAGCAAGATAACTTCACCAATCCACACTCGCTGGCTCGTTAACTCTAAAGCCGAGCGCCATGTTTTTTCAGATCACTTTCACTCATTCACATTTTTTCTCAAGTTAAAGAATCAGCAAAGCGCTATACTTGCAATTCAGAGTTTCAGAGTCCAAGTAAATTTTCGCTGCTTATTGAGGTTGGTTTCTTTCGCTTTGAATGTTTCCTGCAGCCGGCTTGTTCTGCAAAAGCAGAATCGTCCCACGCCGCCCGGAGCTTCAGCAGGTTGGGAGGGAGCTGCGCCTGTTTCCTCCCCAGAAACAATTCCCTGGGGGGTTACAGGGGCTCGACCTGTGCCCTGAGATCTCTCCTCCAATAATCCTATGGATTTTGAAGTTTTCGAGCCGCTTCTCGATCGCGAAGCGGCTCTACAAGTGGCGGGGCTGGCGGTCCTTCAAAGGGCACCGCTGTCGCCGAAGACGAGGAAACCGGAAACTATAGCAGATATAGTTTTAGATTAACTGGATTTTAACTGGGTGGGAAAAATTCCTAACAGTAACATCTGTATAAGAGTGAAATATATGCCTATGAAGGTTGTGCATTTTCCATCTCTGGAAGTTTTAAGAAGAAAAGGGACTGACCCCTCTCAATGATGCTTTAATTATTTTTCCCTTACTTTACAAAAGATTGAACTAGATGATTCATGTGATTCTTTCTCACTCCATAATTCCATGATTTTACAATTCCTGAGAATTAAATGCAACTTTTCACATTCTGGCTAGTAATCTCACTAATAGCATAAAAGGTTATGAAGAATTCCATGAATCTTCATACAGTGATTCTTCTTTGAAATTAGGAAGAGGAGAGACTCTTGCATTTCTGTGATTGTTAAGAAAAAAGAAAGGATGCAGAAAATAGAATGTAGGAACCAGTTGAACTGCTTTGGCACTGGTAAAATAAAACAGACTTATCTTCCTTGAATTTTGAACCTTAGGGGGAAAAATATTGTTGGAATGCCAACTTTCCATTTTAGCCTATTTTATTTAAATTCCTGTATAGTTTGATTCCAAATCTAAGAATCTGGCAACATCCTGTGCTGTCCAACTCTCTCACACAAACACCACAGGTGCAAGGAGTCTTTATTAAGACTTCCGAGCCTAAATTGGTATTCCCCAGCAAGTTCCTGTGACATCACTCAATGATCTCCAAAGGCTACTCAAATGAAGCCAACACTAGTCCTCAACTCAAAGGCAAATCCAGTCCATTACACACAAGCAAGTTCCCAAGGCAAAGGCAAGTTCCAAGGTAAAGGCAAGGCAAAAGCTGAAGAGACACAATCCACAGATCAAGGAAAGAACACACAGCAACAAAATGAACACATTGTTCCCAGCATCATCTCCATCTATCTGCTATTTTAAAGAGCCATCCTCTGGTGCAGCCCATCAACAGGGATGAGGCTGCCTCTGACGAAGCGTGAATCAGCTACGATACTTCCCCCTGGGGTAATTGCTCTTGATTAGAGACGGATGGATCTTGTTTTTTCATGCTGTATACTTTAAAGAAAGAAAACCCGAAATATATTCTAAGAAACATTTTATTATAAAGAAATAAAACAAACTTACTAACTACATTTTGCCGGCAGCTTTTATCACACAGGCAGACAAAGGAAAAAATCAGGAAGTGTCTTCCTTAAACTTGGACATGCGCATTAGCTCAGAAATCACAAGACAGTCTTATCTCTGTTACTACAGAGATGTGATAAAGTTCTCTGGCAGGCTACTGTAAATCTCAGGATGGAAGTTCAGCTGGCAAATATGTAATGCAGTGACAGCCTCCTCATGACTAATCTGGCTGACCTTAGCTGCTCCTGTCTTTTCTTTGCCCTATGTGTTCTTGGATCAGGTACAGAAGGTGGTTCCTCCTTTACATTGTTGACCAGCTTCAGCTGCAGTTGCATGCTTTCCCCACCTGAAGCTCCAGGGCTGTTCTGCTGCAGCTGTGCTTCAGTCAAATCACTTTCAGACGGCTGCTTGGAGCCATTGACCAAACTCCCCCTCCTGATGTGCCCAGAACTGGTTCATCCTCCTCTGAGTTGACAACTGGAGAAGTATCTTGGGAAGCACCTGGGGGAATCATCACACATCCCTTATCAAGCATCTAGGGGATCATCACACATTCCTTATGCCTGGCTGGAGCATGAGTGAATTAGAACTAAGGGCAAATTCCCAACTATTCACTATTAAGACTCATTAAGCCAATATTCTTCAAAAGACAATTTAAAAGTGGTATAATTTCATTTTAGTAAAAGTAACCATGATGATGCAAAGAAGAGAATTAAAGTCTGATTAAATATACTGATGAATGGATCTTCACATCTTATACAAAAAACAGACCAAGACAATAATAAACAGGCATAATGATAAACATCTTGTGTTTATAAAAAATGTTTTCAACTTATTACCTTTCAGCTCTTATTCAAGTGCTATATCCACTGACTAGCTAGAAAGGTGATAATTATCATGTAAGCAGGAGCTGATTTATACATCTATCCAAGGGGAAACAAGATGGCTGTTAAGGCATAAGAAAAACACTCCTGTGCTTAGAATCTTTTCTAAATATTTTTATAGTGGCAAAACAAAAACAAAAGCTGGTTCCTAAGTAATTATTTTATATTTGTGCATTCTTACCCATGGCTATAAATATTATGCTCTACATGGAGCTGATATATTGAAGTCCTCTGAATTATATTACATTTCTAAATGGCTTGCTTGTTTTTTGGAACAATAGAAATGAATTTTCTCATTTTGAGATAGTTTGGTTCACATATTCTGTATTACATACATTTGGATGGTATGGTGGAGAGAATACCTAAAAACCAGAAGGAAAGTGATTAAGCAGCAGTTTCTTTATTCACCTTGAGCTTCTCATTATTACAAGCATTAGAATCAATCCTAAAAATTGTAAAGTTGAATCCTTTTGATTTTCTATAGGAAATTTTTATCATTAAAATCAGATTGGCTTTACTTATCTGAAGCAAGCACTCTATTGGTCAATAAGACTTTATCCTCAATATACATGTTTAATCAGAAACTGAAAAAAGTAGATTGTTCAGTACATGTAATTCTGGGAATAAATATTAAATTGCATTTTGATGTACTTATTTTCAATAATCATAATTCTTCTTAGACAGATCTTGGAATGTCAGTAACAATCATTTAGTTTTTTATAGTTTTATGATTATACTGATCCACAATATTTTTCAAAACAAATATATCTGGATAGAGTACATCATTTTAAATGGTTACAGGATTCTGTGTTATATGCAATCAGGCTTCTTCTTTTTTCACCTTGCAATGATATTTCTTCAGCAGGATATGTGATGAAAAGAGAGAATTGAACATGCATGCCAATATAAAATTGTTAATAATGTAATAATAATGAGAAGTGTTGTGCACTGGTATGCATGCAAATTGATAAATGTTTTTACACTGAAATGGTAATGTGCTGTTATTAATTTCTGAAAGTGCTCAGGAAAAGGTTTGCTGCTATTAGATAAAAGGAATAAAATATAACAGAGTGATCATCCTTCTTCTGATCATAGAAAATATAATTTAGAAACATTTAATATGCTGCACATGTTTCTCAATGAAATAATAGGGAAGGAGATCTGTTATGCTCTATAAATACTGTGACTGAAGTTTAATGATGTCAAAACTGCAAAGAACTAATGCCTGAACATATATATTGAAGTTTTGTTTGCTAATTTAGCTAATTTAAGCTAACTTCCTATGATGCTACATTCTCAATATTTGAAATATATTCTGTTATATACATTACAAAAATAAACCACATTTTTTCTAGTTGGTTATCTATGCACAGATTAATCTATTTTATAACACCTAAAGTTATCATGGGTATACAACTATACTATATTTATATAAGAGCTGTGGTGGCACAGTGGTTACAATAAATCAAAATTTAAAAAAAAATTCAGTACTGCAGGCTACTTCTGCTAACTGCCGGCTGACTGCAGTTTGGCAGATTGAATCTCATGAGGCTCAACGTTGATTCACCCTTTCATCCTTCCAAGGTGAGCAAAATGAGGACCCAGATTGTTGGGGGCAATATGCTGACTCTGTAAACCACTTAGACAGGGCTGTAAAGCACTGTAAAGTGGTATATAAATCTAAGTGATTGCTATATTTCTATATTTTCTAGCCCAACAAATGAACAGTTTGAGATAATTCTACATTGGAAAAAGTGATATATGTATAGTAGATATTGCTGTGCTTGTCACAGAAGATAGGGCACCTTAATCAAGCTGTTTGTGTACCAAAACACTTTATTATTCAAAGCATGGAATAAAGTCTTTCAAAGTTCTTTCCCAACAAGGAAATCAGGAGTCTAACACAATACTAAATGATTGAATGGTAAACTTGATGAATGAATCTTAGGTTTTAAATATCTTAACTTGCTCATTTTCATTTCATTTTCAAGGGTCTCATTTTGATATTCTTAATTTTAAAGAACATTAATTCTTCCCATTCAATCATCCCCTGTGAGGAGAAGGTAACTGGCTGAAAGGGCGAGCCGGGTTTACCTGCAAAAGAGTCTTCATTATTTAAAACAAAGCTGGCACAACCTGTTGGTCTCAGAGCACCTTCAAAAGGAACCGGCAGCCAGTAATGTTTAATGCAACAAAACCTGAAATTATTAAATACATAGAGACTACCCATATTAATCTCTAGTTCTCTGCTGCAATAATCTGTATGCATAAAGATATTCTGCCCTGTGCATGTAGAGTTTACATGCTTTGATCATACAGATCAAGCTACTTCAAACAAAAGCTAAGGACTGACTATATAGTAGCATATTTGGTGCTTCTCATGTTTCCAGTAATGCAGTTGGTGTTTCCCATATATGCACATAGCTCAGGAGATGGGTGGGGGGATGAATGATGAAGTATGCTCTCTGAAAGTGAAATTGCTACCTAGCCAACGACTTTCCTTTCTTCCCTGTAGGGTTTTTAGGGGTGGAATATGCTTTTGCTTCTCTTTCTGCATTAGGTTACCTCTTTCATTCCCTGCTACAACTTGTGATGGAGAAAAAAATAAATTATTCATTATCTTGCTCTGTTACAAAGCTGTGTATTATTGAGCTTTCTGTTAGTTAAATTCTGTATCTGAATAGATGACTTCTGCTGCCTTTCGTTCCCTTTTTACTTCTCCCATCTTTCTTCAAAGTTTCAGAAAAGTTGAGAGGAAGATGAGAGTCTTCTGTGAATGGGTTTGAAAGAATGTTTCAGACTAGATTGTTTCCTCATCTTGACAACTTCCATATGTGTGGACCTTAACTTCCAGAATTTTCACTGATAATTCAAGATGCAGATCAGGCAGGATATTCTTTTACCCCAAAGGTGTGTGTTTGGAAGAGAATTTGTGCTTTGTTATTTGTAACTATTGCAAGCCTAGGATCAATTATGGTAAGTATAAGAAGGTTCTGGCAGCATCTTCATTTACATTTAATGAGGGACTAACTTGCTGATATGGCCTCTCCCATTCAGATAAGCAGCACAAACACAAAAAAGTTTGCCCAGCTATTTGCAAATCACTCATTCCTGAGCAAGCAAGGTAAATGAGGCAGGTCACTTTACACCATTGGGTTCAAAGATTTGTCAAAGGTACAAGATTACTAAAGCACACGGAATCAGTGAAAAGATATGGAAGATGCCAGCAACAGATGACCACTCTTAAGTCTGATGGCACATGGCTCCAGAGTATACTATCTGTACAATAATAGATTTGCAGTATCTATGATTATCTGCAATACAGTTACCGAGTATGAAATCTGTTATGTCCTTATAAGGACATCCGCCCGGATTGGCTGCCAGCCATCAGGCAGGAAAGTTTGAATCTCTGTCAGGGGCGGTGCGACTGCCGGAGCAAATATAAGGAGAGCTCCGGCAGTGCGCAGCCAGTCTTGTCTTGTCTTGTTACTGTAGCTAATAAAGTTACTAAATGTATCGAGCTGGTCACGTCTTCATTTCCTGCGCCTGATCTAACACTGGTGACGAAGGACTAGAGAAGAGAACCTGAGCAAGACTCGTGGCACAATCGCCCCAACCGAGCTGAAGTCACTCAACCGCAGCTGCCTTCAGAATGGCAAACCCGCAAGCACCGATTGCCTCGCTGAACCCATTCGACCCAGCACGAGAGAAATGGAGGTCATACATGGTCAGATTCCGGCAATTCCTTCGAGGGAACGGATACCAGAACCTCGACGACGGGCGAAAGAGAGCCCTATTCCTGGCTCACTGTGGGTCCAACGTCCTGGAAATGGCCATTGACCTCGTGGCGCCCAGGGACATTGAGGAATGTCCTGGAATGACCTGCAGGAAGAGCCTTGGTAGTACAAGGGTTTAAGGCACCCTGTTATTAAGCTGCTTAAGACCAGCTGCCTGCAATTACTGCAGGGTTCGAATCTCGCCAAGGCTCAAGGTTGACTCAGCCTTCCATCCTTTCTAAGGTAGGTGAAATGAGGACCCAGTTTGTGGGGGCAATAAGCTGACTTTGTATAAATATACAAAAGGATGAAGGCTATTGCTTAACGCATTGTAAGCCGCCCTGAGTCTTCGGAGAAGGGCGGCATATAAATCAAATTTAAAAAAAAAAAAAAAGTCCTACAGGAACACTACGCACCCACAGGCACCCCGATCGCCAACAGATTCACCTTCCAACAGAGGAATCAACGAGAAGGTGAATCCATCAAAGAATTCGTGGCAGCCCTTCGCCAAATCGCTGCCAATTGCGAATTCGACAATGTGGACAATGCCATCCGGGACCGCATTGTCTTCGGAATGCGGGATGTGGGTCTCCAGAAGAAGTTCCTGAGCCGCAAGAGGATCCCACTCAAGGAAGTCCTCGAAGAAGCCACAGCCGCCGAGATGTCCGAAAAAGCAGCCGCCGCAATGGTAAAGGCCAGAGGGATCCACAAGATCCACAAGTCTAGCCCGAACTCATCAGATGACTCGACCACGCCATCAGAGTCCGATGAGGAAATGGCCGTCCACAAAGTTTCCTGCCCTCCCAGGCGGGAAAACCCCCAACATGGCGACTGGGGGGAACGCTGCAGCAGCTGCAAAGGCGACCACCCCAGGGCAACCTGCAGATGGAGGGACGCAACCTGCCACCGCTGTCTGAAGAGGGGACACATCGCCGAGGCATGCAGAGCAGCAGATCCAGCCCCGGAACCACCCAGGCCAAGATTCCGCGAAAACCACAGAGAAACCCAGAGGACATCCAAACAGTCCTCGAACCAGCCCAGGCGCGGAGATGAGGAATATCCCCACAGCAGAGCAGTGCACCAGACTACCATCGCCCACACAAACGACGAGGGTGCCACTAAGTTCAACGTGACACTGATGGCAGAGGGATCACTGTGCAAGATGGAAGTAGACTCCGGGTCCGCCTACTCCATCATGGACTGGCAGCATCTGAAGCGCCTAAAGCCATCCTGCAAGAAGACCCAGCTGAAACCCCTGAAGTCGAGGCTCGTGGATTTCAGCGGAAACCCCATCGGAGTCCTGGGCAGAACCACCCTCCACATAACCTTCAAGGAATTCCAAGGTGAGCTTCCCATCACAGTCGTGGAGAACAGCCGACCGAACCTGCTAGGAGTGGAGTGGTTTAAGCCGCTGGGGCTATCCATCGGAGGCATCCACCAAATCCGCAGGGATGAACTCGACAACCTCATCGAAGAGTTCAAAGAAGTCTTTGATGGTAAGCTGGGGAAATTTGTGGGAAGGCCAATCTCATTTAATCTGGACAAGGGAATCACCCCAATTAGGCTAAAGCCCCGCCGAGTTCCATTTGCTCTGCGGCCGAAAGTAGACGAGCAGCTGGATAAGCTGATCGCCCAGGGCGTCCTGGAACCGATCGATCATGCTTCATGGGAGACCCCCATTGTGACCCCACTGAAGCATGATGGGTCTGTGCGCATCTGCACTGACTACCGTGGTACCATCAACAAGGCGTTGGCACAGAGCGCATACCCAGTCCCAGTAGTGCAACATCTGCTGCATTCCCTGGGAACTGGCTCAATTTTTGCGAAACTGGACTTGGCCCAGGCTTACCAGCAACTGCCAGTGGACGAAAAAACGGCGGAGGCACAAACAATTGTCACGCACAGGGGGGCATTCAAATGCAACCGCCTCCAATTTGGAGTCAGCGCTGCCCCCGGCATTTTCCAATCCATGATGGAACGCCTCCTCCAAGGAGTTCCAGGGGTGGTGCCTTACTTTGACGATGTACTAATCTCCGGAGAGTCACAGGCACAACTCCTTGAAAGGCTCAGGCTTGTCCTGCAGCGATTCAAGGCCAAGGGCTTGAGGATCAGGCGAGATAAGTGCATCCTAGGAGTACAGGAAGTCGAGTTCCTGGGCTATCTCATAGATAGCACTGGCATCCACCCCACCAAATCAAAAGTGAAAGCAATCCATGAAGCTCCGAGCCCAAAAAACAAAATGGAACTTCAGGCATTCCTTGGGTTGCTTAACTTCTATGCCATATTTCTCAAACAGAAAGCCACAGTTGCTGAGCCACTCCACCGCCTGCTGGGGAAAGCGGTTTCCTGGAAGTGGGGCCAAGAAGAGGAAGCAGCATTCCGAGCCATAAAAGGACTTTTAACTTCCAAAAGCATCCTCATCCAGTACAATGAGACGCTCCCCATCAAGCTAACCTGCGATGCGTCGCCCTACGGGGTGGGGGCAGTCCTCAGCCATGAACTGCCCAACGGCTCAGAAGCCCCCATAGCATATTTCTCGAAGACCATGTCCGGCGCAGAACGCAACTACAGCCAGCTGGACAAAGAAGCTCTGGCCATCGTGGCAGGAGTGAAACGTTTCCATGAATACCTCTATGGGAGACGTTTCACCACAAGCCACTCCTGGGGCTCCTCGCAGGTGACCAACCCACCCTGACCTTCATGTCCCCGCGGATGACGAGATGGGCCATCTTCCTAGCCAGCTACTCCTACAGGCTCGTGCACCAGCCAGGCACAGCCATAGGAAACGCCGACGCGCTGAGCAGATGCCCATTGGAGGATCCAGTAGAAGACCCAGCCCCCATGCTCCACCTCTTCCACATAGATGACGACGCCAGCTGTCCAGTCTCGTCCGCAGATGTGGCCGTCCACACCCAAAAGGACCCCACACTCCGCCAAGTGAAGTCCTGGATCCTCAGGGGGTGGCCATCTGAGAAGACGGAGGAGAAGTTCAGCCCGTTCGCCAGGAAGCAGAAGGGGCTGTCCACCATGAAGGGCTGTTTGCTATGGGGAAACAGGGTGCTGATCCCAAGCACTCTGCAACGGCGGACGCTAGAGACTTTACATAAAGGGCATCCGGGCATCGTCCGCATGAAGGCCCTGGCACGGAGTTACGTCTGGTGGCCCTCACTGGACAGAGACATCGAAGAGTGGGTCTCCAGATGTGACCCGTGCCAAGAAGTACGCCCAGTGCCGCCACAAACCGAAACAGCGAAGTGGGAGACCCCCAGCAACCCCTGGTCACGGATCCATATCGACTTCGCGGGTCCGATGCAAGGGCAACACCTCCTCATCGTGGTAGATGCCTTCTCCAAGTGGCTCGAGGTGGTACCCATGGCATCTACCACAACGGAAGCGACGATCCGGGCCCTGCGCCGCCTCTTCGCCACCCATGGACTACCGGATGTGCTGGTCTCCGACAACGGCCCACAACTCACATCCCTGACCATGGAAGCATTCCTGGCAGGACTGGGCATCCGCCATGCCCTGTCCGCCCCGTACAGGCCGGCTGGGAACGGACAAGCGGAATGAATGGTGAGACTCACCAAGGAGGCACTCACCAAGATGGGCACGGGAGACTGGCAGGAAAGGATAGACAACTTCCTCCTCACCCAGCACATCACGCCGCATGCCACCACCCACAAGAGCCCGGCCGAACTGTTGATGGGCAGAAGGTTGAGGTCACCATTGGACCAGCTGCACCCCCAATACAGCCCAGAAGTGACCGCAACGGCCAGCCACCCGCTTCGCGCCTTCAGCAAGGGAGATTCAGTTTTCGCGCTAAACTTCTACGGATCTCCTAAGTGGCTGAAGGGGAAGATTGACAGCACAACCGGCCCGAAGTCCTACACCGTGGAGCTGGAAGATGGACAGGTCTGTAGACGTCACATCGACCAGCTCCGGAAAAGGTGGGGGGGAGCGCACGAAAACCAGCCTGACAAGGGAGGCCTACAACACCCCGGCGAGGTAGGCCTGCAACACCCCGGCGAGGTAGGCCTGCAACACCCCAACGAGGTAGGCCTACAACACCCCGGCGAGGTAGGCCTGCGACACCCCTGCGAAGCAGACCACCGCCACCCCGACGAGGCCAGCCAAGCACACTACCAGGCACTATCACATCGACAGTCCAGAGCGGTAGACCGGGGCCAGCCGCATGGGGGATGGCAACACCAACCCAGCGAGGTGGGCACCCGGCACGACAGGGCATGGGACTACCAAACCAGCCCCCGAGTAGACCGGGACCTGCCCAGAGTGGAAGCATCGCACCCCGCCAGTGAAGGCAACCTACGCCAGCCCTGCCAGGGAGACCTCCACTCCAGGCAAGTAGACCCGGAACCATCCAAGATGGGCACACCACAGCCCATGGGTGAGGGTGGCACACGACTCCCCGGCGAGAGGGACCCCCGCCCAGCACAGAAGACAACCCGGCAACAACATCCCAACCCAGATGACCCCAGTCACCAACTGGCGGTAGACCAGGGACTAGGGCGAAGGGAAAGCCAACAACAACCCAGCCAGGGAGACCTGTACCACCCCGGCAGGGGAGACCTCCGCCGACCCGCAGAGGTAGCCCCACAACGACATCCCGACCTGGTCGACCACCGCTGACCCGACGGGGTAGGCCAACGCCAGCCCGACCAAGGGGACCTGCGCCACCCCTGCGAGGTCGGACAGCACGACACGAGCCAACACCACCCATCGCTGGCAGACCGGACCCGAGGGCACCGATCCGAACCACCCCCCAGACGACAACGAACAGAACCGCAGCCGAACCGCAGCGCCCGGGAGACCGGGGAGGAGCAAGTGACAGCCTGGGACTTACCGAGACTCAGACGCTCTTCCCGGGTCGGAACCGAGCAGCCTCAATGAGACAATAGATCCACAGGCCAGGAGGAAGACCACCAGAACCAGCCACCCAAGGTTTGCGATCCGGCCGGAGGCGCTGAGGGTGACCCCGCACACTCGCCAGCCGAACCGAGCCTGGTTCCGGGGAGGGAACCAGGAGACACAGGAGCCCCGTCCGTCCAGGTCGGGGACGAGGAAGAAGTGAGACTGCGCAGGTCAACTAGGGTGCCGAGGCATCCTACGTACCTGCGTGATTACATGACTTTTATTAATGAGAATTGACTGTTCCCGGACTAAGAGGGGAGGAGTGTTATGTCCTTATAAGGACATCCCCCCGGATTGGCTGCCAGCCATCGGGCGGGAAAGTTTGAATCTCTGTCAGGGGCGGTGCGACTGCCGGAGCGAATATAAGGAGAGCTCCGGCAGCACACAGCCAGTCTTGTCTTGTCTTGTTACTGTAGCTAATAAAGTTACTAAATGTATCGAGCTGGTCATGTCTTCATTTCCTGCGCCTGATCTAACAAAATCCTTTCAGAAAGGTAATCCATCCAATCATTAGTATAGAGTATTACCAGCAAGGAACAATTCTGGGAACTTGAATCAAACTGAGACATAGCTCTGAGTTTTCTCCATATCACTCCTATAAGGTGGAATGCTTGCTCAACTTAAAGAACTTATACCAAGTCTGGCATTCAAGAGATAAAGCAATCAGAGTGTATGAAATACAACTTATGTCTTTAAAATCTTACTTTAAAAATCTTGAAATTTGCATTTTTCTAAGTATTTGTGCCAAACTACTGCTCACATAAAGCTCCTAATCTCTGAATGGCAATCCAGAACTTTTTCATTCTAGTATATTCGTGTCAGCTGCTAATAGAAAGCACAGAGGACCAGTGCATCTATAAGTTTTTTAAACTTTTAAAAAATGAAGAGAAAAAACCAGCAAGATTTCACTAACATATACTGTCAGCAAGCTGCAGTGCTGACACAACCTGACACCACGCAGAAGTCAGCAGAGAGAGGGCCCTTTTTAGAAGTATGCCCATCAGCTATGCCAACCTGGTATCTATGTAAATTTGTTTAATAAATAAATAAGATAAACATCCCTGGCACTCCACAAAACCGACTGATTAGAGAATGGTGAAGAATATAATCACATATGGGTAAATCAGAAGTCATGCTTCCATATCACGTCAAGCCTGCCAGCCAAGATACATTATTGAAAAAGACTACTCATGTATTAGCTGAATCTCAAATGTCTTATTTGAATCAGATCCAGGCTGATTCATGAAAGCTTCTTCTTGAGCACTGAGCACACCAAGTGAATATTTAAGAAAGCTGCCAAGTCTGTATCCAAGCATCTGAAGTGTAATCTTGTGAGGAACCTGCCATAAAGCCAGTAAGCCTCTCTGGTAATGATGTATCTTTGTAGGGGAGTTGCTTTAAATGAAAAACTAAGACTTAGTATTCTGTGATTTCCTGTAAAAGTGAAATCCTTATATTCATTCAAAGTCTGACTCCCTGACTGACATATTTCAATGTCTATTCCAGTCTTAGTTATCTGAATTATTGAGATCCTTATTTAGAAACAGCTGATTTTTCCCCCAACTAATATCTATTGAATCAGAAACTTTTTGATAAAAATTATCTTTAAGAAAGGCAAGGCAAGCAGTTAGAGCAAAACTTCTGAAATTCTTCTGAATTCCTTTTTCAGAAGGAGACATGGAAGGCACTTTTTCTTATGTGTAAAGAAATAACATGTTTCATCTCTCTCCGTTCTAGTCTTACGTTGTCTTTGTGTGTACATGAGAAATGAGAAACACTGGGTAGGTTGCATAGGTTCCTGCTCAGTGTTTAATGATTGGAACAGTCCAAGGTTTAGAATAGAATAACCAGTAAAATTTGGAACTACTTCCAATGATTTCTTAAAAAGGGATACATTATGTGTGTATTTAGGGGGGCGGGGTTTCCTCCATTCTCGGTTTACAAACTTGATTTTATTTTTGCATGTTCTTCCGCCACACAAAATTTGGTCCTGTTCTGTCTCATTTTTGACAGTTAGTTTGATGACTGGATAGAGAAAGACTCTAGGCCATTTACATCATCTCTTTCTAGCATTCCAACAATTAGAATTATCCAATTCAAGAAGTGAAAATATATAAAGTTGATGATTCTAAAACTGAAATGAAGATTCCTCCAAATAAATGTATTATTCATAAAGCAATTACATTTATCACTAGGAAATAAAGGAAAATAATTATGATAAGCCATTTCATTGAATAATTTTATTATCTTTATGGATAAAATATTTACAAAAAGTGCACTTATAAAACCATTGTTGAAAAGGCATTGTTGCAAACCAAAGGGTTCCAATGATTTTATCATGGCAGCTTTACTTCTAAAAATAACTTTTATTTTGTGATTAGCTGATACAAATTTTTAAAGCTGTGTTACAATAGCAGAAAAGATGTTACTGAAAAGAGTTTAAATGTAAAATCACTATTTGCACAATTCAGATGTTACTCTGTATATCTTAAACAAAATCATTATTAGTTCAAATGTGCACTTTTTTTAGATTTTCATAAATGTGTGGTTTGATGTACCCATATAGAAAATGATGCCCTGTACTGATACTAATGCTGTTGTACTGCATGGTTACAATGTGGTATAGCAAGCCAACAATGTACAGGTAGTCTTCAACTTACAACCATTTGTTTAGTGATTGTTCAAAGTTACAATGGCACTGAAAAAAGTGATTTATGACCATTTTTCACATTTACAATTGTTGCAGCATCCCCACAGACACATAATCAAAATGTGGACACTTGGTAACGAGTTCATATTTATGACAGTTGCAGTGTCCCAGAGCCATGTGATCACTTTTTGCGAACTGTTCTCTCACACCCATGTAGTCAAAGAAGTGCACACATGAACACTCATGCAGAAAAATCAAGGTTGAGAAAATACAAACATGGGTACAAAAACCAGTCTGACAGTTTTTAATCCTAGGTGAGACTGCAAAAGCTGTTGCCAAGATGGGGGTGGTTTAGTTTTGTTCATATAGAGAGGGCACCTAGAGCTGGTATTTCTTTATATTTTAACAAGAAAATAAATTGATATTGCTTTTGTACTAAATTACAAACAGGAAAGAGATAGACCTATCAAATTTAATGTCCTTACCACTAGTCTGGTTCAGTCATTATAATAAGCCCAGCCTATCTATATGATAAGCCTCTCTGTCTTTTCTCTGTTTTTTCTCTCTCTCTCTCTCTCCTTGTAGAGAGATGGGTGGCAAATAAATTTAACAACAACAACAACAACAACAACAACAACAACAACAACAACAACATCAATCTGGCGAAGATAACAAAATACAAAGACCTACAAATAGAAATAGAACAACTGTGGCAAAAGCAAGCAAAGGTGGTACCAATAGCCACCTTGGGTGCAATCTCAAAACAACTGGAGAACCACTTGAACACCATCAGCATTGACAAATTCACCATCCATCAATTGCAAAATTGACTCGGCTTTACACGAAACAGGTTCCATCTTGTGATGATATCTGTAACACCATCAAACATCCAGATCTGCCTATCACAGTCTTGGAAAGGACTCAATAGGGAGACAAAAATGCCAAACCCAGTCTGAACATCTGGCTGACTATGTGATGAACAATAAAAACAACAACAAGAAGAATACTTCTGTCCCTCTTTCCATTTCTATATTCATAGTTAACCCTATCTATATAGGCCAGGGGTCTCCAACCTTGGCAACTTTAAGACTTGTGGAATTCAATTCCCAGAAATCCACAGCCAGCTTTGCAAAGTCCACAAGTCTTAAAGTTGCCAAGGTTGGAGACCCCTGATATAGGCTGTGGGTTGACTGAGTCTCCTGATTTCCTAGAATCCTCTTTTGCTGGAAAGCCTCCATTGATAGGAGCCATACCAGCAGGGTTAAGATAATGCTTCCAGTGATGGCCATCTCTTCTCCCTTCTTAGCCTCTTTTTCAGCCACTTACCATCACTTGCTCATTTACTCACTTTCAGCTGTACCTTCTTCCCCTGCTATAATCTCAGGAAATATAAACATAACCTTCCGTCCACTTTGCAGGCAATTATTTTGTGGGAAAAAATATCATCTTTTTTATGTAGATTGAATAGTATAATTTATCAGTAGCAATTATGTCCAAGTGTCCATTATGAAGTTACTTGTGAAGCAAAACTTCTAATTATTAGAACTATTAGTTCATTTATTTCCTTTTGCATGTTTTGTTTGTTCATGAACTTAGAATTTGGGGACACTTCAAACATATCTTATTTTCTATTATGTCTTTCCTTTCTTCAGGAAGGTATTGTGTTTTATTAAAGAGGAAATGATGTTCAAAAAGCTTCATATGCTGATTCTGTTTCTCTGCCTTTTCTCTCCACATTTTGTTCCTTTTCAAATCATATCAGTACATAGTAGGTTTGCTTCATGTCACCTGTCCTTCTACCTACAACAGCAGGTGAACTCCTTTATAGCTAAGCTCCCCTTTTGCATCAAACTACTAGATCAATTACACTGTGATAGAAAGCACTGGAACACAATCACAGTGGAAAAACTGAACACGTACGTAGTTGAATTAGAAATAACAACCTTAGTCCCATGTTCGGGAAAAGAACCTCAAAGGCTATATATTCCCTCAATCTACAAATATTTGTAGATTTTATCCAGTGTATGAAAAACAACACATGACTAATCCTGATAGTTTTTTTTTTTTTAACAAAAGCTATTAAGTAATGTGCTTATATGGCATGGTCAAGATCCAACAGATCTGCCTGTCATTATGATGGAAATAAGGCCTTTGGGCAGGGATAGATGTTTTGCAAAATCAACATGGAAATTGATTGGCCAAGGTACAGTACTTGGTCATCTTTCGGGTGACAATAAAAAAAATCTAATGAGATGTTAACTGCTTATTAAATTTAATTATTTTCAACCACCTTGAACAATATTTTCAGATGGCTTATTCCTTACATCAGACAATTAATTCATACTAGGGCACTGGGACATCAGAGAAATGTTTGAAACTGTGATTAAATCAGAATTGTAAAAGTGTTAAAAAAGGTTTAAAAATTAAAAATCCTGTTGTTATTTAAAGAAAACTCGAGAGATAAATATTCATTGATATTAGGTAGTAGGTAGGATAAAGTATAATAGTCTGGATTCCCAGGATGGAGGGGGTGCATTCCAAAGCAATAAGAAATAGCTCGGTCAAGATATTTTGTGTGAGAGAAAGAGGTAAAGACAGCCACTCCTAATAGTTTTCAGAGTATATGCTTGATGTCAATCCTAGTGACCCAGGGAACAACCACTTCAGTATGAGCCAATAGTCTGCTGCTGCTGCCAAGAAAAACAACAAAGATGATTAGGGATCTGGAGGATAAAGCATACAATGAACAGTTGCAGGAATTGGATGTCTATTCTAATGATGAGAAGGACTAAGGGTGACATGATAGCAATTTTCCAATATTTCAGGGCTATCACAGAGAAGAGGGGGTTGATCTATTCTCCAAAGACCTGAGGGCAGGACAAGAAGTAATATTGTTCATTTATTTTATTTATTGATTCGATTTATATGCCGCCCTTCTCCGGAGACTCAGGGCGGCTTACAATGCGTTAAGCAATAGCCTTCATAGTTTTGTATATACCTGCTTAGTAGGGCTTTCGGCCCCCCATAAGCGGTGTTCTTTTTTCTACAAAGTCAGCTTATTGCCCCCACAATCCGGGTCCTCATTTTACCTACCTTGAAAGGATGGAAGGCTGAGTCAACCTTGAGCCTGGTGAGATTTGAATTTGCAGTAATTGCAGGCAGCTGGTGCTAGTTAACAGCACTTTAGTCTGCTGCGCCACCAAGCCTCCTTAATAGATGGAAGCTTAGCAAAGAGAGATCCATTTTAGAATTAAGGAGAAATTTCCTGCCAGTGACAACAATTAATCAGTGGAACAGATTTTTTCCAGAATGTCCATCACTAGTGGTTTTTAAGAAGAGATTGAACAGCCCTGTGTCTGGAACGATGTAGGGTCTCCTTTTGAGAGGGGGTTAGATTCCAAGGTGCCTTACAACACTGTTATTCTACAACTTCTGTAGATAATAGAGTGCTACAGTTTAGCAAGATTCTGTCTATAGGTTTCTGAATAAAGAAATCTGCTTGGAAAAATTACCAGATGTCTTTCTTGATTTTGGGGTCTGATGGTGTGAGATATATTATATATTTAGGTTTTAAACTTATAGATTATGTTGCCTACAACAAATGCACATTATTCGAATAGTTACATTTCTATTATATTTTCTGCCTTTTGTCATTTCTTAATAGGCATATGGATGGACTTACAATTAGAGATCTTAAGGTGCTTTCATAGGCATCAGTAAATAAAACTACATATCATATCATTTAGCTATGTCATCAGTGGTCTATGAATAAAATTAGGATGTGAAAACAATTTGAATTTGAAAAATGCTTGAAAAACTGTTTTCCACATTCCAGTAGACATATACTAGTGAATACTTTTTGGACACAAATAAATCAAAGTTCCTATAGCAGCATTTTATGTAAAATGAAATTGATTGACAATATAATCTCAAATGATACTGTTGACTCTTTTATATTTCTGGTCATAGTTCCAGTATACAAATTATAAGCTCTAAATGATTTATTATAAAGTCTACTCTTCTCCTCCCACCTCTTTTATCTGTAAATATACTAAGACCTCCATTGTGTTTACAAGAAACTGCTGTTTGCTTTGAATAAGATGCCGTTGTAAACATTGTATATTGATTGTGACTAGGACACTCTTCTGGCCTGTTTTACTGCTTGTTAGAAATGCCTGAGGAGGTACATTAACATCAAGGACCTTACTATTAGAGTACCAGATGTTTCTTTTCTACTGGGAATGTTCCAGAAATAGTATCTCAAAGTCAACAAATGAAATTTATTGCCTCAGGTGCAAACTTTAGCTTATTTGATTGAATGTTCTTATTAAACTTCATTTGCTTTTTAAAAATAATCATGCCGTAGGTTCAGGACACCTTTCTGCAAAACAGTGATCTTTATTTTTGTTGGTGTCTGTGATACAGTGTTGCCAGATACATAACAATACTTAGACAAATACATTCATTTTTGCCATGACTATATGTATCTGAATTAACACTTTGTTTTCTTTCTTCTTCCTCTACAGGGTAATCGTATTTCAAAGAAAAAGTTATTTGGAGGATTGGTTTAAAGTAGCAACTACTTTAAAGTAAGAAATTTCCAATATAGGAGAAATATTTGATGAATTTAGCATTGTGATAAAGCTAGTGAAATTTCTTTGACAGTAATGCATCTCCTAAAGTGTTTCTGGGGATTACATAATGCAACATACAGAGCAAATATGGGAAATCTCATTTACGAAAGAGAGAGATTATACTCAGTTATAGTATCCAAAAATAAATACCATAACAAGCACTATGAATTCTCCATGTGTATCTTAAATTCTATCTTCTAGAAGCTTATGAGATACACTGGAAAAGATTTAAAGAACATACAGGCAATGCACAAGGAAAGACATCAAAGGAAACTCTTCATATAATGATGGTTATAGCCAGAAAAACAAATACAGGACCACTGAATCACATGGAGAAAGATTCTCCTCCATAGTGATGGGTGTTTGGGAATATGTATATTCTAAATTAAAATATGTACTGCATTTAGTCAGACAGATTACCTATAATACCACTGTTAATGAATCACTGATCATTTCACACATTACTAAATCATATAATGTCTTGCAACAGTTTGGCTTGGCACAATGCCTCTGCTTTGCTGACTAGGGTTTGGTGATGACTTTTGTATACACTAAGCCAAGATTTGGCAAAAATTTCACAGATGCTACAAGAATGAAGCCATACAAAATAGATAATTGCCCAGTGCAAGTGTAAGGATACAAGTGGCTCTGACACCAAAGGTGGATCAAACCTGTAACTTTTTCTTCCTATGATTTAACAGACTCTTTGTACAGTTCTTGGTGGCCCCGGACCTAAATGCTTGGTGAATGTTTACACAACTGCCAACTTTGTGTTGAGAGCTCTGACTCTCATTTTATTTCTTATGTAGTGTAGGAACCAGTTTCGGGAGTTCATCAACTATGTGTTTATGGCTTAGTACCAGAGATGTGAAAAAAGTGTCATGAAAAACTAGCTAATTGGTTTGTCTATGCCAGAAGCAAAATGTGCTAGATCGGTAGGTGTGCACACAGTCAAATAAGACTGTTTTGTTCTAGGCAGAAGTAGTTTGATGATGGGTGGAGAAGAAGTCCAAGGATAATGGCAGTTGAGGGAAAGAAAAGGGCTAGCAAAGTTGGGAAGTGGTTGGGCTGGTTGAATATCTTATATTAACAATTATAGAGAAGAGAAAGAGGGTGAGGCACCACAACTTTGTCCTATTGTGCCATCCAGATTTTATTTCATCCTAAACCTGGAATAACTAAAGCATTCTGATTTCAGTTCTGCTGAACCATGGTTCTGGAATATATTGTTCCAGGTTCAAAACATAACATTTACAGTAACCTACTACTACCCATGCTTAATCTGATGTGTGAACTGGTTGCTATGAATGGTCAACAAACTTTGAGTTGAAAATACATGACTTATGAAGCCAGATATTGTTTCCCAAGGTAAAGAAACTTTCAAGGTTTTTCTGAAACTAAATTATCAATCAGACCCTTAAATGAAGGATGTGATGCAAATAAAATGAATATGCAGAGAACCAGCCTGGGTCACAATATATGAAGTAAGACATATAAGAAAAATATGAGTTTGTGATATAGGGAATTTCAGACTATGCAATTGAATGTTCCGTGAATAGTGTCATTCTCAAGATGAATCATCAAATGATGAGATGTTATTTTCTCTATTGTGTTGATTGTTCTTTTGCAAATCTTGCTTGAGGTTGAAAAGGGAAGGTCATTTGTTTCTTGCCCTGCTAAATTGACATGCAACAGAAGTAAACAAGCAAGGACACTGATAACCATATTACACATTCTTTCCATGGGAACTATGGTATTTGTCATTCATCTGACAGACATATATATCTATTTTCTTAACTTCTCATATGTGCCCCAGTGAAACTATTGTGTATCTTAATTTATTAAATTGAAAGGATTAATGAGAGCTGCTTACCAGCCTTAGTTGATAGACTATTTCCATTTTCAACATATATTACATAGTCATAAAAATGCATTTCTGCTGTCTTTCAACAGTCACTTAGTAACTTATTTACTTGTTTTATTCTACCTCCAACATTAGGGTAAATTCTTTACAGTTATCATTTTTATATGAAGTTTGAATTACAGAAGAGACCTGGTGTTTATTCTTGGTTAGTATATACAGTGGTTTATTAATTTAGCTAAGTAACATATAGTGAAATCTTGATTTAGAAGGCTGACTCAGCAAATTTGCTTCAGTCTATGTCTTCATTACCTGATTTTAGCATAGTCTTTATTTCTGGTCTAGGTCAGGAGTGGGGAACACTGATCTGCAGAAGAGCAATACCTATCATGTCTGTTCAGCAAGATGGATTGCTACAGCTTCATCCAGAGATTCTGACAGAACTCCTAGCTATTCAGAGAAAATATCCTAGGGCTGAATGCAAAACTTTCATGTATACCTAATCATATGACTTCATACTAACCATGAGGCTTTCCCAGAATGCCTTGGCCCTAGCATGTGTTTTATTTAGTCTTCTGCTCTAGGTATGGTAACTTGCCTGCATGTGGCATGTTATGTTAAATGTTAGCACATTAAGTGATATTTTTAAACATGTGATAACCTTCACAGGTCAAGAGTGCTCAGGAAATGGGAGTATTCTGACCAGCATATTTCATTCTGAAAAAAGATATATCATATTTTTTGGAGTATAAGACGCTCCGGAGTATACAACGCACCTTATTTTGGGAGGAGGAAAATAAGAAAAAAAAATCTGCTTGAGAGGCTCTCCGTTTGAGAGGCTGTGTTTGCAGCCTCCAACAGCTCCATTTGTAAAGGAGCTTCTCTTTGCAAAGGCAGCCTCTCAAACGGACCTTTTGGAGGCTGTTTGAGAGGCTCTCTGTTTGGGATGCTACATTTGCAGCCTCCCCAAAAGGGGTCCTCTTTGTAGACTTTAGCTCAGCATTCAATACCATCATTCCAGATATTCTTCTAATTAAACTAAATCAGCAAGCTGTACCTGACCACACTTGTAAATGGATCATAAGCTTCCTAACAGTCAGGAAGCAGCTGGTGAAGCTAGGCAAAATCACATCTGATACCTGTATAATTAGCACAGGAGCCCCCCAAGGCTGTGTGCTCTCTCCACTTCTCTCTCTATACCAATGACTGCATCTCAAAGATCCCTCTGTTAAAGTTCTGAAGTTTACAGATGATACAACAGTGATTGGTCTCATTTGAGACAACGATGAATCTGCATACAGACAGGAGGTTGAACAACTAGCCTTGTGGTGCAACCAGAACAATCTTGAACTAAATACACTCAAAACCATAAAAATGGTGGTAGATTTTAGGAGAAACACTCCTATACTACCATCTCTTACAATACTAGACAACATAGTATCAACAGTAGAGTCCTTTAAGTTTCTAGGTTCTATCATAACTCAAGATGTACACAGCCATGGACACCTAACATCAAAAACATCATTAAAAAAGCACAACAAAGAATGTTCTTTCTGCACTAACTCAAGAAGCTCAAACTGCCCAAAGAGCTGCTGATTCAGTTCTACAGAGGAATTATGAGTTTGTCATCTGCACCTCTATAATTGTCTGGTTTGGTTCTGCAACCAAACAAGACAGACACATAGTTTGACTTCCGGTTGGCGCCGCAGTGACTCGGATGTGTAAGTAGCGGGGCTCTTCGGAGCCCCGCAAAAATCCTGTTCGCCAAGCTCCCGCCGGTAGGTCTGCGGACCTCCCCTGTCCTGTAGGGAAAGGGGGACAAAGAGGGACCTCCTTGGATGGGCAAGAGGAACAAGCAGGTTCCTCAAGGCCAGAGGATAACCCTCTACGCCAGTAGCGGTAGGAGAGGCAGCCATGGTGGCTGCACCAAAGCTGCGGCAGCCGGGAGAAGCGAAGTGCAGGAGGAGACATAGGAGCAAGCTGTTTGAATGCTGGGTGAGTAGGACTAGCCCAGGCAGGAACAGCTTTCAAATATTTGGGACTAACAATACCCTGGCCCTAACAGCAGCTAAGAATTATTTGGGCAAAAGATTTAAAATAATTAACAAGGAGAAGAGAAGATCCTTTAAAGGATGATAATATCTACTATTTGCTTTTGGAATTAAATGTTTTTCTAGATGGATTTTTGGTTATTAAGGAGAATGGATTAGCTGTAAAGAGAAAGAAGGAGAAGAGGAAACGGAATGTCTTTTTTTAAAAGCTACAAGAATAATAAGTAGAGGGAGTTTAAGATGGACGCTTGTTAACAGAAGTGAAAGAGGAAACTGCAAATTGTGTATTCCTTGCTGTTTGAAGAAGAAACTTTGTCTCTTATTTCTCGAACTGGAGTATATTGAGGAAAAACTAAGGAGGTTTGATTTTGGATGTATTCAATTTCTTTTTGAACTACTTATGGACAGTTGGGAAGAAGAAGCTATTTGAAACAGTTAAAACTGCTGATTAATGGTGTTGTAATGAAGAAGAAGGGTGTTCCCCTAGAAGAGGACATGATGATACCATATATGGAATACAAAAGAACTAAATCTGTTAGTCTTTATAACTTTATGGATATTGGAACTGGAAAAAAGGGAGAAAAAAGAAGAAAGAGTTTGGACAGAATGAGAAAAACACCATAGTTTGATTAAAATGGAAAATGTTTTTTATGTAATTGATTCCTAAACAATGTAAGGAGGAGAGTTTCTCTCCCCTCTCTCTCTCTTTCCTTTTTAACTTTTTCTTTTTTGCTCTGTATTATTTTTCTATCTCATTCCTTTCTTGTTGCTTTTCCTTTTTCCCTTTTTCTTTCTTTCGAATTTTTTCTTTTGATTTTTTTTTGTCATACTTCTATTTCTTTTTTCCTCTCCCTTTCTCTTTCTTAAGTTTATCCTTCTTTATTATTATTGAAAGACAGATGCATAGTTCAACGGATAGTTAGAACTGCAGAAAAAACAATTGCTACCAACCTCCCTTCCATTGAGGATCTGTATACTGCACAAGTCAAAAAGAGGGCTGTGAAGATATTTACAGACCCCTCACATCCTGGACATAAATTGTTTCAACTTCTACCCTCAAAATGACACTATGGGGCTCTGCATACCAGAACAACAAGTCACAAGGACAGCTTTTTCCATCACTCTGCCCTCAGTCTGCTAATAAACTAATTTCCTCAACACTCAAATTAACTACTAAGACTGTATTACTATTCTTCTTCTCATCCTTACTAGTATCTGTCTCTTCCCATTTATGACTATATCTATGTTGCTTGTATCTTTACAATTTATATTGTTTTTATTGTTTCCTAGTATGATTTGATTGCTTATTAGTATCCGATGACTATCACTAAGTGTTGTATCTTATGATTCTTGACGAATATATTTTATTTTTTCTTTATGTACATTGAGAGCATATCCACCAAAGACAAATTCCTTGTGTGTCCAATCACACTTGGCCAATAAAGAATTCTATTCTACTCTGCAAAAAAAAATTCATTGAGACCTATTCCCAGTACATGCCAATGGTTGTTATATCAGAATATTTTTGAGAAACCATTCCAACTTTTCAAATATCATAAGAATTGTATCATGTAGAAATATATAAAAAGGTCTTTCTAATATCTCAAATGTTACTTATTGTTATAAACCCAGAAACTACACACAGAGAGAGATAAAGGAGATTTAGAGCTTGTATTGTCATTTTCCTTGATAAAAACACACTCTATGGAGATAGATAGATAGATAGATAGATAGATAGATAGATAGATAGATAGATATGTAGGTCTTTGGTTATTTGGGTTTTCTCCCGTGTAAAATTGGAAGTGTCTTGGCGACGTTTCGATGAAGCAATGTGTGATCGCAGCTGTTTCTTCCTTTTAACTGCCAGTGGGGGTGTGAACTGATTGGGTGGGAGCTTGGCTGTATTCTGATTGGGTGGAGGTGTGTTCTGATTGGTTGGGGGCTTGACTGTGCTCTGATTGGATGGGGGTTGGCTGTGCTCTGATTGGATGGGTGTGTGTTCTGTTTGGGTGGGGGCTTGGTTGTGCTCGGGTTAGTCTGAGTTGCAGGGGAATTTGAGCTGGTGAGCTGCGTTGCTCCTAGAAGCACAAAGCCGAAAACACCAGCCTGAAGATGACGAATGAGGCTTCGTCAAAACGTCGCCAAGACACTTCCAATTTTACCCGGGAGAAAACCCGAATAACCAAAGACCTACATATAAACATCCACGAAAACCTCAGAAAACAAATATATATATATATGCAAAAAATTAAAATCTCGGGTGTTTTCTTTCGTCATGTTAAATAAGTTAGTTAAAATGTTTAAAATTCTGGTTAAAATCCTAGCTTAAAATGTTCCAAAAATCCTTACAGAGCACTCTGCAAGATCCTTTAAAACCTTAGCTAAAATCCTACCAGTACCTTAAAAGTTTTTCTTTCTAGCAACGTTTCAACAGGCTCACAACCTTGTCATCTTCAGGCTCTTGTTTAGTTTAGAAGCTATGGGTGTGTTGCAAGGTCGGAGCTGTCGCTTTTCTATGTTTGCTGCTGCTGACGTATGCTGGTTAGCCTGTAACTCTGTGTCCTGATTGGAAGACAGCAGTTTTCAAAATGTTGCTAGAAAGAAAAACTTTTAAGGTACTGGTAGGATTTTAGCTAAGGTTTTAAAGGACCTTGCAGAGTGCTCTGTAAGGATTTTGTGAAGATTTTAAGCTAGGATTTTAACCAGAATTTTAAACATTTTAACTAACTTATTTAACATGACGCGGGAAAACACCCGAGATTTTAATTTTTTGCATATACACACCCGCAAAAACTTAAGAAGACAATATATATATATATATATATATATATATATATATATATATATATATATATATATATATATATATATATATATATATATATTTCTTTTTCTTTCTTTTCTTTTCTTTCTTTCTTTTTCTTTTCTTTCTTTTTCGTAGGCTTTTATGTTCATATTCTTTCTAGCCAGGTTTTACCTACGTAAGCTACGATGTTATGCAGCCCTGGTTCTGTGAAATCTCATTCACAAGTTTCTGGGCTTTTTGTTTCTTGCTGACAGACAGCAGACTCTGTGCTCTCCCAAAGGAGACCGTTGCAGCTTCCCCATGGTCACGAGAGGCCAGGCAAGGAGAAGCGCCCCTTGATGTAAGTAATGTTGAGTTGGCCATGCCCACCCAGTCATATGACCATCCAGCCATGCCTACCTAGATGGTCATTAGGGCAGAGAACCGGTTGTTAAATTATTTGAATCTCACCACTGCTCACATGCTTCTTTATGGGCTATCTCATCTGCATGACACATGTTGGTGTGTATAAATGAGAAACACAACAAGAGGAATGGATTCAAATATCTTAATTCAGAAGTTATTTGATGCTCACCATTAAAGACATCTCTGTCTCCAGTTCCTTTTTCAGATGTCTTTTACTTTTATGTACATTTCCCTGTAAGTGCTGTTCTTTGTGTACAGCTGTTAAAGCTATTTTTAGATACAGCGAAAGATTGCCTGGAGCACTGAGTAAATGAATCTGTCACATTGAAAATCAGCAGTGGCAGACATATAATAGAGTGAATTCTAGGGCATTTTAAGGTTTGTCTGTACCAGTTTGTTTTTGGGTGATTGGTGAAATCTAGTGTCAGAACCTGATACAACCTGCCATTAATGTCCTTTATAATTAATTGTCTTTACATAGTGTTTTACATCTTCATTTATTTCTTTGAAATGTTAGCTTTCCATGCTTAGAAATGGGCAAAGCTGCCAGGGGTAGTTTTGCTCACTTCTACCCCTTTTCAGTGTTAAATTCATTCTATTTCTTTTCTCTCTATTTAAGAATTTTGATGAAAATGTGTGTGTGTGTGTGTGTGTGTGTGTGTGTGTGTGTGTGTGCTTGAATGCATGGTTAGATAAAGTTTTTGTTTCCTACTTTGGGGATACTCTACTACAAAATGCAAAAAAATGGTGGATTTACATGTATGCTCCAAAATCCATAAGTAAATTCATCATATTGAGTAAATAGAATTTTGAACTTTCCAGATTTTTTCCATTAAGGTCTTAAAAACTAAACATTGGAACAAACAAGGATGTCTATAAATTAGGCTAGATTCTTAGCTATGAGGTCAGCAGTTATATTAAGACAATCATTGGGGACTAAATGCATACTTGTGTTTTGGATGTAATCTGATAGCTGATACCATTAGTATCAGCTATTGTGTTTTTAGAACTGAAGGAAATTGTTATTATCTGTTTCTGGCCTCTGAGAACATGACATGCCCATTCTAGTGAAAGAGCAGTGAATGTAATCTCTGGTTCAGCATCTTTTCCTCATTATTCTTATAGGGTATACAGTTTTTATTGCTTTGAGCTTCTTAAATATCTAGTGGAAAAAACTTTGCTCTATGAATATTCAGAAATACTTCTCAACCAATCGCATCACAGCATACTCTTGTCAAAAGCACCAAGGTGCTTCTGGGTTGAAAGGATGCACAGTTGGGGGCTCCTTTCATGTCCTCAGCAGGAACTGGAGCAAAGAACAAGAGCCCACCTGCCCATGGCAGCCCTCGGGTTTTGAACATTGGCTTCCTAACCTCCAACCCAGTATCCTAACCATGTGAGCCACCATGCTCCTTCTCAACCAGTTACAATAATAGAATGGAATAGCTTCACTGGAAACAATGATAATGCTTTATGTCTATGGAGATTCTTAGTCATCCAGTCATGGTTGTCCCAAAGGAGCTTTTTTTGGGGGGGGGGCATGGCACAACATAGGAGGACAAACTCATCAGGACTAGATTCAGCAATCCATCTGCACTTAAAAGACAAAGGCCACTTTTTTGAAGACAGCAGTCCACATTTTGGACAGAGAGGACCGCTGGTTTGAAAGAGGGCGTAAAAGAGGCCATCAATGTCAAAATTGAACAGCCCTCTCTCAACAGAGGGTGAGGGGTATGACATCTATTTCCAGTCTACAGCACAGTCCTTTCAGCAGTTCCAAGAAGGCTCTACAACTATTTGCACTACTCAGGTGATCCTGATGACACAGATAAACCTCCAGATAGCCTTAATGACTTGCTAAAAGAATTCAAGTGACCAGCTGTCTGCAAGAAGTATAAATCCTTCCATTCCCCACCATCCAATCAGAGCTGATTCTCGGAGGAGAAGCAAAATGTCTTTAAAGAAAAACTAGAAAGTCTAGTTGCCTCTTGAAAAAACACCTTTGGGATGACAACATCTTATATTGATCAAAATTTTAGACTCAATTTTTGATAGGAGATTACCATTGGAATGACATAGTTGATCCATTGATTTTATGTGGCACTTTGAAAAGGGGTATATTTGGGATGTGGCTACATGAATACTGAATTTCTAACATTCTTCTTTTATGAAAAAGTTATTTTGACTTTCAGTAAAACTGTAATATTGTTCAGTACTGTAATGGGGATAGTTTAATACTGTACTATCTACTTTAGACATTCAATTCCGAGCACTATAATGGCACGATAATAGGAGACAATTGACAGAGTTCCCCCATTGTACAGTACAGGTTAGTAGTCTTTTAATTTCATATACATGAAGCAAAAGAAACTTTATTTTATCTTAAACTTCAGAAAGCATGAATTTATTTTTCCATTG
Source organism: Pituophis catenifer annectens (assembly GCF_029215685.1). Lineage (NCBI taxonomy): Eukaryota > Metazoa > Chordata > Lepidosauria > Squamata > Colubridae > Pituophis > Pituophis catenifer. The sequence continues at coordinate 44,159,596 of NW_027256884.1, read as the reverse complement.
CTTTAGTGTGAGGAATAGCTAAGTGCTTCTGAAACCCTGAGGTGAGAAGTTTAGTTTTCTACCTCCAAGATTAATTTGTTGGAGTAACAGTGGCATCATACCAAGGGATCATATCAAGGAATAAATCAGGGGTTACTTTTTCTAAAATGTACTAGCAGCTGGAAATTCAGAGTGTAGAGCTAATTAAATAGCTCTGTATTCACATTGCTTAGCAACTACCGTAGATGGAGCCAAGAAAAACTATAACGTATTTTACTGATGGTGAGAACTGTTTCAATACATTTCAATTTGTTCAGCTTGTTCTAGTTTTGAATTAACTATGTTTCCAGGTTCATAACTCATTGGATTTAGTCTGCTTAGTCAGATGCTCTAACATAATATTGTAATCATGAAGTATAAATGAAAAGCAATCAAAACCTTGATGTACTTGAGAATGAGGCAAATCAATGAGTTTTACATCTAGGAAAATAAGCAAAAGACTGAAATGAAACATAACTTGCAGAAAAGTGCTATGTTGATATACACAGACTTATCCAATATGCTTGAAACAAGTATTTAGATACAGTTTGAAACCTACTTTTATGTGGGAGGGCAGCCATGCCTCTCATGCCCTGTCATAAGGACAATAAAGTCTGTAATATGAAGCTGGATACTATTTACATTTTCTTGAAGGTAGGCAAACATATTCATGTACACTAAGGGAGATCACGGCAAAGGTTCTTCTTTATCGTGAGCAAATAGATTCAGATAAACCACTTCTTATGTAAGAAAATACTGGATACCAAAATGTAATGCTCTTTTAATTTCCTACAGAGCTCAAGAACAAAATTAGGTTGAGGTATTGTGTGAAATTAAATACATGGATATATATCCAGCTATTCAGAAGAGCTACTGAAAAAGAAAAATAGTGAATTAGAACCAGCAAATAATTCAGAAAAATTTGGCATTGTTCGCTAGTTCACTATATATTTTGACTAGATTTCATAAATAAAAATATCTGCAATCTTTCTGTCAGAGAGAATAAACTAGAGATACACGCTCTCTTTTGTTCTACTAGAATGATGGATCTATTATGACACTTCTTCCCTATAGATATATGGCCCAGATGAATCAAGAATCTTATTGGGTCACATTAGTTTTATTAGAAACATGCTATGCTTTGAATTAGAAAGTGGGCTGAATATATCAATGCCATTGTTTCCAAATATTCTGTTTGTTCCTTATGGGAATGCAGATCAACGTGATCTGTCTGTTTGTGTTTATCTGAAATCATTTAATAGTATCTTTCTTTTTAGAATGCCACGGCAACATAAAAATGCAATAATAAAATATGCAAGGAAACATTTAAATTGCTGTATGAATTACAAAAATAAATGGTGTGAAAAATAATGCATAATTAATCAGTTTGGACTCCAATAAAGTGAAAGAGACAGGCAGACTGCCCTAACTAGATTCCTTAATTCGTATGGAAATGCCAGTTTCTTTTAAAAAGCAACAGTGGTAGTCAAGTCTCCCCCCCCCCACCCCCAGTTTAGGCATATTTGATTTTAATAGTATATTATTTATTACAATTTAGGAGTGGGTAAAACTGTACTCTTTTCAGTGAGTATTGATACTATTCAATTAATTAGGGACAGAAGATGTATTCAGCTGAGATGTTTAGCAGAGAATACCCAATTTCTTACACATTCAACTGCCCTTATCTGAAATTTAGTTAAGCTTAATTAACTTTATCTATTTGGTTGACTTGATAGGAAATTTCTGATTTGTGTCTCTAAATGGGTTTGGATTATCTCATGCATGAACTGAAGCAGTCTTGGTTATATGGGTCATAAAGATTATTGTGTTTTCTATTATTTTTATAAAATCAATTCAACAAAATGATCTTTTTCATATCTAGTGGACATCGGGAGACTACTTTCAAAGAATTGTCAACCCCATTATGTTAGAATTGTAATCTCAGTGAAGGAACTCATAGTCATTGGAGTTCTCCTGTTATTGCCATTTTAGTTTGATTGTTATGAGATTATAAAAGTCAATACGGCTTAAAGACATGAATTCTTTTAAACTGTACACCAGCCACTTGGAAATCATTTCTATATTAATAATTATGGATTTTGAGAATCTGGGAGCACAGTTTATTTTTTAAAAATCCCATTTTTTAGAATTTGAAAGGTGTAAATCACCAATATCTACTTGCTTTCTGTTTATGAGATGATTATCTATTGTTACATTGGAAAGTCTAGTAAGTATTATTCTGTGTTAGTCAAGACTGAACAGTCTAAAACTCAGACCAAAATATTTTCTTTTTTTAAAAAAAGGTTTACATATACATTGCTTTTATATATAAAAATGAAAAAGAAAAGGGTGAAGGAGGAAAAGAGGGGGGGAAACACAAGGAGAAGAAAAGGAAACACATTAGTTATCATTGTTCTTTTTGAATTGGATTCATGGTTTTGATTAGTTTATACTTTTGGAATCCTCTTTTTTATAGTTTCTGAAGACTGGGACATAATCTACTCATAGATTATGCAGGAAGATTCAGCTAGACCAGTGTTTCTCAGCCCTAATAATTTTAAAATGTGTGGATTTCAAGTCCCAGAATTTCCTTAGCTAGCATGCATCAGTACATTGAGGAAGGGAAAAATGGAAATGTCTTTTGATATCACTGGATAAAAATAAATTAGAAAAGCTAAGAAATTTGCCCTCTGAGTAAGCTATATTTTCTGGCAGCCTTGGCAGCCATTTTGTGAGTGCCCACAACTTGCTTTGAAAGTTTGCAAGTAAGATTGCTGGGTAAATATCTTCTACTTCAGTTTAATGAATTAGGTAAGCTGGAAAAAAATAGAAGTGTGCCTGAAAGTATATCTCATTCATTATTATTGCTTATTGTTTGTAAATCGTTGGGTATATATTTCAGTGCAGCAATTTTGGCTGTCACATGCAAAGGAGAAATCCATTACCATACCAACCATAGAATGATACTATGGAGAGATGTAATCCTTCTATGTCTTAGTTTATATTAACAGTCCCTTGAACAATTAAATATCACATGCACTAGAAATTACAATACCGTAATTTGTTTGCTATTTTATACTTAATTGAAAATTAAATATGGTAACATAAGGATAAATGTTGGAGTCGAAGGGTGAAAAAGATGTCTTGGCTGTAATTTGTATGAGGTAATCATTAAAGTCTCTTTGGGGGGAAATCAACCGCAACTTACAGTCTATTGCATACATTAGGGATGGCTAGTTATTAATCTTATAACCCTTTCCAATTAACAGAGTAAACTCTGAAATGAATACAAACTGAATATGTCCAAGGACAAAATAAAGCTAGCTTCTTTAAAATGCAGTTTTATGTTTGGCAAAAATTACCAGACTATTCCATAGAGAAACTACCTGGGTGTCTAGAAGGAACAGGATTTAAACCTTCAGTTATTTCATGCTAAAGACATGTTGGTATAATGTGATATGTTAGCCAATATTCTTCTAAAGTATGCTCTATGACTGTACTGCTGCAGATTTCAGTCACACACACACACACACACACACACACACACAATATCTTGGGAAATTATCAGTTTTACTTCAAGGCTGAAGTGTTAACAAGAAAGCAAGGAATTTCAACAAAGCAAAAGTTTATTTTGAAACAGAAGTGCACAGAAGAGTCATAAAAGTCAGTCCAAATTTCAAAAAGTCAACAGTAGAATTCATAAATTCTACCAAGAGCCTTGGTAGTACAGTGGTCTAAAGCACCCTGTTATTAAAACCAGCTGCCTGCAATTACTGCAGGTTCGAATCTCGCCAGGCTCAAGGTTGACTCAGCCTTCCATCCTTTCTAAGATAGGTAAATTGAGGACCCAGTTTGTGGGGGCAATAAGCTGACTTTGTATAAATATACAAAAGTATGAAGGCTATTGCTTAGCACATTGTAAGCCGCCCTGAGTCTCCGGAGAAGGGCGGCATATAAATCAAATTTTTTTTTTAAAAAAAATAGAAGTCACACATAAACCAGACATCAGACATGGTTTCCAACGAAGAAAGCAGCAGAAGAACAGTTACTTATTTAAGGCTTTAACTAGCTGTCTCCAATTAGAAGGTTTACTTCTTTGCTTACAAGGAGTCTTGTAGACTTATTCTGTTCTGAATTCATCCATTCTAGTTGGGTGCCTGGGCTGAGAAGTCTTACGTTCTCTTCCTCTGAGTTTTCCTGCTGCTCAGATACTGCCTGGGTTTGATCAGCTCCATGTGGTTCTGACTTTGTCCTTACTGAGACAACTTGTGGAGCAGCTTCTTTGGCATCATATCCAGACTCAGAATTTTATAGTTTGTTCAACCAATTTGATTGTTTATAGTATTTTTTAAAATTATTGTCACAATGACAAAAAACTAATACAAACTAAAAAAATAAAAGAAAACAGGAAAAATGCAGAAAAGAAAAATAAAATGAGAAAAATAGGAAAGAAAAAAAATATAGGAACATAGTATAAAAAAGAAAATAGATCAAAAAATGACTTTCTGAAGTAAAAAAAAATATCTCTTTTTCCCAAATCCCATTTCTATCTCCAAACAAGTCCTTAAAATGTCATCATTTCAGTCCTGATCTGCAAAAGTCCATTTAGGGTTAATGGAGATAGCAACATATCTATTTTTAACTTGACCAAGGAAACCAATTTTATATTCCTTCCTTTTATTTTTAACAACCATGATCTTTAGTCCTTTCAAATAATGTCCTAAAACTTGATTTATTTTCATTTTTTTTCTTTGTCCTTTTTTGCAAAGTTCTTCAAAACTTTAATGTCTACTTTTTAAAATATAATATAGAAAAACATACAATGGTGTTCTCTTTGTTTGATATTTCTATATCCTTTTAATTAAAATGTGGGTTTCTTCAGTGTGGCTTTTTTTTTCCATTTCATTTTTGTAGCGTGTCATTTTAAAATACACTTTCAGATCAGTCTCAGTCTTGTCCAGTATAACTTGTTCCATTTCCATAACATCTTTTAAACACAGTATATTTATAATTATAGAGGCAGACACTCTTAAAATTAATATCTAGTTCCATTGTTTAAAAATATCCTTTAATTTGTCCAATGTAAAAATATTTTTCTCCATTCTGTATTAGTAAGTCAAATTTAAGTGTTCTTCTCCTTTAATTGCAATCTTTAGTTCCCTCTAATTCCCTCTAGTGTCCAATCTTCAAAGTCCTATCTTATCACATTTTTTTTTTAAGAATTGAAACATAAGCATTTTCTCCCAGGAAGGATTTTTATAATTAATTCCAAAAGCATGAAATCAAAAAGTCATAGTTTTAATCACTTCTTTGCTGCTTATTAAAAAAAAATAAGTCCTTAAATTTCTATTTAAAAATTCTTTTGTTAAAGATTTAAGGAAACTGCATTTCATGCGTTTTCACATTTGTTGAGTCAAAGGTTCCTAATAACTGAAAAGCAGTTAACAACCAATTTCTAAAAGGGTTCAGGAAAGGAAGTATGCAAACCTAGTGTTCTTTTAACTTCTAGAGAAACAATTATCTGGAACAATATCAAGTCCTCACCTTGCTGGAGAATAATTACAAGAAGCCCATCTACTCAGTGGCTTTTTATTCCTCGGCTCTGCTTCAGTTGGCCATTTCTTCCCCAGGAATGTTTAACTAATCTGATTAATAAACCATAGCTTAGTGCAGGGGTAAGCACCACTGATATCTGTATAAGCAACTTTTTCAATAGACCTTATTTTATTTTATTTTTAAATCTATCTTTAAATGTATTATAATTATAATTTGGAAATTACTTGCTGCAAATCCACATGTCAGCTTCAAGCATAATCTTTCTCCAAAATGCCTATAGGTCCCATACAGTGCTATCTCAAAAGCATATGTGGGTGTGATAATAGCTATTTTGGGTCCACTTAACCAATTAAAACAGGGAAATATAGGTTTGGTAGGAATAGAAAGTTACAAGACAATGTAAGAAAGTGGCAAGGGACATTCTCAACAGGTCTCTTTATGGTGATTCTCATGATCTCGTGCTCTCAAAATTCTAAATCTGCCCTCCAGCCTAAACATTTGCATTCCTTTGATTTACATGATATGCAACCCCTGAAGCAGAAAAATCATAGGATGTATGATTCTGTAGTAGGGAATTCTGCATGAAATACCAGTTTATTTCCCAATTAGTAATGTGTGTAGCAATAGTGGGTTTCAAATTTTTTTACTACCGGTTCTGTGGGTGTGCCTTGGTGGGTGTGGCATGGCTTGGTGGGCGTAGCTTGGTGGGCATGGGTGGGGAAAGATACTGTAAAATCTCCATTCCCGCCCCACTCCAGGAGAAGGATACTGTAAAATCTCCATTTTCTCCCCAATCCAGGGGAAAGTTACCCCATTTCTTCCCAATCAGCTGGGACTTGGGAGGCAGAAAATAGATGGGGGCGGGGCCAGTCAGAATTTTTACTACCGGTTCTCCGAACTACTCAAAATTTCTGCTACCGGTTCTCCAGAACTGGTCAGAACCTGCTGAAACCCACCTCTGGTGTATAGTGAAACATGTTTTGGTATATATTATTTTTCTTGGTGCAGGACACATTTATGCTTGACTGAAGATAGTAGTTTTGTAGTTGATAAATACTTTGGCTGATGCCCTTGTTACATGCAAAATATTATGTCATCCCTAATTGATTAAAGAAAATAATTGTCCATTTGGAGAAGAAGGTCACAGCTGAAAAGTGCATGGCTTTGGAAAACACAAGCTATCAGTTTAATAAATCAGGTACAGGCAGTATTTTAAATATAATTATCTGCTTTATATACATTCAGCTATAAAGGCTTACTGTATAATGAAAATGACATGGTAAAAAGACAGTCATACTAAATATGAAGTACAAGACTTTCTAAAATAGATACTGAATTGCCAACCTCTTTCTTCATTGAAGGCCAAGCAGATTTTGCCCAGCAAATAAATTTCTTCTAAGTATAAATCCACAAAATAATAAGAAGCATAGAATGGAACTGAATTTAGGAAATCATCTAATAAAACCCTCTATCCAATGCAGAAGTCTATTATTGCAGCATCCCTGATAGACGTCTATTCAGTTTCTGTTAAATACAATGGAGAGCCTACCATCTCCCAAGGCATTACTTAAAAGCAATTCCCTGAGGAAATATTTTCTTGATGACCAAATGAAATTCACTACTTTATAAATTATTTTCATTATTTCTGGTCTTGCCTTATGAAACAGCTAAAAGTTGAACAATACCAAGTTTCAGCAATGGCTACTAAATCTTACTCCCTTCCTGCATTAAGACCTGCATACTGATCTTATGTCTTAATGCAGGGAGTATGATTTAATTTGTTCCCTATCCTTTGTTCACTTATGTAAAGATACTAAATTCCTGGGTCTGCACACTGATATATTCCTTATGTAATTATATACATAGCTTCCCCAGCCATATTCCATTTGGTAATACAATACAATACAATCTAAACCTTTTCATTCTGTTCTCCCTCATAAACAGAATTCCACTGGATGAAGTCTGAAAGGTCTTTCCAAATACAAGATATTCTAAATTTTTCTTCCGGATTTCATGATATGCAGTATTACAGGAGTCCCTTATCTCAGAAACGCATTGTATTATTGAATGATTCAAACTAACTTCATTGTTAGTCTGAAAATAGACTGTTTCATTGATCTATTGCACCAAAACTAGTAAAGAAACATGAAGCTCTTTAAAACTCATAGTGAAAAGAACTGGATACCACTGGCTGTCACTTATAGTTCACAACTCAAACCAGTCAATGCATTTTTAATCAGCTACTGTCGATAATGACACTGCAGCTTCTTAGGCTCTGGGCAGCAAGCCCATATTTGAATACAGACAATCAACTAAGTATAAGTAGATCTGCAACAAACCCAGATATTTCCTTTGCCTCCACATTTATATCTCATGCTCCCAAAAGTACACATACAAGATTAGAGGTAGCTTAATATGCTCTTCTTCTAATAGAATTTCAATATATGCCATTGTCTTTGTGGAAAAGAATTAATAGAATAGAAATTTTATATTAGGATATAAAACAAGGAGTAGTATCAGAGTATTTCAACTTCCCAGGAACTTAAATTCTCCATGGCAGATTTCACAGTGCCTGCTTTTTGGAAATGTAGGACTCTCAACAGCAACACTGAATGAGATATTGTTGCACTCACATATATCGAAACTGTTCATGCAAATTCAAAAAGTCTCAACAAACAGAATGATGCTATTTTTCAATGCTTTCAAGTTAGTCTTGGCTTCTAACCAGCATTTTCCTGGCAGCATTTTCAGAAGTAGTTTGCTATTGCCTTCTTCATAGAGTTTGGTTTCATGACCAAGGCAGGATTAGAACTCATGGTCTTCTGAGTTTACTTTTTATTGCAGTACCTTCAAACACTACACCAAGCTGATTCTTGTTAATTCATAAAATAATTGTAATCTGCCTCTCATTTAATATGCATATGCATATTCCTCTTCTGGCCTCACACCAATTTAAATCCTACAGCAATCTAGGTAATCTATGCACCTTATAAAGAATGCTGTTTATTCTTTTAATAAAATGTGTTAGTCAGAAAATGTGCTACTAAACTCCTTTTGGTATTTTGCCATGATAGACTAACACAGCTTCCTTTGAACAATGACTAAAGCTTACATAATATTATATCTTCATATAAGAGTTTTCTTCCAACTGGTGAATTCCAGATGTGTTGGACTTCAAGTTGAAACACATCTAAGGATTCTGGAAACTGAAAGTAATACATCTACAAGATATACTGAGATGACCAGAACTTCTCAAACTAAAGTTACATTAATTGGTGTATTTCAATAAGTTTGTCTTAGAAATACATTTTACCTTTTATTAAATCTTCCTCCTCCTCCTGAATCTTCCTAAAGCATGAGATATCAAGCTGTTTCCAATTTTTTGTCAGGCACAATGTATACTATATACATGTAACTAACTATTTATCTATCTGAGCCATGGTGGCGCAGTGGTTAGTATGCAGTACTGCAGGCTATTTCTGCTGACCAAGATTTTAAAGTCCTCATATAATCACATGTCCTGGTAAACCACCCAGGAATAAATAATAGCAATGACTATATTATCTTCAATTGTGAAGAACTAGGAAGGAGAATGAATATCCATAGGGGAAACAAAGTCAGGGCAAATTGTGACACATGTATCATGACATCATGATGTAAAAGACATAAGTTATTGCTATGCTTTTGGTGGATTGTTATGAGCTGCCTAGACCCATCATATCAGATAGGAAGTCATATAAATCCAGTAAGTAAATAAGTAAGTAAGTAAGTAAGTAAGTAAGTAAGTAAGTAAGTAAGTAAGTAAGTAAATCTTATGAACTTCCATGGCACATCATGGCTTCTTTGCATAATAATGCCATTTGCACAATGACATCATGATGTACGTGTCATCATTTAAAAATCATTGTGGCTTGTTCTGAATGCTGGGCATTCACATATATTTCTATTTTTCCAGCATCATGGAAAAAAATTCAGAAAGAAAAAGACAAATACAGCAAGTGAAATTCTGCTTAAGATATCATTTCTATATCCAGAGTTTGTGTTATAGATGATGGATTGATGGTTGTGTCTTACAAAAGCTACCAAAAATATGTTACACCAGAAATGGTGTCTTTAATCAGACTATAAATGGAATCATGTATAGACTTGAGATAAATATCTTGAAATAAGGACTTCAAATAACTTCTGCATTATGGAAGAAAATAGCAATGGGCCTTTTAAATCACTCAAGTAAGTGTCAGGAAGAAAAATAGCTCAAAGTTCATGGCCTTCATGGACTACACTGATGCTCAAAGTATAAGAAATAAATAAGATAACTCTTATCTTATTTAAATCTTACATAGGGGAAGGCAATTTGATTTAATAAGTGTAGCACAAATCTGGTGGAAAGAGCCCCATATAACAAGTGAAAGATAAAATTTATATGTATAAATTTATATGCAAAGACAGCAACGGAAATAATTTCTCTTGAATTTATTGAAAAAGAACAGAAACAACAGAAAAGGAAAAGTAGTTGCAGTCTATATTAAAAATATCCATTCATGCTCAAAAATTTAATAGGTGTACTTGGCAATACTATAGGGATTACAATAAGTGGAAGGCAAGTAAAACAGTACTATTCCTGATTCTACTATCATCCATTGAAGCAAGGAGATACTTGATCAGTGTTCTGTCCTCACTAATGTTAGTGTGCAGCTTGACATGCAGCTGAATCCACCTATCCTCCAACAAAACAGACCGTGTGCAAAGATCTGGATGCTTTATTAATGGAACAGGATGGTGAAACTGGGAAAAATAGAAACACATATAATAAAAACCCAAATACAAAATAAACATGTTGCGTTGCTGGTGAGCATAACGATTAACAAATACAGATAAATCTAAAACTCACCAGCGATGCTGTGTATAGGATGCAGATTTTTGTCATTAGATCAACATGTGCCATGGATTATTGGACTGGCCCAACTCATCAGAAGTTTAAGCTTTAAATTAAAATTGAGGGGCGAGGGTGACCAATCTCTAGAATCAATAGAACACAAAACAAATCATAAATCCCAAGAAAACAAATCAAACAATGAGGTAGGGAGTGATGGGGAAAAAAAGAAAAGCTCAAACAACAATTAGGAGATGCAGTAACCATATATTTATACAGACATAAAAGCCTTAAATGGTTATATACAAAAGCTCAAAGCTTGGGGAGCAAACAGGGTGAACTAGAAGGAATAGTACACAAGGGTAAGTATGACATAGTTACCATTACAGAAACCTGGTGGGATGAAACCCATGACTGGAATGTACTGAGGGATGGATACAAATTGTTCAAAAGAAACAGATAAAAAAAAAAAGGAGGTGGAGTTGCACTATATGTGAGAGATCACTACATATCTACAGAAATGCACATGATCAAAGATAAAACCTCTCCCGAATGTATATGGGTCAATATATAAGAGAAAAAAGTGACAGTGTCATAGGTGTATATTATAGGCCACCTAACCAATCAGAAGAAATAGATGAACTCTTTGCCAACCAGTTAACAAATGTATGTAGGAAGCATAACAAGTAGTAATGGGAGACTTAACTATCCAGGTATCAACTGTGAGACAAACTCTGCAGCGAGTGGGAGACCAAACAAATTCCTAACCCTAGACAACAACTTTATCATCCAAAAGGTAGAGGAGGGAACTAGAAGTAAAGCTATACTGGACCCAATTCTTACTAATAGAGAAGACGTAGTAGAGGGAGTAGAAGTTGCCAGAACTTTGGATGAAAGTGATCACGTCATACAGGAATTCACTATAATGCAAACCACAAGCAAAACAAAAAAATTCCAACCAGTGTATTAAACTTTAAAAGAGCTAATTTTAACAAACTCAGAGATAACATAGGAAAGATTTCATAGATGAAAATCCTAAAGGAAAAAACAATTCAAAAAGCATGGGAAACTTATGATCTGAAAAATCTGATCATAAAAGCCCAGTCCAGCACAATACCACTGAAAAAGAAAAACAAGAAATCCAAGAAGAAACCAGCCTTGTTGCACAAAAATATATCTGATAAACTGAAAGACAAAAAGGACAAACACAAAAAATGGAAAGAACTAAGGCTGATTATCAGCAGATAGTCAGAACATGCAAAGATGAAGTCAGGAAAGCAAAGGCTCAGAATGAACTAAGGCTTGCTACAAAAGTCAAAGGTAATTAAAAAAAAGTTCTTTTCAACATATTAAGAACAAGAAAAAAGCCAAGGAAACAGTAGCTCCATTAAAGAGAGACGAAGGCAAGGAAGTAACTGGGAGTAAGGAGAAAGCAGAGCTGCTTAACTCATTCTTTGCATCAGTCTTAATGTAAAAAGAAATTAGTGCCAACGTACCAAAAAAACTACTGTAAAAAACAAACTAGAAATAAAAATTAAAATAAGCAAGAAAATAGTAAGAGAACATCTATTTGACCTTGACAAATATAAATCATCAAGACCCAACAGATTACATCCCAGAATTCTGAAGGAGCCAGCAAATGTTATCTCAAAACCATTGTACCATTTCTTTAAAAATCCTGGAGCACCAGGGAAGTACCTGAGGATTGGAAAAGGGCTGATGTAAAACAGGGAAAAAAACCAAACCCAGGAAACTACAGACCAATCAGTGTAACATCAATACCTGGGAAGATCCTGGAAAACATACTAAAAAAACAGATCTGCGAACAACTAGAAGCAAATAAAGTTATAACTAGTAGCCAGCATGGGTTTGTTAAAAACAGATTATGCCAAACCAATCTTATCTCATTCTTTGATAAAGTCACTAAATTAGTAGACCAGAGAAATGCTGATACTTAGATTTCAGTAAGGCATTTGACCACAACCAACTTCTTGGTAAGCTAGAAAAATGTGGAATAGACAACATCACCACCAGATGGATTTGTAGCTGGCTAATGTAGACCTTAATGGTACTACATCCACATGGAAAGAAGTAAGCAGTGTGGTACCACTAGGTTCAGTCTTAGGCCCAGTACGCTTCAATATCTTCATAAATGGCTTAGATGAAGGAATAGAAGGGAAACTCATCAAAACTGGCAGGAATACTAAACTGGCAGGAATAGCCAACGCCCCAGAACACAAGCTCAGGATCAAAAAAGATTTTGACAGACTTGAATAATGGGCCCTATCCAATGGTGGGTTGTTTAGCCCGGTTCTATAGAACTGGTAGTAAAACTGGTGGGAGGCTCTGCCCACTGACCCAGTCGTCTTCGTAGGCAATCTGCACATGTGTAGTAAAGGTAAGTAGAACCCACCCCTGGCCCTATTTAACAAAATGGGAAGAAAAGCAAAGTTTTACATTTAGGTGAGACCTGGCTCAAAACAGTGTGAGAGAGACCTTGGAGTCCTAGTGGATGATCAGTTGAATATGAGCCAGCAATGTGCAGCAGCAGCCAAAAAAGCTAATACAATTCTGGGTTGTATAAACATAGGCGTAGAATCAAGATCATGTGAAATATTAGTGCCGCTTTATAAAATCCTAGTAAGACCACACCTGGAATACTGCAATCAGTTTTGGTCACTACACTACAAAAAAGATGTTGAGACTTTGGAAAAAGTTCAGGGAAGAGCAGCTAAGATGATAAAAGGCCTGGAGATTAAATCATATGAAGAACAGCTGCAGGTTTTGGGTTTGGCTAGTCTAAAGAAAAGAAGAATTAGGGTGACATGATAGCAGTATTCCAGAATTTGAGGGGCTGCCACAAAGAAGTGGGGGTCAAATTATTCTCCAAAGCACCAGCGAGCAAGACAAGAAACAATGGTTGAAAACTAATCAAAGAGAGAAGTCACCTGGAATTAAGGAGAAACTTCCTAACAGTGAGGACAATTAACCAGTGGAACAGTTTGCCTTTAGAAATCAAGGGCGCTTTATCACTGGAGGTTTTAAGAAGAGACTGGACAGCTACTTGTCTGAAATGGTATAGGGTCTCCTGCTTAAGCAGGGGGCTGGACTAGAAGAGCTCCAATATCTCTCCGAGCTCTGTTCTATTCTATTCTATTTCTGGATTCTTCCTGGTGCTTCTGTTTCCTCCAAATGTTACAGGAAATGGAGCTTGGCTTCCCAGGATGCACTTGTTTTCGGAATGAGGGATGCTGAGTAGATGACCCTTAAAGGGCCGGGTCAGCTTCCAAACAATACAGTTTGGTATTTGGCCCTGGCCACTAGATGGGACTAGAGAACAACAATAGTATATACACAAATTTATGCTGGGACATGACAATCAGGATTATGCTTTCTAAAAGTCAAATCTAGATATTTTAAAATGTCACAGCCACAATTATGGGTATTTTAATTATCCCAATATCTATAGGGAGACAAACTCTGCCTTGCCTTACCTTTCTGATGACACTATTTTTCCGAAGGCAGAGGAACACATAAGATGATCACCTATTCTTGGTATGATACAAGGAAAACTAGAATAGAATAGAATAGAATAGAATAGAATAGAATAGAATAGAATAGAATAGAATAGAATAGAATAGAATAGAATAGAATAACAGACCCCCTTCATGGATTACTGCCTTGTTGGGGCGAAGAGGCTTGCGTAGTTCAATGAAGCTATGAGCTATGCCGTGCAGGGACACCCAAGACAGACAGGTCATAGCAGAGAGTTCTGACAAAATGTGATCCACTGGAGAAGAAATGGCAACCCACTCCAGTATCTTTGCCATGAAAACCCCATGGACATATGCTAGTAGGGAAGAGCAGAGGGCTGTCAGCTAGTAGCTGATTCCGACAGCGAGGAGGCTGGTGTGGTGCTGCGCCAGCAGCCTCTGCAACTGGCACTCGAATCAAACAATGAGGAGGTGAATTTAATTCAGATTACCGTTAGGTATACTACTGCGGGCAAGAATCCCTCTGTTAGGTTCAGCTTGTAGCTTACTCCTAACTTGTTGGTCAGGCAATATATCTGTTTCTTTAAGAAACAACTGAGCCATGTAATCAGGGTTTGCTGAACCCTGTAATTAGGCTACAGTGCATAAATAAGCAGCGCAGAGAAGCGTTCTTTGTTCCTGATTGTTCCTGTTCCTCCTGCTTCCTGCGTCTTTCTGCTGATTGGTGTTAGACTGGATTGTTATATGGTACTGTATACCGAGAGTTACTAAAGTCTGTTTGCTTTGGTAAGGGAAGATACTTACTGGACTGATATTACTGTTTATGACCTTGGACTGTTTTACCTACACCGAGACTGCTTATTATCTTGTATATAAAGTATTTTTCTCACACGAGCTGCAGGTTTATCTCCTTCCCTGTGTGTTTCTGCTCTGCTCGTTGCACAAGCAACAAATACTTTTTACACACACCCTAACACCCTCAGAAGAAATGGAGTAGCCTTCATAATCAATAAAAGAGAAAAGGAATAAAGGAAAAGCAAAACTAGGATACAATCCCCAAAATGATAGAATGATCTCAGTTCGAATCCAAGGCAAACCATTCAATATCACAGTAATCCAAGTCTATGCCCAAACCACTGGTGCTGAAGAGGATGAAATTGACCGGTTCTATGAAGCCCTACAGCACCTTATAGAATTAACACCTAAAAATAATGTCCTTATCATTATGGAGGATTGGAATGCTAAAGTAGGAAGCCTAATGATAACCAGAATAACAGGCAAGTTTGGCCTTGGAGTACAAAATGAAGCAGGGCACAGGCTGATAGAATTCTATCAAGATAATTTGATGGTCATAGCAAACACTCTTTTCCAACAACCCAAGAGACGACTCTACACATGGACATCACCAGACGGTCAACACAGAAATCAGATTGACTAGGTGCTCTGCAGCCAAAGATGGAGAAGCTCTATACAGTCAGTAAAAACAAGACCAGGAGTTGACTGTGGCTCAGATCATGAGCTTCTCGTTGCAAAATTTAGACTTAAATTGAAGAAAGTAGGGGGAAGCACTAGGCCACTCAGGTATGAACTAAATCATATCCCTGATGAATATACAGTAGAGGTGACAAATAGATTTAAGGAATTAGATCTGATAGACAGAGTGCCTGAAGAACTATGGATGGAGGTTCGCAACATTGTACAAAAGATAGCAACTAAAACCATCCCAAAGGGAAACAAAAGGCAAGAAAGCAAAATGGTTGTCTGAGGAAGCTTTGCAAATAGCTGAGGAAAGAAGGGAAGTGAAAGGCAAGGGAGAATGAGAAAGATACACCCAGTTGAATGCAGAATTCCAGAGAATAACTAGAAGAGATAAGAATGCCTTCTTAAATGAACACTGCAAAGAAATAGAAGAAAACAATAGAATAGGGAGGAGCAGAGATCTCTTCAAGAAAATTGGAGATATGAAGGAACGTTTCATGCAAAGATGAACATGATAAAGGACCAAAATGCAGGAACCTAACAGAGGCAAAAGAGATTAAGAAGAGGTGGTAAAATTACACAGAAGAACTATACAAGAACGAGCTTAACATCCCTGATAACCACGATGAGGTGGTCACTGACCTCGAGCCGGACATCCTAGAATGTGAATTCAAATGGGTCTTAGAAAATCTGAGCAACAACAAAGCTAGTGGAGGTGACAGTATTCCAGCTGAGCTATTCAAAATCTTAAAAGACGATGCAGTAAAGGTACAACACTCAATTTGCCAGCAAATTTGGAAAACTCAACAGTGGCCACAGGATTGGGAAAGGTCAGTTTACATTCCAATTCCAAAGAAAGGCAATGCCAAAGAATATTCAAACTACTGCACCATTGCACTCATTTCACATGCTAGTAAGGTTATGCTTAAAATGCTACAAGCTAGGCTCCAGCAGTATGTGGATTGAGAACTACCAGAAGTATAGGCAGGATTTCGAAGAGTCAAAGGAACTAGAGATCAAATTGCAAATATACGCTGGATCATGGAAAAAGCTAGAGAGTTCCAGAAAAACATCTACTTCTGCTTCATTGACTATGCTAAAGTCTTTGATTGTGTGGATCACAACAAATTGTGGCATGCTCTTAAATAGATGGGAGTAGCAGACCATCTTATTTGTCTCTTGAGAAACCTATATACGGGTCAAGAAGCAACAGTGAGAATTGGACATGGAACCACTGATTGGTTCAAAATTGGGAAAGGAGTCCGGCAAGGCTGTATACTGTCGCTCTGCCTATTTAACTTATATGCAGAGTACATCATGAGAAAGGCGGGGCTAGATGAATCAAAAGTTGGAGTTAAGATTGCTGGGAGAAATATCAACAACCTCAAATATCCAGATGATACCACTCTAATGGCAGAAAGCAAAGAGGAACTAAAGAGCCTCTTGATGTGGATGAAGAAGGAGAGTGCAAAAGTTGGCTTGAAACTCAATATTAAGAAAACTAAGATCATGGCATCCGGCCCTCTCAATTCCTGGCAAATAGATGGGAAAGAAATGGAGATAGTGACAGATTTTATTTTCCTGGGCTCCAAGATCACTGCAGATGGGGACTGCAGCCAAGAAATTAAAAGACGTTTGATCCTGGAGAGGAAAGCTATGGCAAATTTAGATAGCATACTAAAAAGCAGAGACATCACCTTGCCAACAAAAGTGCGTATAGTCAAGGCTATGGTTTTTCCAGTTGCAATGTATGGATGTGAAAGTTGGACCATAAGAAAGGCTGAGCGCCAAAGAATTGAGGCCATTGAACTATGGTGCTGGAGAAGATTCCTGTGAGTCCCTTGGTCAGTCCTAGAGGAGATCAACCCTGACTGCTCTTTAGAAGGCCAGATCCTGAAGATGAAAATCAAATACTTTGGCCACCAAATGAGAAGGAAGGACTCACTGGAGAAGAGCCTAATGCTGGGAACGATTGAGGGCAAAAGAAGAATGGGACGACAGAGAATGAGGTGGCTGGATGGAGTCACTGAAGCAGTAGATGTGAGCTTAAATGGACTCCAGAGGATGGTAGAGGACAGGAAGCCCTGGAGGAACATTGTCCATGGGGTCGCGATAGGTCGGACACGACTTTGTAACTAACAACAACAACAACAGAATAACAGAGTTGGAAGGGACCTTGGAGGTCTTTTAGTCCTGCTTAGGCAGGAAACTCTACGCCACTTCAGACAAATGGTTATCCAACATCTTCTTAAAAACTTTCAGTGTTGGAGCATTCACAACTTCTGCAGGCAAGTTGTTCCACTGATTAATTGTTCTAAGTGTCAGGAAATTTCTCCTTAGTTCTAAGTTGCTTCTCTCCTTGATTAGTTTCCACCCGTTGCTTCTTGTCCTACCCTCAGGTGCTTTGGAGAATAGCTTGACTCCCTCTTCTTTGTGGCAGCCTCTGAGATATTGGTACACTGCTATCATGTCTCCTGTTCCTTAGCTGAAGAAGAAACAGAAGCATTGGGGAAATGTGTTCATGTGGTGCTTAAATTCTAGATTTTCCATAAGTATTAAAACTGTTATTAAATAATTATTAAAACTATGATTCACCAGTAGCTATTGTTCTCTAGAGATGTAATTATTACATTGCTGCTAATGACAAAGATTTTTTTTCTGTTTCTTGAAAAGTTCTGTTTATGAACTGCAGGAAATAAGAATGTAATAGATTGACTATTTACAGTACATTATAATTGAAGGGGGCTTTTTTGAGTTCAAGTAATCAAAAGATGCTTTATTCTTGAAAATATCTAGAACTTTATGGATATGGATATATCTGAAAATGAATTGCTTATTATAATGCCAAGAGTATATTATGCAGCTAATATGATGGCCTTGAGATAGGACAATTGTCAGCTTGCCCCTCAAGAAAAGCCCACAAAGAAATGCTATTCAGATGTCATGGCAACCAGATATGTAAGATAAAATAAAGGCTAAGTTCAAAGAATCAGATTATCAAGCACATTCTTTAAAAGTTCTGAGATATATGTAGCTGTAAATACAACATTTCAGCTGTAGCATCATCCAGTTAGCATCCTTAATGAATGATGAAGCAAGAACAATATGTCTCATTAGCATCACTTTTTACTACTATTTATAAGGAAAAAAAACTTGTTTTCTGATTCTTATGTATCACAGTTCATGTAGTAACAAAAGTACCCCATCTCCACTCCAAGCAAAGTAAACAAAAATTATTTATATTCCAACCCATGTCTTAACATCATGTTTATTTAGTTGTTTGCTAAAGAATCCAAGTGAGGAAAACGCTAAAAAGTTATAAAGCTCTCAAGCAGGGGTGAAATGCTACCGGTTTGCACCAGTTTGGGCGAACAGGTAGTAAAAAGAAGCTACCAGTTCATCCTAATGCACATTTCCGACGATCAGCTGTACTAAGTGATTTATATTCTCTAGAAAATAGGAAATCCTGCTTTCTAGTGAATCTAAATCACGCAGCACAGCTGTTCTCTTCCTCTTGCTGTTCTACTTACCTTCAAACGGCTCCTTTTTCTGCACAAAGCATGTGTTTGGCGTGCACTGTGCATGCATGCACAGAGTGCATTTGGCGTGCACTGTGCATGTGCACACACAGCACACGTTTGGTGTGCAGCATGCATGAGTGGGTAGCGAAGCAGTGGCAACCCACAGAGGATTTCACCACTGCTCTCAAATTATCTTTCATTATGAAAAATCTTTTAACTTAGCTGAAGGTCAGGATCTAAGACATAGACTGAGGCAGAATTACTGCAGATGATTATATGGCCTGTGCAGAAAAAATATACAGCTGCATTGTCCACCCAAAGATGAAACTAGTTTCAGGAAGTACTATATCTCCTTTGAAGAGATGTAAACAGAGTCCAGGGGTGGTGTGAAGAACTTACTGTTACATTGTTACAATAAATCCACCACTCTCAAAGTTTCATTGTATTGTTTTCATTTTTCATTTGTGTTTATTTTGGTGTTTAGATTTTTATGGGAGGTGTATGGATTAAGATTACATTAAAAGGAGGTGTGATGGCAAAATGCTTGGAAATTGGTGTTGTAAGTGAACTAGGAATACATTAGCTCAGCTACTAAACAACAGGAAAAATGTTGAATAACAGTTCTAACTAATTGGTGGGATGACCCTGAGGACACAGCTTAACAACCCTCAGAATGTTAACAACTGGCTGATTACAGAAAGTATAAATCCCTTCCATTCTGTTAGAAATGAAGAAGCTTCTTGGATGAAAAGCAAAAAGCCTTAAAGAAAAATCAGAAAGTCCAGTAGTCTTTAAAGTAAAAGCACTGGATGAGTAAGAACTTCCATAGACTACTTTAAAAGGTGCAAATAAAAAAAAGTGCAAAAAAAATCTGTTTTATAGAAGAATAAAAGAATGTGGCCAAGAAAGTAATTTCAGTGTGAGATCTCTTCAATTGGATAGCAGCACTTCTACAATAACTTTGCTCTTAGCTTTTTAGTGACTCCTGAGTGTTCTTTGATCTCTGTAACTCTGTATTTTAGTTGTCTATGTCAGTTTAAAAGTCTTTGCTAGTATAGTTGTAAATCATACTTTCCAATCCTAAAATTCCTTCTGAACTACCTGTACTGCAGACATCCTAGTGTTCAATATCTGAATATTTTGGACCATCTTATCAGAAATCAAATTGGTTCTCTCAGAGATGTAGTTTGATATTGCAGGCTTGTCAATGTAATTATGAGCTGGGATAGCCATAATAACAAGTCAGCCAATGGGAACTGTTTGGTAACTGAGAGCCATGTCAGACAGCTTGGAGCCTGGGCGTGGCTTAACTTGAGTGATCTGTATGTATATGTGTATATATATATATATATATATGTAGGTCTTTGGTTATTCGGGTCTTCTCCCACGTAAAATTGGAAGTGTCTTGGCGACGTTTCGACGAAGTCTCATTCGTCATCTTCAGGCTGGTGTTCTCGGCTTCGTGCTTCCAGGAGCAAGAAGCCGAGAACACCAGCCTGAAGATGACGAATGAGACTTCGTCGAAACGTCGCCAAGACACTTCCAATTTTACGTGGGAGAAGACCCGAATAACCAAAGACCTACATACAAACACCCGCGAAAACCTGAGAAAACATATATATATATATATATATATATATATGTGTGTGTGTGTGTGTGTGTGTGTGTGTGCGCGCTTCTGTGATTATATAGATTCTGTGCATATGTGACTCTTTGCTTCTGGATTCTGAGTTTATTTATTTTATTTATTTATTTTATTTGTCAAACATGTACAAGATAACAGGTATAAATATGGATACGAAAGAAAGAAATGAATACAAATAAATGGAGACAGTAGGACAGGGATGGTAGGCATGCTGGTGCGCTTATGCACGCCCCTTTTACGGACCTCTTAGGAATGGGGTGAGGTCCACAGTAGACAGTTTAAGGTTGAAGCTGTGGGGGTTTGAGGATGTAACAACAGAGTCAGGTAGAGCATTTCAGGTGTTGACTACTCTGTTGCTGAAGTTGTATTTTCTGCAATCAAGTTTGGAGCGGTTTACCTTGAATTTGTATTTATTATTTGCCCAAGTATTATTGAGGTTGAAGCTGAAGTAGTCATTGACAGGTTGGACATTGTAGCAGACAATTTTGTGTATTATGCTTAGGTTAAACCGTAGGCAGCATAGTTCCAGGTTGTCCAGGCCCAAAATTTCAAGCCTGGTGGCATAAGGGATGAGCAGAGGAATGGAGTACTCTTCTTGAGAAATACCTCTGGACCATGAGTTCTGCTGCATGGGTATTGTATACATGTATCATGCTTTATATTGTTGTATATAAAGATGTTTCTTTTATAAACGAATCCTGCTAAATTCTTTACTTGTGTGCTGGTTGGATTGCTGCAAACTCTAACAAGGCTGGACTTTATTCTAAATGCAAAGTAAGGAAACAAACACTCCTTTCCTTCAAAATCATTTAAACTTGCAGAAAGACAACATCAATATGGTCAAAGTATATACACAGATAGGTTGTATATAGTGGTGGAATTCAAATTTTTTTACTACTGGTTCTGTGCACGTGGCTTGGTGGGCGTGACAGGGGAAGGATACTGCAAAATCTCCATTCCCTCCCCACTCTAGGGCCAGCCAAAGGTGGTAATTGCCGGTTCTCCGAACTACTCAAAATTTCTGTTACCTGTTCTCCAGAACCTGTCAGAACCTGCTGAATAGCACCCTTGGTTGTATATGTTTCCTGTATTGATTTATTATTAAAAGGCATGAAAAAAACTCCTTAACTTTGAAGCATGTCCTCCCTTATTTTGGGGGGACTGTTTATTGGTCTTCAGTAGCCTGTAAGTGGTGCAACAGTTTAGCTCCGTCATGTTTGCAAACCTTGCAGATTGTGAGGTGCATTCAGTAGCAAAGTTGAATGTTGTTTTCCCTTTAAAAATCAATATTTTCAGTTCTTGACTTTTATAATAAATGGTGTAAGATTATAATCTACCAAGAAGCATTGGAAGTAAATATTTTTGCAACAATATGTAATTAGTCATTATTATTCCCATTGAAAGGGGGGAGGGAGGACAGAGAAACACACTGTTTCTTGGAGAAAAATGAATATTGTAAGCAATAATAGAATAATGAAGGCATTTATTTTGTACAAAAAAAACCCTGAAATTTCCAAAATATAGGAAAAAGTGCTCTGCCTACCACCTATTCTTTTGTAAGAAAAATCTCCTTTGAGGTACATTAATTCTGCAACATTCCTGTTCTATCAAACTGACAATGACAAAGAGAACCCTTCATTTCAACCATGCAAAGTCAGATCAATCATCTTTAACTTTTTTTATGGTTCTTTAAGAATTTGAATCCTGCCGACATATGCACAAAAGCTATTTCTAGGGCATTCTGATTACAAAGAACTCAATGTTTTTGACATGCTGAGCACAAAGTTTAAAGAATAAATCCTCTTCAAATACTTGCTGAATCTTTGCAATCCAAATGCATTTAAAGATATTGAACAATTTATTGATGGCTACATCAGTGTTGATGGTTACCTGCATCAGCTGAAAACATGTAAGAGAAAGTTGCATGATAAAGCAGTGAAGAAGAAAAATGTATGGAAGAAAAAAATACAACAGTAGTCTATCTGAAGACTTCTGCAGTATAGATTATTAAAATGACAAAGGGCTACAATTTTGCTTCATTATACAGTTGTAGAACATAACGTCCTTTCCTTTGCACCTTATTAAGAAATATTAGAATGGTTAATACTAGAAATATTTAATGAAGCACTTGAAGAGGCCAAATTACCAACAATATGGAAAGAAGCACTTACTACTCTCATTCCAAAGGAAGATACAGATCATCAACAAATCAAAAATTACAGACCTATCTCATTATTACACACGGATTACAAAATATTTTCCTCAATAATATCAAAAAGAGTCTTAAATGAATACATCCATCCAGATCAAAATGGTTTCTTACCAAGACGACAGATAAAAAAATAACATGAGAACGATTATAAATATGTTAGAGTATTATGAGGCGCACCCGGAAAAACAAGCTGCACTGGTTTTCCTAGATGCCCAAATAGCATTTGATAATTTAAATTGGAAATTTATTGTTACACAATTAAAAAATATGAAAATTGGGGGGAAATTCATAAAGATGGTAGAAAAAAATTATTCAATTCAAACAGCAAAAGTGATAATGAACAGTGACACCACAGAAAAAAATGATATAACAAAAGGGGTAAGACAAGGATGTACACTTTCTCCTCTTCCATTAATCCTAACTTTAGAGACACTTTTAATAAAAATTGGAAAGGATCAGGATATAAAAGGCTTAAAAATTAAAAAAGAGTACAAAGTCCAAGCATTTGTGGATGATTTAGTATTTATTTTAGAAGAACCATTAGAATAGGGACCTAAATTAATTCAAAAAGTAGAAGAATTTGATGAGGTAATTGGGCTTAAAATTAATAAAAGTAAAACAAAAATAGTAACAAAAAAACTTACAAAAAACAAGATAGAGAATTGGAAGAAAAAACAGATATGCAAAAAGCTAAGAAAGTAAAATATTTAGGAATTTGGCTAAATGCTCCTCAATCAAGGAAGATAACTACGACAAAATAATACAACAAATAAAAAAAGATATAGAAAGTTGGAAAAATCTTCAACTGTCACTTATTGGAAAGATAGCCTCTATCAAAATGAACATATTACCGAGAGTACTATTTCTATTCCAAGTTACACCAATAAAACCAGGGAAAACTTTTTTTGAAGATTTAAATAAATTAGCCACAAAATACATTTGGCAAAGGAAATTTAATCAAGGATTAAATTAAAATTACTGCAGGATAGCAAAGAGAAAGGAGGCTTTGCACTCCCCGATTGGGAATTATATTATCAGGCAACAGTGTTAACATGGATCAAAGATTGGATTAAGCTAAAAAATAAGAGGATCTTGACACTAGAAGGGCATGACCTACAATTAAGATGGCATACATTTATATGGAATGGGAAAAATAAATCCCACAGTTATTTTCAAACACACTTAATTAGGAATGCTTTACTACAGGTCTGGCAAAAAATAAAAAAAACCCAGTATACCAAAATACCAAATTGGTTATCCACAATGGAAGTGTTGAAATACTTGAATCTAACAGACATGGATAAATTAATAAGGTATAAAGATCGGATAAATGAACAAGGGAATTTGAAAACCAAACAAGAATTAAAAGACCAGGGTATAGACACAGATTGGTGGACATATACACAAATCCAGACCAGGTATAGAAAAGATATAAAACTATACAAATTCCAAAAAGAACAGCAGGAATTAGACAGGATTTTACAAGGTATGGAAGAAAAGTTGATTAGGAAAATATATAAATATTTACTCAGATATAAAATGGAAGAGGAAGTGGTTAAAGAAACAATCATAAGCTGGGCAAATTTTTTGGGATATAGCAGTTCTATAGAACCGGTAGTAAAACCGTTGGGAAGCTCCGCCCACCCACCATGATGTCATCATGGGTGATCTGTGCATGCGCGTGATCCTGCTGTGAACCGGTAGTAAAGGTAAGTGGAACCCACCCCTGGATGGCACCTTCCACCAGTGAGACTTGCTAAGATGTTCACAAACACATCACTGACTTGTTGGAAATGTAAGAAATCATATGGGACATATTATCATCTATGGTGCACTGGACCAAAATTAAAAAGTGGCTTGAAGAGATAACTGAACAACATATAGACTGGAAGTTATTTTTATTGGGCATACCTACAAGAAATTATAATAAAGAAATACAATATCTAATTCTACATATTATAACTGCAGTTAGGATAACCTATGCACAAAATTGGAAAAATAATGTCATACCAAAAGACAAAGAGGTGATAAGGAAAATTTGGGACTGTGCGGAGATGGATAAATTAATGAGAGAAATAAAAGAAAAAGATGAAATGGAATATTACTTGATATGGAATAAATGGTACAAATGGTTAGAGGACAGGAAAAAATAAGCAAGAAAATATATAATAGAGATGATCTAGAACAGTGGTTCTCAACCTTCCTAATGCTGCGACCCTTTAATACAGTTCCTCCTGTTGTGGTGACCCCCCCAACCATAAAATTATTCCTAAAACCATTGAAAATATGTGTTTTCCGATGGTCTTAGGCGACCCCTGTGAAAGGGTCATTCGACCCCCAAAGGGGTCCCAACCCACAGGTTGAGAACCACTGATCTAGAAATTAGGAAGCATCAATAAAATGATATTAAATATACAATGTATGTAAAGTAATATATAGATATAATAGTATGTATAATAAGTAAGGAGTAGTATGTACAATATATAAGAAATAAAGGAACCACAAAGATAAATATACGAATATGTAGGCGGAGGGGACATAAACTGTGGATATACACCGATACGGAACTGTTGTAAAATGGAAACTTTTCTTTTGTTTTTGTATAATAATAATAATAATAATAATAATAATAATAATAATAATAATAATAATAATAATAATAATAGATTTTTGTAAATTGTTTACAGCTGTAGGCTGCTTTCAGGTGAAAGCTTTCTACCGATTTCAGGAGAAACTTCATTTCGGATTTCTGTAAAAATAAAAAAAATCAAGGTGAAGTTCCACTTTTGTAACCTGTAATTCATGTCTGTAATCCATGTAAAAAGCAGTGAGCCCAAAATGATGCAACAATATATTTTTTAATTGGATTTTTATTGTTGTAAACCACCTGGAGTCACTGAGAGCAAGTTGGATGGCCATATAAATTTAACAAACAAATGGTAACATCTTTGATATACCCTTTGGTTACTCCAAGTAGGAATATCCCCATGCTGTACATACAACTGAAGGGCAACCATTATTAGTTTCACAAAAATGTTTAGATATGGTTCCTTAACTAGTTTTCCTGAATTAATCAAAATTTTCTGAGTTTGTCTGCATAACAACCCAGAAGGTAAACCACAATAATTTGGTTTTCAAATGCATTTATCTAAACATCAAAAAGGTGGGGGGAAGATAGAAGAAGAGGGGATATCTGATAAAAAGTGCTTTCTTAACAAATGACTTCTGTGGAAAATAGACCCATAAACAGATACGTGTGTGTATGTGTGTATGAAAGAAAAGAGAGACAGAGAGACAGAGACAGAGACAGAGATCACTCTTTTCACACAGACTATAAATAAGGGATAATGTTTTTTAATAGTTCCTAATAGACTAAAAATCTTTTTAAAGGAAATGATATTTTTGTCCATCTATTCAAAAAGCAATTAATCTAATTCATATCTGGAAACTACTAGATTAGGAAACCACGTCTACCTCATTCTTGTTTTTTTCAGATAGTAAGAAATTTAGCTTATTATCAAATGTGGTTTCTGATGATAATCTCTAATAATAGACTGGTTTCCTGTTAAAAATGAAGGAGATGCAACTTTATATATATTCATGGCAGCATACATACATCTGTAGTGATGATGTCAGAGATGGTCTCAGTGTATTACTTTAAGAGTTTTTGACACATTTATGACAATTAACTTCAGTTAGGAACAACAGATGTAAATGAATGTTGAAACAGAGTCAACTTATCCATGTGTTATATCTCTCAACATTAGAAATTATTTTCATTCAAGGCAATTAGCAGAACTTGCAGACAGTGAATTATCTTTGGGAAACCATCAGTGACACTGGGTAAGTGTCATGGTTTGACAATTGTTAAATGAGTTAATACACGGCTGAACTTTCAAATGAATCCTGACATGTACATGCTATTTTTTGTTAAGATAATTAATAATGCATCAGAATTTATGCAGTTTCACCATCTTTATTCCCAAGTTCTTCACTGCTACCTTTGAAAAAAAGCAACTGCAAATCTATTGCTCAAGGCAGAGTGAAACTCATTCCACAACAGGTATATTATCTTGAAATCTGAAGTAACAGTTTTGCCTGTTTCAATTCAACTGCAGTTTATTTTTTCCTAACATAGAGAAGTGCTAAGTCTCCGGAGAAGTCGTATCCTGACCTCACAAGAAACAACCATTTAAAAATAGTATTATTAAGTAGTGTTGGAAGAAATGTCCATCTGGGTTCAGTTCCAAATGGGGAGAAAGACACTGGAAACATGGAGGCTGCTTGGAAAGATGGTTTAATGGTGAACAGGACCACATCAGTTTGAAGTCCTGAGTAGCTGACCACATGGAGGAGGTATATATATATGTATTTATATCCTCTCTTGGGCCTTGCCTTTGAGCTTCCTGTTCCTGTGCAAGAAATGTATCCTATGGGTTGTCAGACTTCCAGGGGGTTATGCTGGGTCTTAGCTAACTTTGTAGGCTGTCTGTATCCTAGGCTTGGTTGAATCTTGCTGGGTGATACAATGAAGGGGCTTTGGGCAATTCCTATTATGGTTGAGGGCTAATCCTACATCTATTGGATCTTGGGTCAGGGTATTTGCTTATGAATAGACCTAGCCATCTCTTTATTTCTTAAGTGCTGACATTTGCTGTGGGCTATTGAGGAGACTGGGGACTATTAAGAGTGAGTCTGCTTCCTGCCTCAAAAAACATGTTTCTTCATTTGTCATCCAAGGAAATATAATATTCTGCCTTTTTAATATTTCCTAGAATATTTCATTCTTCTAGGAGAGGGGTGGATGCTAACTTTCTACAGTTGATGAAAATTAGCCCTAAAACTGTCAATGATCTCTGCAATTCCACAGTAATAGTAGTAGGTTAAACTGCTTTTTTCTGCTGCTGCTCCCAGCTGCTTCTTGACCAACTTCAGAAATTCCATTCTGGATTGTAGTGGTTTAGTAATAGGCTGGGTTGATGCCCAGTTTAAGTACGGCCATTGCAAGACTTGATTTGTAATTCTTCTTATCCTTTCTATCTGAGGAATCTGGTTCTTTGGTTCCTGTAAGCCAATGGCAATTCTGAAACTAAAAAGAACTGACAATTCTTCTTCATAAGAACAAAGCAGCATCATTTCTTCGTTACAATTTAAATATAAAAAAAAATAAGGGGAAGAGTAGATGGGAAAGCAGTGAAGCATGTTTCACCCTATCCTGGCCTAAACCAAAAGAAAGCCTATGTAAAAACTTTTTTTTTTTTTACTTTTAAAAGCATTTTTTCTACAACCTTAAGAGGTTGCAGAAAAAAATGCTTTTAAAAGCCTCTGACGATCAGGCAACTCAGCTGGGATTGCCAGACGCTTTTAAAAGCATTTTTTTTCCTACAACCTCTTCGGCAGAAGAGGTTGCAGAAAAAAATGCTTTTAAAAGCCTCTGACGATCCCAGCTGAGCTGCGCGATCATCAGAGGCTTTTTTTTTTAACTTTTAAAAGCATTTTTTTGGCCGAAGAAGTTGTAGAAAAAATGCTTTTAAAAGTAGAAAGAAAAGTCTCTGATGAGGTGGGCGGGGTAAGCGAGCGGCGATCGGGCCGGGGACTGGTTTGAGGGCGTGGCCAGCCAATGTTATTATTGATTCTCCGAACTACTACAAATTTTTACTACCGGTTCTTGCGAACCGGTGCGAACCAGGAGCAACCCACCAGTGCTCTAGATATGAATTAGTTCTGATTGTTATAGACAATTTTGGTCTACTGATAAAAATCTCTTAAATTGATAGAAAAATATGATTATTGTAACAGAACCTCCTAAGTACACATTATTAAAGAAACCGTAGTTTATAGGATTAAAGTGGATGATATATTGGAAATTCACGCAGTGAAGAGAAATTCCATAATATCCTCAGTGTCACCTTGATTTGATGAAACTGCTAAGAACTATTTCTGGAATAAAAAATACCTATTATGAGAATCAAGCTAATATCCTTTCAAATTCAATTGACAGCTTTTATTTAGAAAAATTATACTGTGCTCACTTACTAAACAGCTCTGGGTAGTGTATAATAGCCTCCATAAAAAGCAACACTAAATCCTAACAGGTATAAATCACAAATGCTGAACCAGGAACATTAAAAAGTTTTGGAAAATAAATATGTTTTGATTCCCCTCTAACTGTAACACAGAGGAGGTTACTTCAAAATGACAATTTATTCTCTAGTATGAGCCCTACTGAACAAAATTAAACATTAGATCTCTGATAGAACCCTCAAGCGATGGTTGTCAGAAGCATGAAAGACCAGGATAATTTTCAAAGAGTCAAAACAGAAATCTTATGTCTCTGTCTTAAAGTGCTTAGAAATAGTTACCTCCCTTCATGTTAGTGCCCAGAATCAATGGACAGAAAAACCTTTAATGTTAATGTTGTTAATAGTGTTGTGCATCACATTTGACGAGACTCTGTATTCCAATCAAAACAAATTGCTTTGGTTCAAATCTATGATTTATTCAAGTGAAAACAGGATCCTCCAAAACAATGACATTTGAACCCAGATTTTTTTTTACTTATTTAATGTTCATATTGCTTACAATCTTTGTTACATAACTGGATAAGGAGCAAGTTCAGAAAACTGTTACCAGGATGATAAGGAATCAGGAAACCAAGTTCTATGAGGAAGACTTAATGGAAATGCATATGTCTACTTTACTGAAGAGATAGGGTACTATCTTCAAATATCAGAAGGATTTCAAATAAACAGCTTATTCTTTTTGCCCCAAAGGGCAATACCAGAACCAGTGGATTAAAACTACAAGGAACAGTTCAGATCATATGACCATAGTTCAGGTCATATATCAAGAAAAGTTTCCTGAACGTACAAACTGTCTGTCAGTGCTACAGACTGTTGCATGAAGGTTCTTGCTGGAGGTCTTCAAAAGATACAATATCTCCTGAAGGTATTGTAGTGAAACCTGTAATGAGCAGGGATTTGAATAAGGTAACCTCTAAAATAACATAACCTATGGTTCTAAGTAGAGATCTTTGTGATTCTGATGTCATGGAATGGATTGTCCATATATAGTGAGATGGTGTGTGTTTCAGTTGTTTCTAAACCTTGGTCTTTCTTCAACATTAAATAGAAAGGCAGAAGGGAAGAAAATAACTACATTTTACAAATAAATGAAAAGTCTTGCTAGTCATAGAGAATGGTATATGGCATACTAAACACAACACTTTAGAGCTCTCTCTATAGTGAGTATAGGAGCCTTTTGAGAATACCATAATTTTAGGGATGGGTAAGGGTTTTTTGGGGGTGGTTTTTCCATAGTAATGATAAGTTTGTCCAGTGGTGCAAGACCCTGTAAAGATAAACTCATACACAGTTGGGAAATAAAAAGGATGGTGGCCATGTCTTCGTAGAAAAGGATAGAGGTTTCTTTGGGGCACCACTGCTTAATTTTCCAACATTCAGCTAAAAGGTAGCCAATGTGTCCACCATCTACAAGGTGTATATTGATTTTAAAATATTGATTCAGTCTCAAGAAGATGTTTTGGGAGCAATTGGCTGCTTTGTTGATCGATCAGCATCTTTTCCAATGCATCTATTTTTCATTCTTACAATTCTCAGTAAATTAATAGCAAATACAATTAATAACAAGACTTGGGGAATGTAGAATAAATTAGCAAATAATGAAGAGTTGTAAATAAAGAACTGATAGGAAGTCAGAACACTAAGTCAGGAACACTAAGTCAGGAAGTCAGTTACTAACCTTCCCCTTATTTTCTGTTTTTTTTTCCCTTCAATAATTTTCTACAAATAAATGTACATATCTGTTTAGCCGTTTAGTCTAGCAGTTCACATTCTCTTTCTCTTTTATTTATTTAGATGTGGTCATTTTACAACCTTCATCTAGAAGCATATATTTCTCTTTCCAATATTGATATAAAAGTTGACACAATTATCTATTCAGTGTAAAGTCAAATATGCTTTATTTCTGTGGAACAATGATTTATTCTGATGCTGACAAACATTTATCTTAGCAGGTTTCTAATGGTGTGTATGAACAAGTGCCTTTTCATTTTTAATGCTACTTTTCTCTCTCTTGTGTGATGATTTGTTTAGATGAGCCAGGGTTTTCTTTTGTAGCTTTCGTTTTGCAGAAATATATTTTATAAAAGGGAAAAAAGATGGCCACCACTGCTATTTTCTATATCAATTTTTTCAGTCATTCATTATGGCACTTTTAACATTTCAATTGTTGTCATTCTTTATTTTAAAAATACAGCCACCTAAAGACAATGTCATACTGTATGCGGTGAACTCCAACCTAAAGCAGTGATCCATTATTATGTGTGTGTATATGTGTGCACTTTAAATATAACTGCGTAGCCCTAAATAGCTGTAAGATAATTAAACAGCAATTTTAGACAAATATTGTAGAAGTATGTAATACACGCTCAATTCTATATGCAGCTGGCCAGAAAGAGGTGCATGTATATTTATGATAGTTATTTAATCCATTTGATACACTATATTTCTTTGATATATAAATAAATGAGATTTCTAACATCTCAGCTCTAGGCAATGGCAAACCACATCTTGCCAAGAAACTTCAGGGACTGGTCTAGGCAATTACCAGGAATCAATGCTAACTCAGAAGCACACATATAAAAAGTCATTAGTCAGAGGTTATTACCATCTAGCTTTAGTAAGATTCACATACCCATGTATGAGCTGTTTAGTCATATCATGTATGAGCAGCAGAATCATAGTCAAATGTTTGTATGTGCTAAGCTTATTCAGGAAGTGACACATCGTGGTGACTTTTCCTGCCTCTGTCATTTTTCACCCTCTTTTTCTCACAAGGTAGTTGGAATGTACTGGAAAAGCAGTTCAACCAGCTGAATCACCTAATCAAGTATTGTAAGCCATGTAGGTTTAAAATATAAAAAATATAAGGAAATTTCTGCTCCATTCTCAGTTGCTGCAACAAGAAAAATCCTACCATTCACATTCTTTACAAATGAATAATAATAAAAGGAGAGACAAATAATTTGGTACTGAAAATTATTGACAGTCTCAGGTCTGTGGTGACAAATTTCTGATATAATTAGTTTCAGCCTTTCTGATTCTACCTGAGCTACTGTGAAGAAGTTTGTCTTCTTAGTGGCCTAAGGCACAAAACAGATAATACAAAACCTCCCTCCAATGGGTTAATACAGATACAAGGGAGGGAGGGAGGAAAGAAGGCAGGCAGGTAGGCAGGCAGGCAGGCAGGCAGGCTTCACATATCATAGTAGAGGCAAATCGGGTCAGTCTCCAATCCTGCCAAGATGTGAAAGTTTTTTCAGTGAGGAATATTTTGGAAAAGAACTGAGAGTAACAGTTTATTTAAATGTGGTGGTATTTGTAATGTGATGGAATCATCATTACAAATGTTTGACAAGGTAGTATGTAATAAGAAAATGACTACAGAAATAAGTTTTTACTTTAAGTAATACAATTTGCTTCTCTACTTTTAATTTCAGCTGGGCAGGGCTTATGGAGGTAACTGAGACTTTTTTGAGTTCAGATATTTGAGAACTGGAAATGGTCTTTGGGATTGTTAGCACTTCTACCTCTGTTAAGGACACATGCCCCAATGACTGGTAAAGGAGGTGGCACATGGATCAGTCCAGGTGCGATTAATAACTAACTGTAGGTGGGAGTGATGCTACCTGCCTCAAAGGAGAAGGTGGCATGTTCCCTTCTTAAAGAGGCCATTTTTGGATCAAACTGTGCTGGATAACTTTTGTTAAGCCTTTGAGAAGATGATTAACGAACAGCTTGGATGAACTGGATTATCTAGACCTATTCCAGTCAGGTCAGTCATTTGTGGATGGCAGCTGGAGGGTTCAAAATGGTGGTGGTGCACTTTGCTTTTTTAATCTCTTGATGGCTTTCAAGATCATTGGCCACAGTATTCTTCTAGACTCGGTGCAGGGGATGGAGTTGGATGCGTTATTTTGAAGTAGTTCTCCTTCTTCTCTGGCCAGTTCTGGTTGATATTGATAAGGGACAGAGCTTGATCCCCACTCTCCTCTAATGTGGAGTACCTGATAGTTTGACCCTGTCTTCATTCCTCTTTAACATATATATGAGACTGTTGGAGAGGTTACCTGACAGTATACAGTATATACTGTATACTAATCTGGTTTCATTAGTATACAGTATACATTTCCATACCTTGCTGGCCAGGTGATACTGCTCTGGTATTAACCTAATGCCTGAAAGTTGTAAGAAACCAACTGTGATACAACCCTAGCAATGGATTGATGGAACAGCTACATTAGATGGATGGAAATAAATAACATGATAGATGGATGGATGGTGTTTTGACCCGGCTTTCACAGAAACAGACTCCTCGCGCAAAAAAAAAAAAACAAAAAAAAAAACCACCTCTTTATTTACACATTGGGAATTAACTGCATTCACCAACAGAAAGTCCAGGCAAGAAGTTAGTTGAAACAATAGTCCTTATCAGCTCATTATGATAAATACAAGGGTGTGAGCTTCCAGCTGGGAGGCTGCAAATTAACTCAGTTCAAACAGAGAAATAGACTAACTCAGTTCTGGCAAGGCAGTCTTTGTCGCACGAAACACACAAGGAGCAACTTTCCAGAAATGTGAATGGTTATCTGTGACAACCAAACCACTCCCTTTCCTCCTACTTATTCGCCAGTCAGGGAGGGGCCAGTCAGCATCCACGTTTGTTTTGCTTCCCGAGCTGGCTCATTGTCCTCCGTTGTTCACTTCTCCTCTGCTCTATGCACACGCGCATCTGGAACAGGCCCCAGTTCTTCCTTCTCTTCACTCAACTCTGACTCCAAAGGCAGCTGTCTCTCTGGCTGGGAAATGCTGGACGGCCCTGGCTCTATTCTGTGTCCAATGCTGAGCATCCATCAGACCCTTCCCCAGGCTTCAGAACTAGCCCAAGTTCTTTCCCAATCTCCTCATCATCCTAGTCTGCCACCAGTTCCGCTGGCAGACCACAACAGATGGGTGGACGGACAGACAGTCAGACAGATATAGACAGATATAGATAGATAGGAGAGAGACAGAGACAGAGAGAAACATAGAAAGACACACAGAGAGAGATGATAGACAGATGATGTAGATACATAGAATTGTTCCAGTCTTGTACTTTTGTAACAGTTCACCTTGTTGAAACACTATGTACCTAAGTGAAAGAGAAAAAAATTGTTAAGATAGACTACTCACAATTTCATTTCAGTCCTAACCTTCCAATTACTTGATAGCCAGAAACATAAATCTTTGTTTCTGTGATAACTATAACAAATTTAAATTGATAGTTAACAAGCAAAATGTCAGAGTGAATGGATTATTGCAACTATTGGAAGAAAAAAAAGTATGACAAGCCTTCTCTCATAACTCCTATTTGTAATTAATGTTAACAGCTAATATAAATTTTAGAAAATCTTAATTTACTACTGGCCAAACTCTATGCTGTTTAAAATAACTTCTCTTCATGCCCCAATTAAAATTTTGGCATACAGAATGATGACAATAACCTTACAAACAAATTACTTGACCTACATAATTGAAGGTCTTCTTCAAAATTCTGTCAATAATATATTCCATAATTCTTTCAAGAGCATGCCACTTAGTATAATTTCTTACAAATGTAATCTACAATCCACAGTACATTTACTCTAGATCAGGGCTATTTACACCAATGTTACTATTTTATACTGTGTGGGTTGTAAACAGAGTTGTTGGGTTCTACCTTGTCATTATTTGCCTATTTCTTAAAGGACAGCCTCTAGCTCACTTTCTACTTTCTCCACGTACAGCATAGTCATTAACACCACATAATGTGACAGTTTCTGATTTAAAAAACAAAACAAAACAGAGATGCAATTAATTTCTCTGAAGTCAAAAGAATAAAAGGAAAATACACAGACAATTCTTAGTGAATATTCATGTAGGTGTATATATATTTAATAATATAAAAATCCTAGTTCCTTTAATTTTGTGATTGGTATAGCAAGGATGGAGGCAACATCAATTAATTTTTTTTTAAATGTATTGTTCTCTGATATGATCCAATGCTGATTTATTTAAAACCAAAAAGAGAGGAGGGGTAAATGTAATCTTCTTGCACATTTCCATGCATACAGTTGTTTAAGTTTGGGGAAAACACTTTTGTCATTGTCATGAATTTCCAGAAAAGGCAGAAGGCCATCTAGCTTCCAGGGTCGCCATCTCATGACAGTTTCTCATTGAAAGATAATCAAACAGGATTATTCTTCCACTGCATAAATCTAATTACTTCTGAAACGACCAGCATTCAATTTTGGCAATCATCTGAATGAAGATGGCTGGAACCCCAAGGTGGTCCTTCAACAAAGTAATGTTTCTTAAAAGTGTGATGAATGATGAGGTGGCAATGAATTGTTGCACTTTTCATATGTGGTTGATGGAGAGGTTCTAGGTTTGATTCCCTATTCCTCACAATCTCGCTAGAATTTTAAACTAATCCAGACAAGCCATTAATCAAATGTTGCCAATCTATTAACTATGATTGACTTTTGCAAAGTCATTGTCAAATGGCAATAGATGCAGTGTTAGTTTTCTTAATCTCTATTACAATTCTTTAAAAATTTTTGAAAATAAAGTGATTGCAAACTACTCATATAAAGAAAACAGCTTTACAAATTCTTTTTATTAGCATGAAACAAAAATTATTTGCACACTTTTTTAAAAAAAATCAATTCTTGGTTTAACACATAGTGATAACTGAAATAATTTTCTAGACTGCTCTAAAGTAAATTTATTTTCTTACCAAACTCTCTTAAATATATTACTACAGCACAACTAAATTGCTTGCTTATAAAGTGGTTCATATGAACTCTCGGATCGTTTGCTTATATTTATTTTAGTACTATAATATTTTGATTTATGATAAAGAAAATAGAAGACTCTATATTATTTTAGAATGAATTGTATAAATCAAACAACAAGTAGTGTACATTCAACTTACTAAATATGCTGAAATTAGAAATATTTTATAATGCCTTATAAACCCATAACTAAACCTTATGGGCATGTTTTTAATAATGATGGAAGCAAGACTTAGATTATTTATGAACATTATTTAGCTATGTATACCTTCTCAGCTCTTAAACTTTAGCACATATCATTATCAAGGCAAAAAAGAAAGCTATTCAGAATATTTAGAGAAAATCCCAATATTTGCAGAATGGTGATGATAAAAACAGCTCATGAAAATGGAGCATGTTCAAGGCCTAGTACATGACATCAAACTGTAGGGATGGACTTTTTATTTTTGCAGCTGAATAGGGGCATCTCCATAGTTATATTCTTCTGATCGCACTGTATGAATAATTTATTTTCCCACACTTTAAAAAAATATAAGCTAATGTTGTTTTTCTTAGCTTTGTTAGTTCAGTGGGAAATACTCTTCAAATTAAGATATACCATAGAGTATATCTTTTTTATCTCATAACTTTTATCATGTTTTATCAATGTATAAAATACAAAGAAAAATAAAAATAGGAAATTAAGGGAAGGAAAAAGAGGAGAAAAGAAAATATGAGGGTATTGACTTCCAACTTTTTAACACAGTACAAGATAACTTACATTACAGCCTCAACTTTCTACTTTAAACATTAATATATAACTAGCTATTTCTATAGCAACAAATCTATCTAAATGGCAAGGCCAAAGTCAAAATTTCATTTTTTATCACAAGCACAAAATCCAGAAGTGATATCAAAATAAAAACATAATTAAATATATTCTCCACTTTGAATAAAACAACCAATTTAAGCATTTCTGCTTTATTTTCCTTGCTGTAGAAATATGTATTTCTATTTGCACTTAATAATCTTTATAAACTATCACCATTTATATTAACAAAATTCACTGTATTCATTCAGATTCTTTAACTTTAAAGGGGAAAATGCTTTTTTTCCCATCCATTTTAAAACACTGAACTTTTTTTTAAAAAATTTCTAAATCAAAACATTCTAATACATCATTTTTTAACTTTGTATTAACATATATACTTTAAAGTTCACTTTTAGACCAATAAAATTCCAATTAACTCATTAAATTTAGAGCACTCCCTCCAGGTTGCCCTCATAGAATATTTTTTTCTTCTCGCATATATTCATTTTAAAACTTTTCTTTAAAATAATACATCTTTTTCTTTAACTTTACTTTCAAACTGCTAGGTTGGCAGAAACTGGGACAAGTAACGGGAGCTCACCCCATTACGTGGCACTAGGGATTCAAACTGCTAACTGCCGTCCTTTTGATCGACAAGCTCAGCGTCTTATTCACTGAGCCACCGCGTCCCTTTCTCTTAACACGTATACGTTCAAATACACTTTCAATAATATTTTACAAACTTTAGGAATTACTTAAACATTTTATATAAAGGATTTTTTTCAAACTTTAGATTAAGACGTTCTTTCAATTACAAATATAAGACCGATAAAAAGCCTGGAGGAACGTTGTCCATGGGGTCGCGACGGGTTGGATATGACTTCATGATTAACAACAACAATTCCAATTGACCCAGTCACTCCTTCCAACTTGTCTTCATAGAATAAAATCTTTTTCTTTTCTAGAATGTTTGTCAAGTAGTTATAAGCATCTCTTTTTCTCAAGGATTTCTTAACTTTGTCCATGAAGAAAAAGTTCCAAACTTGTCCTTTTAAAAGTTGCAGATTTTCTTGGAGCTCTTTTTCAATTGTGTTGGGAGGTTTATATTTAAACCATCATAATAAAAATTGGTGTCAGGTTTATATTCCAAAATTGCAATTGAGTCCTCTGAATTGTCAACTACTTGTGAAATTGCCTTGGTGGTTGGTAAGTTCCTATACATATTTGAATTCCTGAAGTAGTTTGAGAAGTTTTTTTAAACATCCTTGGAGCATAGCTGATCTATGAACTGATGGATTTTATTTAAAGATTTTTCAAATACATCTCTAATAATTTGCTCCTCCATCTTCTTAACTCACTCTTTATTCAAAGAGTAGCTTTACTAGAACTACAACTTTCTGCCCTTATATTTCTCCATCAATTTTTTTAAAGATAGTTCACACTTCCTTATTTTAACTTGCCTTCAGCATCTTTCTTCCTTGTTGTTTAACAAGGAAGAAACCCCCAAAATGGTGCAGATCTTCAAAAAGGAATAACAAATTGTGAGTAAAGAAACCCTCTTTTAGCTTAATAAAAATTATTAGTCCTTAAAAAATGATTAAGAAATAAAAGGCATAACTTGCTGTCCATTTGAAAAATAAACTCCAAAATGGCTGCTTCTTCAACAATGAACTCATTGCACACACCCAGCTGTTAGCATGCAGGCTACTTCAAAGCCCAGCTCCTGAAGCTACTTGCAGACCTTTGTTATATGGAAGGAACTTGTAGGATAATTCTAGGACTTGTCCTAACCCATGAGAGTTATATAAATTAAAGGAATGTCAGTTCCTTGTGTTAGTAAGTTGAAAAAGCTACAGTCCAGGGAAAAACCCTCCAGGGATCCTTATCTGGGCATGTCATCAGTTGGCCATCTTTTCACTGGGAGTGTAACCATAAACTATATTCAGATGAGTGGGCATTTTTATAACATGCTGAACCCATCAGTTCATTATAACAAGCGCAAATCCCCTTTGCATCCAATAGCAAACGTGCCAAAACTTAGCACAATACTGTATTTTGTGGATTTAGTGTTTTAGGGAAGGAGGATGGAAAAAATTGACAGCAGATTAAAATCATATCTGCTTCCATTTATTTATATGATAAGGCCTGAAAAAAAAGACATCTACTCTTTTACATCTAACCAAAAAGTCCCTTTCTAAAAGTGATAGGTGAACCCAGACATTAGATCAACTCCAACACATCTGGTATAGTTCTTTCCTAGCTACTATTGATTCAGATTGGAGATTCCTCCTATTCTCTTCCCTCTAATTCTGGCAGTGGTCTTATAAGAAAAATATGGAAATACATAGAGGC
Source organism: Pituophis catenifer annectens (assembly GCF_029215685.1). Classification (NCBI taxonomy): domain Eukaryota; kingdom Metazoa; phylum Chordata; class Lepidosauria; order Squamata; family Colubridae; genus Pituophis; species Pituophis catenifer. The sequence continues at coordinate 44,120,761 of NW_027256884.1, read as the reverse complement.
CAGGTATTTACATGATTGAAATCAACAAGATGAAGTTGTCTTACCACTATAGAGACTTTGAAACAACAAACAGCAAATACAAACAGTAATACAAGAATGCTTTTTTCATAGATCACACACTCAAGTACATAGAGATGGTGAAACTTAAAAAAAAAACTCTTTATGTTCTATTGTTATCTATTTTCCAACAGGAAATAATATAAAGTGATTTCAAAATAGAAGCAATTTTTTCAAAGAAATATTTTTGTTTACTCTTTGTTAGACATAAGGGTAACAAGTCAAGGTATAGAAGATCACAAAGCAGTTTTAAATATCTACTGCATCTATTCACTACTAACAGCAGGAAAGCACTTAGAGTTCTAGCAAGAAGAGTAACAAACACCCAGCATAGAGTGTATCCCATGATTAAATAAAGCAAGGAAATGAAGCTGAATGACCACCCTACTTTGCAATGGCATTATAAATATACAATTATTTTCATGCAACTGCTTTGTAATATCAAAGCTTTGTCATATCAAATATGTGTTTGTATTCTCTTATAGCACATTGTGGTAAGCATAGAGTAAAAACTGAAAAGAATAAGAAAAAGAGAAGTATACTGAATAGAAGTGCACTAAAAAGGGAAAAGGAAAAGGAAATTTATTGGACTTTTGAAAAGAAAAATGGTGTTTAATGTCTAGGAAAAAATGCAAAATTGTTATATTATTCATAGCTCTTTGATAATTGGCTACATACAGATCTCTTCTCTGGTAATCTTATTCGGTTTATATGGTACTTTAGTTTTTCCACTCAAATGTCATCCTTTAGTAACCACCATCCAGATCAGTGGTGGTTTCAAAAATTTTTACTACCGGTTCTGTGGTAGATGACTTCCCAGGCCAAACAGCATAGCCTGGTGGCTCAGCAAACTGATAGCATTGTGATTAACACCAGCTGTCTGCAATTACTGTAAGTTCGAATCTCACCAGGCTCAAGGTTGACTCAGCCTTCCATCCTTTCTAAGGTAGTGTTGTGGCTCCATCCTCCGAGCCTATCTTATCGGAGGAAGAAGGCTCTGAACATGAAGGAGAGGAGCCGGCCAGGCCTCCCTCTCCAGGCCCCTCCTCTCTGGCAATGCCTCAGGTGTCTGCCAAGGGAGAGGAGATTGACCAGGAGCCAGGTGTCTCCGATGACAGCGATGAGGGTGATAAGTCATTCCTGGATCCACGCCAACGAAGGTGAGATAAACGTTTGCAGCAGATGAGGAGGCATGCCAGGGATTAAGCTGAGTCACTGGACCACACCCCACAGGCTATATAAGAGAGTGTGGTGGCCATTTAGACTCTGTGACGGACAAAGCTAACTTCTGGCTAGTCACTTTGTACAACGCCAAATCTGCTGAAGGTTTCATGTTTGAGCTGGACTGTTTTGAAAACTATGTGTATTCGTTGGTGTTATCTGATGGAGGAACACTCCCTCTTCTTGTAGTGAAGCACTTGGCAGACAGTTATCGTATTGCTGCCAAGTTCCTGATAACGAACCTTGTGTGTGTCAAGTACTTCTTTAACCCCTGGCTGGCTGTTTGTGTGTGTGTGTGGGGGGACAGTCACCTGAAACGTAAACCATCGTTTAACCACGATGGATCAACAGCTGCAGCAGCAGTTACAGCAGCTGCAAGATGCCAACCAGCTCCTGCAGCAGCAAGTCCGCCAGCTAACTGTGCAGCTGGCTTTGGGAAATGCTCCAGCTGTCCCTCCACCTCCTCCTCCTCCCCATCGGAAATGCCCTATCAATGTGCCAGATAAGTTCTCTGGGCAGCAGGAGATGTTCCCGGCCTTCATGGGACAATGCCAATTGTTTATGGCTATGAGGCCGGAGGACTTTCCGGACGACCGGGCTCGGGTGGCATTCGTAATTAACCTCCTCTCTGGCAATGCCGCCCGATGGGCCACACCCCTATTGCTGCAGAATAGCCCCTTGTTGGCAGATTATCAGGGCTTTAGGCAACATCTGAGGGTGATGTAGGAGGATGCCATGAAGACTCAGACGGCAGCCAGGCGCCTCAAGGACCTCCGTCAAGGGAAGCACCCCCTGCAGGAATATGTGGCTGAATTTCGGCTTCTGGGCCAGGACTCTGACTGGAATGATGCAGCGTTAAGGGACGCTTTCCAGGATGGCCTCTCCGACGACCTGCAGGACAAGCTGATGCGGGTGGAGGCACCTCAGACCTTTGACGCCCTCGTAACGCAGTGTTTGCGCATCGACGCCCGCTTCCAACGGCGCAAGACCCGCCAGCCCGTCCAGGAATCCCTGACCGTTTCTGTACCCCTGCGTCCCGCACCGACAGCGTCCCAGGTCACCCCGCATTTCGTGGCAACCGCAGAGGAGCCCATGGAGCTGGGAGCGACTCGACCTCGCCTGACAGCCCAGGAGCAAATGTGGAGACGCCAAGGGGGATTGTGCCTCTATTGCGGGGAGGCTGGACATTTTGCCGCCTCCTGCCCCAGGAAGAGCAGTGGGACGCTCAAGCCTGTTCCGGAATCTCGGCGTGACCAGCCGGGAAACAGGGCAGGCCTGGCCTAGGGGAAACCCTGGGTCAGGCACGTAGCCATGCCCCGCTGGAGTCGGCGGCTGTGGACTTTGAGCCCCCTCCGCACCTGATTCTGGACACCCGGGTTTTGTTGGCCAACCGGTCGGAGGGGCTTCAAGCGCATGCACTGGTGGACTCGGGGGCCATGACGAACTTCATGGACCAGGCCTTTGTGGCCCATTTTAAGATTCCCTTGGTTCCAGTGGACCCTCCGTTGAGGGTCGAGACTATTGATGGGCGGGAACTTGTAGCGGGGCCCATTAAGTTCGTGACTCAGCCTTTGCGCCTCGCCATTGGGGCCCACGAGGAAGTGATCCAATTTTATGTGACGCGGACCTACATTTCCCGCTGGTCTTGGGGATGGCCTGGCTTCGGGCCCATGATCCGCAGGTGGCCTGGTCAAGGAACGCCATCTCCTTCCTGAGCCTGCAGTGTGTCGACCACATCCGCCACACCTGTGCTGGCCAGGATGTCTCCACCCCTGCCGTCTCTTTGCCTCCTGAGCTGACTCCCTTCGCCGACGTGTTCAGCGAAAAGGAGGCGGACCGCTTACCCCCGCATCGACCCTATGACTGCCCGGTGGACCTGATCCCCAATGCGCCACTGCCTGCGGGACGCCTGTATTCCATGTTGGAGCCCGAGTTGGCCGCCCTATGGGACTTCCTGGACAAAAACTTGGCTCGAGGGTTCATCCGGCCTTCGTCCTCCCATCTCTCGGCCCTGGTCCTCTTTGTGAAGAAGAAGACGGGGGACTTACACCTGTGCTGCGACTACCGGCGGTTAAACGCAATCACCGTGCGGAATCGTTACCCCCTGCCGCTCATCCCGGAGCTGATGGAGAGGTTGTGGGAGGCCTCGATCTTCACTAAGCTTGATCTCCGAGGGGCCTACAATCTGGTGCGCGTGTGAGAGGGGGATGAGTGGAAGACGGCGTTTGGCACCCGATATGGCCACTTCGAGTACACCGTCATGCCGTTCGGGCTGACCAATGCCCCCGCAGTTTTCCAGCATCTAATGAACGACATTTTCCAGGACATGTTGGACCGGTTTGTGGTTATATACCTGGATGACATTTTGATCTATTCCCGGACCCAGGAAAGCCACCTCCAGCATGTCTGCCAGGTCCTACAGCGCCTGCGGGAGCACCAACTCTATGCGAAGTTGGAGAAATGTTTCTTCTTCCAGACTTCCATAGAGTTCTTTGGGCACATCATCTCCCCCGAAGGCATCGCCATGGACCCGCGCAAGGTAGAGGCCTTGCGTAGTTGGGAACCCCCTTGTCGGGTGAAGGACATCCAGCGTCTGCTGGGGTTCGCCAACTACTACCGAACTTTCATCCCAGGCTTCGCCACCCTGACCTTGCCACTGACACAGCTCCTTCGGAAAAAGGTTCCGTTCCAGTGGGGTCCCCCGCAGCAACAGGCCTTCGAGGTCCTGAAACAGGCCTTCATCATGGAACCTGTCCTGAAGCACCCCAACCACATCATCCGTTCGTGGTTGAGATGGATGCGTCCAATGTGGCGATTGGGGCGGTGCTGCTACAGGCCCCGGTGGATGGCGGCACTCTTTTTCTCTGTGCTTATTACTCCCGGAAACTCAATCCTTCCGAGCACAATTACACCATCTGGGAAAAAGAGTTGCTGGCTATCAAGGCCACATTCGGGGCTTGGCGGCATCACCTCGAGGGGGCCCGACACTAGGTGGAGGTGCGGACGGACCATCGGAACCTGGAGCACCTCACCACGGCCAGGAAGTTGAACCAGCGGCAGATCCGGTGGCCATTGTTTTTCGCCCGGTTCAACTTCCACGTGACTTATATCCCGAGCGGCCACAACCAGAGAGCAGATGCTCTATCCCGCAAGCCGGAGTACTTTTGCCCTAAGGACTCCCTTCCCCCATGGACGGTGATGCCAGCGGAATCCTTGGCCACGGTCCAGGAACCGACGGACTTGCGGGCTCAGGTGCTGGAAGCGCAGCGTCGGGATGACTGGTCACAGCAGCGGAAAGCGGAAGTCGGCCCCGCGTCCCCATGGACTTTGGAGGAGGGCTTGTTGAAGCACCAGGGCTGGTTGTACGTGCCCACGAGTCCGCTCCGAGCCCTCGTCATGAACCAGTGCCATGACAACCCCGCAGTGGGACATTTCGGGTTCTTTAAGATGCTGAATCTGGTGACGTGGACTTTTTGGTGGCTGCGGGTACGGCACGATGTGCACGCGTACATGACATCCTGTGTGACATGCCGACAGGCCAAAGCTGCGTCCAGCCCACCTCCTGGACTCCTCCAGCTGCTGCCGACACTGGAGAGACCGTGGGGAGCCATCTCCATGGACTTCCTGACAGACCTGCCATTGTCCGCTACGTTCACAACCGTCCTCGTGGTGGTGGATGTGCTCATGAAGATGGCACATTTTATCCCATGCCGTGGACTGCCATCAGCCCGCACCACAGCCCGCCTGTTCCTGCAACACATCTTCCGCCTCCACGGCCTGCCAGATCGGGTGGCTTTGGACCGCGGGGCCCAATTCACGGCCCGCTTCTGGAAAAGCCTGGTGGCTGCGTTGGAGGTGCAGGTGTGCCTGTCGTTGTCGCACCATCCGGAGACTGACGGGGGAACGGAGAAGGTCATCGGCATCCTTGAACAGTACCTCCGCTGTTTCATCAACCAGCAGCAGGACAACTGGGCCGAGTACCTTCCCCTGGCGGAGTTCGCCTTTAACAACTCCCAACACACCTCCACCCAGATGACCCAGTTCCATGCCAACGTGGGATACCACCCACGGTTTTTCCCACTGGCCATCTCGGACTCTTCTGTTCCCGAGACCCATGACTTCCTCTCGGAACTGCAAGCAGTGTAGCAGCTGGTGCGGCGGCAGCTGATCCGGGCAAAGGACTACAAGCGGGTCGCCGACCGCTCTCAATGGGCGATGCCATCACTGGAAGTGGGAGACCGGGTATGGCTGTCCACAAAACACCTCCCCACGGACTGGCCGGTAAAGAAGCTCGACCACCGTTTTATTGGTCCCTTCCCGGTTGAGACGGTCATCAACCCGGTGGCCTACCGGTTGACTCTGCCATGCTCCATGCGACTCCACCCTGTTTTCCATCGGTCCTTTCTGGTCCCTGAAGCCCCAGCGAGCCATCTCCGACGCCCGACAACGCCTGCTCCCGCAGCCGCAGCCGACGAGGACAACACCTCGACGTACGAGGTGGACAGCATCCGGGACTCCCGTTGGCTGAAGAGGCGCTTCCAATACCTCATCGCCTGGAAGGGGTACGGACCCGAGGATTTCAGCTGGGTGGATGCTTCTTCCGTTCAGGCTCCTGACCTGGTACGGGCCTTTCATGACCAGTTCCCATCCTGACCACATCCCGATCGTCAGACCCGGGGGAAGGGCCCTGCAGTGGGGTATAGTGTTGTAGCTCCGTCCTCCGAGCCTATCTTATCGGAGGAAGAAGGCTCCGAACATGAAGGAGAGGAGCCGGCCAGGCCTCCCTCTCCAGGCCCCTCCTCTCTGGCAATGCCTCAGGTGTCTGCCGAGGAAGAGGAGATTGACCAGGAGCCAGGTGTCTCCGATGACAGCGATGAGGGTGATAAGTCGTTCCTGGATCCACACCAACGAAGGCGAGATAAATGTTTGCAGCAGATGAGGAGGCGTGCCAGGGATTAAGCTGAGTCACTGGACCACACCCCACAGGCTATATAAGAGAGTGTGGTGGCCATTTAGACTCTGTGACAGACAAAGCTAACTTCTGGCTTTTGGCAGATTTTGTCAAATCTGCTGAAGGTTTCATGTTTGAGCTGGACTGTTTTGAAAACTGTGTGTATTCGTTGGTGTTATCTGGTGGAGGAACACTCCCTCTTCTTGTAGTAAAGCACTTGGCATACGGTTATCGTATTGCTGCCAAGTTCTTGATAACGAACCTTGTGTGTGTTGAGTACTTCTTTAACCCCTGGCTGGCTGTTTGTGTGTGTGTGGGGACAGGGACAGAACAGGTAGGTAAATTGAGGACCCAGTTTGTGGGGGCAATAAGCTGACTTTATATAAATATACAAAAGTATGAAGGCTATTGCTTAACGCATTGTAAGCTGCCCTGAGTCTCTGGAGAAGGGCGGCATATAAATCAAATTTTTTTAAAAAATAGCCAATCTTCAGGCCCTTGAGGAAGAATAAAGGGTGAATCAAGCCTCATCCTGGGGGCAGAATGTTCCAGAGTACTGGTAATACAGCAGATACTCTTCCCTGGAACATTCACACAATCAGAGCTTTCCTGTTTCTACAGCTAATTCAGCAATCTCAATGTATAAGATATTGACTTTCTTCAATTTGAATAATAATTGTTGATGTACGTAGTCTTATTTAATCTTTTCTATTTTACAGTCTTTTTTATAATATACTTTTTCAATGATACAGATGCAGTTTACAGACATAGTTATGGTTTTGTAGATTACATAAATCCCTTTAAAATTCAGAATAGCCATACAAGATTGCATGGGAGTATTCTAAGAATACCATAAAACTATAAACATGACCCATATTTTTAAATGATTTACACTTTTTTTTTTAATTTGATTTATATGCCACCCTTCTCCGGAGACTCAGGGCGGCTTACAATGTGCTCAGCAATAGCATTCATCCTTTTGTATATTTATACAAAGTCAGCTTATTGCCCCCACAACTGGGTCCTCAATTTACCTACCTTAGAAAGGATGGAAGGCTGAGTCAACCTTGAGCCTTGGCGAGATTCGAACCTGCAGTAATTGCAGGCAGCTGGTCTTAATAACCAGCTTAATAACAGGGTGCCTTAGACCACTTAACACTTAAGAAGACTGAAAACAATTAGACTTTTAGGTATAATGTACAATACTTAATACTTTAGCATGTCTCATGCTACAGCATAAAGTGATTCAATAATGTAACATTGTTAAATTAATTAGCAGTAATAATATGAGTCACTGATCTAATGAAATATATTAACTGTCATCCTATATTAATACTTTTCCTCACATGAAAACAACAGAAGTGCTTGGATGAAGATAATTTCTTTGCATTTAATACATGAGTATGGAGCATTGTGTCTTTAATTTTGGACAGAAAATTACCTTGCTCCAGCTCTTGTAAATATTTAAAATATTTCTGCAAAAGGAATATATTATTGAAAATAATATAGTAGGAATAAACAATTTCCATTAGTTTAAGGACCATGCAAAGCTTTTTGTAGCATATGAAGAGCCACCTTCCAAGACTGTGGGGTGGGAATTGTTTTCTGAGTACACTTTAGGTGGTTTAAAGAGTGTGGATGACTTAGAACTATCAGTCAGTCATTTATCATGAAAAACAGTTAAATTTAGCTTTGGCATCTAGAGGACACAGAAGGAATCTGAAGACCTGAACTTTCTGTATCTCTGTAATGTAGTGTGATTTGATGGGATTGGACTATAGTAGTTACATTTTTCTATTATGCCTAATAACTGATGATAATATTATCCATTATGGTTGACTCACAATTAAAGATGTATTTATTAAATCTTATCGGTCTGATGATATCAGCAAAGGGAATGAATATATATGAAAAATGGATCTTGTCTTTGAATAGCAATGCTAATGTAGAACACTGTGGTAAATCTGTCCATTTGGATAATGCAATCTGTGAAGCAGAACATCCAAATGAGCTTTGAAGCAAAGCATTCTGGGCAGCTCTTTCACCTATGTAGGAACTGAACCTCTTCTTGCAATTTCATTCTTTTATTTATTTATTTATTTATTTATTTATTTATTTATTTATTTATTTATTGTTTAAATTTGTATACCGCCCTTCTCCCGAAGGACTCAGGGCGGTGAACAGTCAAAATTAAAATACATACAATATAAAATTTAAAATAATTTAAAACAGAATTAAATCAAATTGGCTTCCCAAAAATTTAAACCCATTACCCTTAAAATAACCCATTAAAATTTTAAGCCAGCCCAGCTTGCTGAAATAGGAAGGTCTTTAAAGCTCGACGGAAGGTCCGGAGGTCCGGGATCAACCTATTAAGGTTGACATATCTTATAGTTTTACACTCACATCAGTGTGAAGATTCCTAGGTGATTCCACCTGCATAGGGTCCATTCTTACTAATATTTATATTTAGCGTAGGCTAAAATATCAAAATTTTGTAGCATGGCTTTATTATTTATTGACATAAAGAGCCACTGGCTTTTCAAATGTCACTTAACTACAATCTCTATTCCTATTCATTGCCTCTGCTGGCTGAACTCACATGAATTTCCAGGACTACACTTTCCCCACTCTTGAATTAATATGTAAAGAATTGGTCATTTATCTCTGTAATATGCATCCAGAAACTATATTGCTCTAATAAGGCAGGAAGAGTTTGCTGCATATGCGTAAATAAAATTGCATCTATGAACCCCCTTCAGCATTTAAATGATATACCACGCTGTATTTAGTGTACTCTAGATTTGTGCCATTGGGTACAGTAATATGTGAGGCCCTAATCAAACCTAAATTTGATGATAGTTTAATTACTACTACATTTAACAATTTGGCAATCAATTATAGTTCATTGCACAGTCAGCCAGATGTTCAGACTAGATTTGGCATTTTTATACATCTATCGAGTTCTTCCTAAGGACCTGGGATAGACAGATGTTGATATTTGATAGTTGATTGTGTGATGAACCAAAATAATGAGCCAGCATATTATCCCACCATGCTACACTGGAGAAAATATTACATTAGAATTATAACATATTCCATATGCATTGTGGGTAAAGGAGGCAGCCTAGTTGTATTAGAAGTCTGGCCTTCTTGTTCCAGAGATGTCTATTTTACTCAGAAAAATTACTATGTGAATGCTAGCAAAACTATGGTTTCACCATTACCCACTTTTGCAGGGGCTTCAAAATAAGTGAGCCCACTTTAATCAGTTCTAGTAACTCTTACATTATTATTAAGCACAATTAATGCAAATATTAAGGAAATATGATTACATTGTGTTCTTGTTTCTTCCTAAAGAACATGAGTTCTTTACCATTCTCAGTGATAATATCAGGCTCTACATAAAGTTTTGTTTCCTCATGACTCATGATTGCAGTAACACCATTGGAGTAAGGATGAACAGCAAGGCTGAAGCCAGGGCTTCCATAGGATATGTCCCAATGAAAATTGGTTGGGAACAGCAAGTATTGACTTGGTGTGATTGTGCACTGCATGGTGAATAGCTTGAAGAATTTCATGGAAGTGGCTCTCAGTTTCTGGTGTCAGTGGATTGTTTTCTTCTGGGTCCTTGGAGAGATCAAAAAGTAGTGGTGGATCATGGTATGTGACAAACTGTCCATGGCAGAAGCACACATGATAATCGTGGCAGCCATTAGATTCTTTGGGACTGAAATTTGGAGTGAAGTAAAATATCTTCCAAATAGAGTTACCTATAAATATGGAGGAGGAAGACAAAGTTGAAGATATGTTATGAAGATGTTCCATAATTGTGATAATCAGATTCAAAACACTAATCTTCCAAGGGTACAGAGTCATTGTTTTTTTATAATAGACTAGATGTAATATACTTAAAATTCTTAATTCAAAAGACAAATTCCAGATATTTGAAACATAATTCCACAAGCCATCAGTACTTTAAACCTTAGCTTTCTCAAGAATGTGATTCAACATTATAATAACACCTTATTAAAAAAGAGTAACTGTTTGACAATAGCACATGTACTAATGTTCCATTATACCTAACACATGATAAAAACAGTTTGGTATAAGTTAGTCTTGTGCCTTAATTTACACCAAAATGGCCCTTTTATCTTGACAATACAATTTTGTATATTTATTTCCATTAAACAACTCTTTTCTAGAAATAATGATCCCCTGGTGTTTAGAACCATGACAACAAGCAAAGGCTAATTTTTCACAAACATCTTTAGCTGCTTTTACTGACTGGCATTATATTAGATTTACTATAATTTATTGTGTATTTCTACTGTTGTGATAGTTTGACAAATCTTGATTATCATTATGCAAACCATTATCTTCATCTTCGTATATCATCTGCATATATTGTTTGTTATTTCTGCTTCATGACTTCCTCAGATTCAGTAGATTGTATTATTAATTGTAAAATTAAACATTAAAGGAATTAAAATGAGCGTTGATGCATTCCACTTCTCCATTTGATCACAAAGGAGATAATCCCACTAGTATTTACCCTTGCAGCAGAATTAAAATAATAAATTTTATGCACAAAATTACTACAGAAAGATATTTTTCTTTATAACTGTATTCTGAGAACTTTATATGAGAACCTTTTTTCTTCATCTAATGATCTATTTATAAAACATCTATTTCATTTTTTATTGGTATATCATGCAAATATATCTACAAAAAATATATAATATTATTGAAGGGTTGACATCTTTTCAAAAAGGCAGACTATGCTGGATAAATTATTGAAGGAAAGCCTGTTTGTAGCTTTCATGTCAAAGTTACTGTTACAATCAACATCAATAAAACAGTAACTTACACAATCCACAGGGTCCTTTCTGCTCTAATATAAATACAATACATGGTGAAGGTATTTCTTTTCAAAATATTTCTTTTATATGTCTAACAAAGTAGAGACAAGCCTTCCTTTCAATTTTTATATAACTCCACATTCATTTTAAAAATTACGGCACAGCTAAATCCTTTGAATGGACAACTGAAATTTGGAAAATTTATTTCATTTAAAAAGATATTCATCTGAACTAGAAAACGTCCAAGGTCACCTCCAATTCTGTTATTCTATTCAATGCTATAGCTGTGTTCACAAAATATGATTTTGTAAAACTCCATAAATTGGGAATTAATACCATTATAGTTCCTATGTGTTATCCCAAATACTTTCCTAAAGTAGGCATTATCTTTCTACTGTTTCCGTCAAGAATTTAGTGGTTTACCAGATTCTCCTTTCTATTCTCTATTGTTTAATACACTTGAATGAATATTTAGTAACGAAAGCATGCTATTGATTAAGTTACAAATTAAGCAACCTTAAAGTATAATATACTTTCAAAATATGATTTCTGATGTCTTTAAATTCTTTTCTAACTTTAGACAATGTCATACAATTTTCCTCCCTAGAGGCACAGGCTGTAGTCTTTCCTCATATACTGTACATGTTTCAAATGAATAACTTCTCTTTTTATTTGGGCGAACATACATTTATCTTTCTTTTATACATATATCTTTCTTTTATAGTTCATCTAAACAGTGTGACTCTGGGGAATATACAGCACAAAAAATAATCAACAACAACAAAAATTCCACACTCCACAAAACCATATAATATTAAAACATATACAATATAAAAGCATTAAATACAAAAATGACTGTAATCTCATTACAGACTTTTTGAGTAAAACAAAAAAAATGATCTTATGATTTATCTCATTGATGATAATTGTACTCATAACTGCTGTAAAAAAGATTGAAAATGACTCGTTTGAAATTGACTTTAAAAAGACCAGAACTATTGACAAAACTGAACACTTTAACAACAGAATAATCAGAGAAGCCATCGAGATAGAAAAACGCCCACACAGCATGAATAAACGAGATGATACCTCCCGCCTACCAGCCATTTGGAAACCCGCCCTTATTGACAAACGAGTCCCTAACACGAGGATGACACCAGACCCACACTCACGAGGGCCACACAGAATGTCACCACCACACATCCACGTGGAAAGCAGACTCAAACCCACACCGGTGATGAGGCACGACCATGGACCAGAAGCCAGACCACAGCTGCATCATTAGCCACTTTAAACCCCTCCAATCCATACATGAAGCAGACTGACACCTACCATGAAGATGTGGCACAACCACGAATGTGAAACCAAACAACAGCAATGCAGCTCACCAGCTCAAATCCCCCTGCAACTCAGACTAACCCAAACACAACCAAGCCCCCACCCAAACAGAACACACCCCCATCCAATCAGAGCACAGCCAACCCCCCCATCTAATCAGAGCACAGCCAAGCCCCCAACCAATCAAAACACACCTCCATCCAATCAGAACACAGCCAAGCTCCCACCCAATCAGTTCACACCCCCACTAGCAGTTAAAAAGAAGAAACAGCTGCGATCTCACATTGCTCCTAGAAGCATGAAGCCGAAAACACCAGCCTGAAGATGACGAATGAGACTTTGTCAAAATGTCACCGAGACACTTCCAATTTTAGTCGGGAAAAAACCCGAATAACCAAAGACCTACATATATATATATATATATATATATATATATATATATATATATATATATATATATATATATATATTTCTTACTTCTTCGTAGGGTTTATGTGTGTTTTTCTTCTAGTCAGGTTTTCCCTACGTAGCCAAGGTTTTTTTTTTTTTTTTTTGTGTAGCTCCAGCTCAGTAGAATCACATCTACTCGGTTCTGGGCTTTTTTCCTTTTTTCTGCTAGGTGTCAGAAAGGAAAAAAGCCCAGAACCGAGTAGATGTGATTCTACTGAGCTGGAGCTACAAAAAAAAAAAAAAAAAAAACCTTGGCTACGTAGGGAAAACCTGGCTAGAAGAAAAACATATATATATATATATATATATATATATATATATATGTATATATATATATATATATATATATATATATATATATATATATATTCTTTTTTCATAGGCTTTTATGTGCATATTCTTTCTAGCCAGGTTTTACCTATGTAAACTTAGTTGTTCTTCAGCCCTAGGTTCTGTGAAATCTCATTCACAAGTTCTTGGGCCCTTTTTCTGCTGACAAACTGCAACTCTGTGTTGCTTCTCCCAGGAAGCAACACAGAGTTGCAGTTTGTCAGCAGAAAAAGGGCCCAAGAACTTGTGAATGAGATTTCACAGAACCTAGGGCTGAAGAACAACTAAGTTTACATAGGTAAAACCTGGCTAGAAAGAATATGCATATATATATATATATATATATATATATATATATATATATATATATATATATATACATACATACATACATATATATACATATGTGTGTGTGTGTGTGTGTGTGTGTGTGTGTGTGTGTTTTCTTTTCTTTTCATAGGCCTTTATGTGTGTTTCTCTCTTTAGCCAGGTTCTTCCTACGTAAACCAAGATTTTTATGCAGCCCTAGTTCAGTGAAATCACAATCCACTAGTTTCTAGGCTTTTTTTTCCTTCAGCCAGCCAGCAAGCACTCTGCTGCCCGTTGGGAGACTAAGGAGACTAAGATAGATCTATTTCGGACATTAGTCCTCAGCAGTTAGCCACACCCTCATCCCATGTATCCTCCCTGTAAAGGTACAGTATTTGTTTTTTCTTTTCTTTTCGTAGGCCTTTATGTGTGTTTCTCTCTTTAGCCAGGTTCTTCCTACGTAAACCAAGATTTTGCATGTGCAGAAGCGCCAGAAACTGGAAGAGCAGTTCCCCAGTGCACAAATGCCAGTTGGGCCGCACACATGTTTGTGTTGGAATCTGGAAGAGCAACGGGTGATGGCTGGCTTCCCCGGAAAGATGGCTCTGTGTGCCACTTCCAGCACACATGCCATAGGTTCACCATTACCACCCTATAAGATGATGAAATTTAAATTTTAAATAAAATTTAAAATAAGGGAACTGGAGCACATTTTCCATTTGGAAGTTGTGGGTGGATAGATATTATTGGGAGAAGACAGCCTTATAAGTAGCCTGATCCTATGTTAAATAGGACTTTAAAAGTCATAACCAGCCCTTTGAATGCATGAAAGTCCATGCAGCTCATGAAATAACAGTGTTATATGGCCATTTTGAGGTGTGTCTATAACTACCTGCACCACTGAATTCTGGATAAACTGAAGTTTCTGGATGGTGTCAAGAGCAATGCCATGGAATGATCTAAAATTAAGAGCTGTTGAAAACATTTTACTAAAACAAAAGCAACAGCAGCAGCAACAACAACAGTAGTATTATTTATCCTGCATGTTTCACCTTAAATCTCTTAATTCAGATATAATTCAACCAAGGGTGTTTTATCTTTTTCAAAAAAAAAAAATCATTATATTTTTTTCTCAGTTTTCTTTCTTCCTTATCTTCCTTTTCAATTAATTTTCATAGCAATATCAGAAACTCAAATGAACATGTAAAGTTAAAATCATTCTCCCTACATCTACCATTTGATTTGATTGCAGTAAAAATCCCCACTTCATGAGGAGCTGTAATTAATTTCTGACTTAAAGCCAGGCTCCCCAGGTCTTTCACAGTTGTTTTCTCCAGTAATTGAAGCTCAGGGTGGTAGGGTAGCTTTTCAGAACTTGACTGATCCAGCAGAGAAGAAGGCTACTTCTTGTTTTATAGGAATATTATCTTCCCCAAAGTGGCATAAACATATAATTGGTACCCCACTTACCAGATCTCTTCCTTAACAGTCCAAACAGTACTGTTTCCACATCTCTCAGAAAACCAATTTTGTAATAGAAGATCTCCATTTTACTAGAAGTCTTGATAGCTCTACTCTTGATACCATTCAACCTCCCATCGTAAAGGATATTTCCCTGCCACTTTAATGAAACACATTCTATTATAAATGATTCAAGATTTGGAAAGCTATTCAGTAAATGGTAAACAATTGGTTTTAAAATTTTATTTTTAGTTGCATGCCTTAACATAAAATAATTTGTGAAGTCTTGTAGCTGATCTTGCTACAGATTAGAGAGCAACACATAACTTCTGAATGTAGTTTATATCACTGAAGATGCAGAAGATCTCTGGAACTAAAACTCCTAGTTAGACAATGAAGTGCATTTTACAATTCTAAGGTGCATTAACTTTAACTAGAGTTATCAGTATTCAGAGGTCTTGTGTGCTGTTAGACCAAAAAGGCTATTATCAACATTCTATATTGTTTTACCATTCTGAAGGAGTTCCCCAGGCTATTGAGCACAACGATTAGCCATATAAAAAGCTAAGTGCTCTCTATATCAAAGATTTGTTAGAAAGGTAGCAGGGTCAGATAATGACCTTGATGCTGTGATGAAGGGAAACCTGGGAGCCACTGAATGCTTAACTTTCTTGGCATCTATATAATTGATCATGCTAGCTGGCAGTATCAGGAATATACTATTCAACATCTCAAGGGCAACATATCAAGTTTGGCTAATATCTTTATTTATAACTGAACTGTACAATTTAATCTATAAAATCAGACACCACCAGCCCTCGGTTATTTTAGAAATTGATTCCTCTAAATTGTTTCTCCATCTTGTATAATTATTAGTGGAGAGGATGTAGAGTCCTGGTCCTATGAAAATAAGGGGTATGTGAGCCCAAAGGCAGTCCTTCCTGAACATTTAGAGCACTTCTGGCCCCAGAAATGCAGTTGGCCCCTTTGCTACTGCTTTCAAGAAGGTAGTTAAAAAAGTGTCTTGAATTTTAGCAATAGCAATAGCATTTAGACTTATATACTGTCCCATAACACTTTACAGTACTTTCTTGCTGGTTTACAATGTAGAAAGATTGTTTCCATATTGCCCCCAATAATCTGGACTCCTTATTTTACTGATCTTGGAAGGATGGAAGGATTCGACCTTGAGCTCTGTCAGAATCAAACTCCAGGTTGTAGGAAGAGTTTTGCCTGCAATACTCCATTTAAACCATTGCACCACCAGGGCTCATAATTTTATTTTAGTGGTGCTATAGAGATGCATTTTTTGTTTTGCAGCCAGTGGTCAACATTTTCTCCTAAATATGCAAGTAAATCCTATCAAAGAATAGATGAGATATTAAATCTCACCCATAGATCCATCCAAGAAAAAAAGCAAGGTATCTAAGCTATCTTCTAGTTAGATGGTTTCAGTTTCCTTAATATCCCACTTCTCTATTTCTGTCCCATCCTGATTCAGACTTCTCCTTTTTAGAAAGTCAAACGACCCACTTGCTTCACACAAAATGGATCTAGAAAAAATGGGAGATGCTGAGGAACCATTTACTGCAACATATAGCATCTGTATTTTCTAAACTGTTTTAACTATATGGCTGAATATTAAAATTGTAGTAGCTTTGGGAGAAACTGATTTATCAGATGTGTAGTAAGACTACCTTTTTCAACTTCTGATTTTTTCTTCTTTAGACTTCATTCTCAAAATGTAGATAATTATGCAGAAGATGTTTTTAAGGATAGTAAAAAAGAAAAATCCAATCTAATCTTTTATCTGTGAATTCAGGAGAAGCAAACTAAGATTAATAGGGGTAGGTCTGAGAAGGGCAAAAAGTGTTGGTTCCTTGGTTGTGTTATAATCCATCATTCTGTTATTGCAAGCTACTGCTACAAAGCTTGACAACAGCATAGAACCTTAATGGCTGCATTTCTAATCATTGCAGAAAAGTAAAATGCATTAGTGGAATGACCAATATAATATGCTATCAGACACAAAGATCTGTCAGAGTTGTAATCTGTAAATTTGATAAACTGTTATAAGACTGGTCATTAAAGTGGAGACTGCTCTTTCTAGATATCCCAGCTGGTATATAATTTCATTGTTTAAGAAGATCACTGTAAGGATTGAATTAATCTTCCAGCAATTAATAATCCTTTTGTTCTGGTAAATTCCTGTAAGAGTGAAGCTTTATTAGATACCAGAACAGTTAAATGCCGTTCTTTAATGAAATCTGCAATCATCAAGAAAGAATAAGGTTATTTTAATAGTATTTGCAATATGCTGGTCTGCAATAAAAATAAAAATAAAAACTCTTCTATTTTCTTTTGAAAAAGACAAAAGATTCCCAAACATATTCAGTAATGGCCCTAAAACCAGACATAGGGACAATGTCCAGATATTCCTATCAAAGAGTCACAAAATTAGCTTTTTCTATTAAAGAATGGTGTGCTGGGACATGAAGTGGTGATTGATATGCAGCTGGACAATGAGGAAAAAGACAACTATTGGTGGATAGTGAGAAGGGGCACTGGGACTGATGACAATTGTAGAGTAGCTGGTAGAAGTTAGCTGGCAGCAGGGGAGATAAGGACACTGACTGAACATTTTTATATAGTTCCTGAACAACTTTATGATATCTCTTCTGTCAGTACAAAACACATTGAGTTTTTATTGTTCCCAATCAAACTGAAGACAATAATGACGTTCCAAAGAGCAGCAATCCAACAGAAATGAACAGGTATCTCAATCCAACAAACAGTTGTTCAGATTATGCTTGAAGTAACAGGTATGTAAGATCAGGCAGGCCTTATTATCTTCTTGGATGAACTAACCAACTAATCTGCTGTAGAATATCTAGCCAGTGCTACATTATGAACAATTGTATTACATATTCCAAACTTTCTCTGAAACAAGATTTTTTTTTATTTCCAAGGAGCTCTTTCATAAAGGCAAAGTAGCAGCATTAAATATAATAATAAAATATATTTACCTGAGGCCTAGCATATGGATTTCACTGGTAATACAATTGACATGCATTTTATTAAAAATAAAATTTAATTTGTTCAATATGCCACTTTCCTGAGATAGATGGAAGATCACCAGCCATCAAATAAGTCCAAGATGTGTCAAAATGGAAATCATTCTTTTTCAGGACTTAACAAATGCCATGGTTTCTGATAACACAGAGCAGAATCAATAAGCTATTGCCTGACTGTTTTTCATGCCTGTCAAGAGAAACACTCTTCTATAGAAAATAGTGTGAGTAGAAGTGTACATCAGTTGATTAATAGACATTTTTCTTAGAGTCTAGTTAATAGTATGACAGTATCTGTTTAAACTAAAAGTGCTCTTCTCCCCTTTGACAATTATGTACTTTAACTTCGCAAATAAAATACATAAATTATGCCACATGAATTATTTTTCTGACTACTCTACAATGGCCTTTAAAATGACAAAAGACATAATGAGGGTGGAGGTTAGCTGCAGTACAATGTATGTTGAATCCTCCAGCTCTTTAGACAAGAAACAAAATGGTGGGGGACAAATGCAGAAGCCTGTATGATTTATACTATCTCTGACTTTTGTTGCTGTTAAAAGTGGAGAGGGAGGGAGGGAGGGAGGGAGGGAGGGAGGAAGGGAGGGAGGAAGGGAGGGAGGGAGAGAGAGAAAGAGAGAGGGGGGGGCTCATGCAGGATAAAGAAAACTTTTAAGTAGTATAATTATTTTCTAAATAGTGTACAAACATGTCCACGAGTTGATCTACTTGCTGTTTAGTTACTCTTTGCCTTCTATGCCATAAATCTGAAATGTTTTACACGGACATTAAAAAAGTCATATGGTTTAGTGACTACGACCAGGAAGACCAGTTCCTCAGCCATGAGAATATTTCATAGCGTATTTGATATGGGCATAAAGGTAGGCCTGAACCCCCCATGAAAACAAAAAATAGAATACAGTATTGATCAGTAAAACTTAAAATGTTAAAATAAAATTAATTAATCAAATTAAAAGAATCTAATCACTGCAATCTTGGAGCCATAATACTGCAGTACCTTTAAAATACTGGATTGATCAAACACAAATTTTCTTATCTTGAATTAGATGTTTAGCCTATCCAGCTCAAAATGAAGAATCTCTGCAACCAAAATGCATTTTTATGATTTATAATCACTAGCAATATTATCCGTGTATGATAAGAAATCAGCTCAGTAACATCTGCTGATCCACAAGTTGCCAGTGCCCTTTCAAATGCAAACTTTTTATGATCTTTTTTTAACTGTTCTTCCTACATTTCTATCAAAATATATAATGAATAAAATACAACAATGTAATATACAATATATAAAACCATAAAATTGGAACAAACTGCTATTTTCTTAGTCTATCTGCACTCTTACAATGCATTTCCTAGCATTCAGTCTAGATGAATAAGAGTTTCTAATAAAGCCCAAGTTATTATATTTCATTTGCTTTTATGGTGGAAGATAAATTAGTGTTTGCATTGAAGAAAAGAGTTCTTTCATTTCGTTTTAATCTCATAAATGCTTGAAAGAAACTATCTTATATCTTCATGAATTCCTTCAGCATTTTAGAAAAAATAGGCAATATATTGGCTAAAAGCTACTGATTAATGTACATGAAATCTTATGCATGTCTTTTCAGAATTCTCAGTGAGAAAAAATTGGCTTTAGAACTTCAGTTTCTGTATCTGCTAAAAGTGCATACATGTGAGCAGTAAAACCAGAGATTTTGACCAAAATATGCACTTTCACATAAAGGTGCCATCACAAACTTTAGTGAGAAGAACAGTGTATTAGACAGACAGACAGACAGACAGACAGACAGACAGACAGACAGACAGACAGACAGACATAAAGTCCCAGAACCTCATAGCTTTCAATATCACATATGATGCAACATGATTATGAGATTGTCTAATAATACACACAGAGAGGTACTTATACACACAAGCACATAAATAAATATATCTATATGCACGCACACACACTTACTGTACAGACATATATAGTACATATAATTTCTAGATTCCTCACTGGCAGGACGATCAGATCTACAAGCCTCCTTACACAGAATCCTAACCATTACTAGAAGCTGTTCCTGGAATCTGAGAGCTTTGGAAATTGTAGGTATATGTCACGTATATAAGGAGAATTGTTATACCGGTAATTGATAACTTATTTTTCCTGATTGGATGCACAAAAATATGATCTTATATCTATGTTTAAGTTTTGGTGCATTTTTTTTCTTGTTTGCTTCAGAAATGTAATGCTCTTAGTCTTTCTATGGTACCTTACAACAAATCTTTTTACCCCGTCCCAAGCAGTTAGTACGTTATGAAATTATGCATTCCAAGCTTTATACATACAACAATCTATATGACACCGATTCATATTTTATATATATATTAGCCTGTACAATTAAATTGCTTTTTAATTAAATTAATAATTTCAGTTAAAACTGCATCTTTACTTCCCTCCACTTATTCATCAATTCCATTCCACAAAATCAATCTTTATTCAGATTTAATATATCATTCCATTTTTCCTAGTTTTATGGGCATATAATTATCATTCATTCATTCATGTTCTTTGTCTTGTACTCTTCTTATGTTCCAAATCACAATCTTTTATATGCCATTGTTTCAAGAGTAGGCAGTAAATGTCTACTCTACAAAGACAGAAGGCCTTTGTATAACTCTCTCTTGAATGCCAATTGTGCCTTTCCTGAATTGGGACTTCTTATCATTCATGTTCCCAGTTGGATTTCTGCAATTTCTCCAATATGTGGAAATATTCATTGAAGTATCCAGCTAAATCACAATAGCAATAGTTGCATCTTGATAGACTCATAGTGCATCACTATTCCATGAACTATGTCTGGTAGATTTCCAAATGAAATTCATGGTTAGGACTGCGGTCAAATGATCTTCATTTTCAATGTTCTGTGACAATTTCCCAGCCAAGGGGGGGGAGGGAGGGAGGGAGGGTGGGAGGGAGGGAGGGAAGGAAGGAAGGAAGGAAGGAAGGAAGGAAGGAGGGATTTCCAATGTCTCTTATCAGATTCCCAAAAATAAACTCAGTGTGGAAGCCAGCAGGAAGCATAAAATCATCCTTGCTCCCACTGCTTTTTTGCCTACCTTTGGTCATACTGTTTTTATCTTTAAGTATAGAACTATTAATAAAGGAGAATATTTGTAGCTCAGGATTGAAATGAGGGGGGAATGTGGAGCTCTCTGAGCTTGATTGTTTTCTTGCAGATGTTTCATTATCCAAATTAGGTAACATCATCAGCAGTGATGATTTTACCTAATTTGGGTCATAAAATATCTACAAGAAAACAACCAAGCTCAGAGAATACCCGGACCCCTTAGGATAGAAATATCTATGACAGAATGGGATTTGGGTTGTCTAGTACACATTAAATGTTATTTAATCATCAATTACTTTCCAATGAAGATGTGTGTATGAATTATATGAGAACATAGATATTGAATTCTTGTCTTTTTTTAATTGTGACAAATGTATTTAACAATGTGACAGCAAATGCTGACATTTAAATAAAAGTGAATTAGCCTCTTTAAAACATCTGTGTTGATATATTATAATTCAGAGCTGTCAACATTATGTTCTCCTTACAGACATTCCTAATTTAGCTCGGGATGACTTTAATTCAAACAGATGCTAGAAGCAGTTTTTACATATGAAGAAAAAAGAAAACACTTCCCAGCTGTGTTAAACTTTTAATCACCAAAATATGCTGTTTTAATCTGGAATGGAGTCAGTGCTGAGCTTAAAATCAGCAATTTAAAAACATCACTGCTAGATAGGTCTTAGTAGAATTGGAAAATTTTATCTTCCATAATATCTGCTTCATTCTACTCTTCCATACTTAAGATCTTCATCCATGGATTATACATACACCTTTCTCTGTTTTCTAATTGCTAATTGCATAGGAATAGTATGACTTCATAGGTCACGCACCCTACTGATAATTCAAATAGCATCCATAAGTTCCATTCTTGGCCGTCTTGTTTAGAAAAGGACATAGTGGGCACAATGTGGTAGTCTTTGTCTACATCTAAAATCAAGGTAAAATAAACTGAATAAACATTTCTCTCGAATGCCCACAACATCAGTTTTCATGAACTGTTCATTCTAGTTCATTATTATGGCAAAGATGAAACTAGTTTGGATGGTAGAGTACACTATAAAAATGAAACCTTATACATTTGGAACTGCTCATTTCCTTCATTTCCAGAAAGAACACAGCCAGCTAACAACTGGATATGTCCCAAATAAGTAATACTGCAACAGTTATACCTATTTTGATAAGATTTATCTGCCATAAAATTAAAAAATCCAAGAGATTTGCTGCAATGCAAGGGCAAAACTCTGGCTTGGAATATCACTCCAATAATCTTTCTGCATCCTTACTTCAGCTATTAACTGGCCTTGTTGCATACTTTGTTTGCTATTCTACATGTGTGTAGGTTTATGAAATGAAATTTCATACATACACATAAACACACACACACACACACACACACACATTTCATGTTATTTCATGTTATTCCCAATGGTTCAGTGCTACAGTACTGAGATTAGGTTTTATATGCAAATTAATTTAGGTGGATGAGATGGAGAGGGGAGAATCTTTTTTCTGAAAGTAAGTTAAGAAAATCTGGTTCAGATGCATTGTTCAGTAAGATAATCATAACAGATACAATTGACATTTTACATATGAAATAGTTTATTTTCTCTTCAACTGGGTGTTTTCAAATAGAGGCTGAATTAGTCATCTAACAGGGATAGTATAATGAATCCTGCAGTTTTGTAGAGAGTTGGACTTGATGATCTCCCAGGTCCTTTGCAACTCTATGATTCTATAATTCTATGAGTCAGTTACGGTATCGAAGGGTGCACTCTTAGAGGACCTGAAATAGAAGATAATTTGTAGGGCTGTTTGGGAGTTCAAAAATATGGAATTAAGACAGAATAGCAGGTGAAGCTGCTTGCTATGGTCAAGTTGCTACAGGCAATCACATAACTTTAGCTTATTTTTTAGTAATTTTTATGGAGTGGTTTTTTTTATTTAAAAGTAAATATAAAACAGATATATAACTTATAAATGGTCTATTTTTCTTTTAATAAAAGAGAAAGGTTTATTAGGGGAAAAGGGATCTTGATTCATAATATAAAATTGAACTGTATGGCTGCTGGTAAAAAACAATTACCTTGAAATGTTCTTACTGTCAAAGTCATGTTTTCATTAAGAGCATTAAGTTAATATTAGACTTATAGGGTCTTTATGTAATAGCTGTTCAAAAACTATGAGATCTTGAGGTTGTTCCATTGTTGCTGTTAACATCTAATCTCTTGAATTATTTTTTAAATTGTTTAATGACTGCTTTTTAACATTACCAGTTTTATGTTTATAAACATAAAATTATATATGTTGTAGACTGCCCAAAGTCATTTTTTTGTGAGATGCAGCCTTATAATTTGATTATAAGACTGCATTTCACAAAGTTAATTAAACAAATAATATTTATAAGACATTAAAGTTTTTATTTAAAAGTATCCAATATCCCTGTTTTCTATTTTCATTTTGCCATGAGGAAAATAGACATTAGAAAATGTATCTCAGCACATGAGTATAGACTCATTTTCTGACAAGTGTAAATGATCATTAAATGATCACTTGAGTTTGAGTGATATAAATATGATTCATTGATATTGATTCATTAATCAATAAAGTCTTAAGAATTTTTATTCATGGAATTTCAAAAGACTAGTCTGTAATTTTGAGAGCAAAATAAATACTACATTAAAAGAAGAAAGGTTTTCAGTTTATCAGAGATTTCTTTGGGCAACCATGCTGGTTTCTTTTGAGTTTTCTTATTTTTCTTCTTCATTGGAGTTGTGCTAGACTGGGCTTTTATAATCTCACTTTTCAAAATTTTCCAAGCCTCTTGAAGTTTCTCATCCATGGAATCCTTCCCAAGCTCTGTCTAAATTTATTGAAATCAGCTCTCTTAAAATCCAAGATTCTAGTCTGACTTTGTTCTATTGCTTGTGCTTGCATAATGTTGAATTCCAATATTGCATGGTCACTCGTCACCCTCCCGCCAAGGGTCCTGTAACTTCAATGCCTTCTATCATTTCATCTCTGTTAGTGAAAATTAAGTATGGCTCACCCTCTAGTTTCCTTCTCTACTTTTTGGGAGACAAGTTGTCTACTAGGTTTGTCAGCAATCTTTGATCTTCCACTAGGTGCAGAGTTGGTTTTCCAGTCAATGTCAGGATAGTTAAAGTCCCGCATTACTATTGTGGTGTACCTTAATTAATTGACTATCAAAAAGTTCATCTATTTCCTCTGTTTGGTTGGGTGACCTATGGTATATACCTACGGGAATGTCATTCTTTTTTCCCAAATACATTCAAGACAGTTTTCATCATTGTTCTGCTTATTATAGCACAACTCCACCTCCTTTTTTATTAGGTCTGTTTCTTATAAACCATTTAAATATCTCTAGATTATATTCATTTATCAGTCTCATCCAGGGGTGAAATGCTCCCGGTTCGGACCAGATCACCTGATCCAGTAGCGATGGAGGCGGGTGGTTTGGAGAACCGGTAGCAAAAATCCCTGCCCACCCCCATGCCCAGCTGAGCCACACAATCATCAGAGGCTTTTTTTTTTACTTTTAAAAGCATTTTTTTCTACAAACTCTTTGGCCAAGAAATGCTTTTAAAAGTAAAAAAAAAAATGCCTCTGATCATCATGTGGCTCAGTTGGGATTGTCAAAGGCTTTTAAAAGAAAAAAACCCTTTCAGGCAACTCAGCTTGGATCGTCACAGGCATTTAAAAGAAAAAAAGGGTTTTTTTCTTTTAAATGCTTGTGACGATCCAAGATGAGTTGCCTGATTGGCAGAGGTTTTTTAAAAAGCCTCTGCTGATCAGGCAATTCAGCTGGGATCATCAGAGCCTTTTGAAAGCATTTTTTTACAACCTCTTTGCCAAAGAGGTTGTAGAAAAAAATGGTTTTAAAAGAAAAAAAATTGGCCACGCCCACCCAGTCACATCCCCCCCACCAAGCCACGCCCACAGAACCAGTAGTAACAAATTTCAGATTTCACCACTGGTTCCATCCCACTAAGTTTCTGTAATGGCAACAAAATCATATCTGCCCTTGTGTACTTGGATTACTAGTTCATCCTGTTTATTCCTCATATTTTAGACATTTGAGTTTTTTTTGACTGCCCCTATGTTTGTTTTCTGCATAACCTGTTTTGTGTCTGAGTTCCCCTTCTTCCTTACCATCTGTTTGATTAATGCCCATGGTTTGGTGCACACTATCAAAAGCTTGATTTTTCTAAACAGCAACTTCAATATTCTTAGCCACACATTCCAAAGGCGACACCGGAATCAATGAATTAAGATTACAAGTAACATTTCAGGCTATACATCAGGATAAATTTTTTGAAGGTCAGTCGCTAGAACATGCTACTGCATGATTTGTTGAGTTATCCTTCACTAGAGGACTTCAAACAGAGGCTTGATGGTCATTTGTGAGAGATACTATAAACTAAGCAGGGGATTCTACTGATGATTTCTATAGGTTTTTTTAAATAGTGAACTTTATGTTCAAATGATTGTTAATGATACAGCAAGCAGAAATATTACTAACACAATCAGCTTCATAATCAAAAAAGAAATATTAGTGGACTTCCTGTTTGCTCTCTGTCGCTGCCAGACAGTCCCTCGGGACTGCCAGCCCCGTCGCCTGTAAAGAGCCGCCTTTACATCTGAAAGGCGGCTCGAAAAACTCCATTTCCATAAGGAAATGTGAGACAGAGCAGGTGAGGGCAGGTAGAGCTCTCTGCGAAGCCCCGAGAGTTTTTTTTTTACTCTTGGGGGCGAAGCAGATGAGGCTCCCTATTTCCCTCGCCGCTGCTCCGGGCTTCAGGAGACCTCTGCTTTTTTGCAGAGCCAGGCGACGAAAACAAGCTTTTTAAAGAAAATTAACAGATTAATTAAAGAGGATGAGATCTGGACCTGTGGCCCTAAATCGCAAGTATTTTCATTTACTTTATAAAAGATACTGAAGAAAGGAAAAAAGAATTTTAAAATGGCGACTGCCGAGACTTGAGAAGGGAAAGCTGAAAGGGAAAGTCCTTCCGTTTCTTAATAAGCCACAAAGTAGCGGAATAAATACTGCTGGCTACAATTCAAGAAAAAGTTTTATTTTTTATGTTTTCTTTTTCCTGGAGATCTGATACTGATCTTGTTTGGAAAGAAGCTTTCTTTTCTGTTCTTAAAAAAGAGTTTGTCTGTGTGGAAGTATGGCGTTTAAACTAACAAAGTCAGACAAACAAGCAATGGGGGGGGATTCCCCCATCTACAAACTACATGAACTGATTTTAATTTAATTGAATTTCTTTTGGAGGAGATTGTAAGAAGGGATGAGATTGTGAACCAGAATCTTGAAAAATTCAAGCAGGAAATTAAAGAATTGGTACAATTAAAGTATGATAATTTGCAACGAAAGATTGTAAAAATGACTAATGGTTTTTCAGAAATTGCTATAAAGTTGGATACAAATATTAATTTATTAGAGTCTAAAATGGAGGAAATTGATGACAAGATTTATAATTTGGACAAAATACAAAGAATTGAAAATGATTTGATAAATACTCAAGACAATAGCTTAGAAGAAAAATCTAAAATGGAAGCAGATCATAAGACTTGCAATGTAGAAAATATAAAACAACGGATTGAAAAAGAAGTTTTAATGATGCAACACAGCTTTACAGAATTTGCGATTAGATTGAGAGGATTGCAGGAAAATAACAGAGATGATTTAAGGAAAATATCTGCTGAAATTCTGGCTGGGATTTTAAAGGTTCATCCTGAGGAAGTATTTTGCAGGATTGACAGAGTCTACAGAGTAAATTCTTGGATTGCAAAGCAAAGGCAACTGCCTAGAGATGTAGTGATTTACTTTACAGATAAAGAAATAAGAAATAATATTGTGCAAAAATCTTTTAACTCTACTTTACAACTGTATGGAAGAAAAATTTGGATATATAAAGAGTTACCGCCTAAGATGTTATT
Source organism: Pituophis catenifer annectens (assembly GCF_029215685.1). NCBI lineage: Eukaryota > Metazoa > Chordata > Lepidosauria > Squamata > Colubridae > Pituophis > Pituophis catenifer. The sequence continues at coordinate 44,093,607 of NW_027256884.1, read as the reverse complement.
GGATAGAAAGAAATTTGGATTCCTGGTGACTGAACTTAAAAAACAAAATATTTTATTTAGGTGGGATGTTCCAGTTGGTATAATATTGAGATATCAAGGAGAAAGATACCAATTAAATACTGTTGAAAAAGCGGAAGAATTTTATCATAAGATTTTGAAAATGAGCTCAACATTCTCATGCACAACACAAGATAAGCAGAAGGAGTTGGAAATAATGGAAAAACATCGAGCTACAGAGGTTTTTGTAGATGAATCGCCTTTGGATCCTTTAGATGTCTCAGTTGGATTACCTATAAATAAGAAAGAAGTGGCATTGGATTCTAATGTGATGATTCATCAAGTCACAAACAAGCATGGAAATCAATTAGTTGATACACAACTTATAGAAAAGAAATATGAATGGCGATTTAAGCCACAAAAGCAAAACCAACAAGATCAAGTTATAGATCAGAACGAAAACCGAACAGTTGATATACAACTCGTAGAAAGGAAATTAGGATGGAGGTCAAACCCATAAAAAGTCAAGAAAAAAAGAAATAGGTCTCACAAAAACAAAAATTTTTAAACTAGGCAACAGTGAAGCCAGTTATCTAAAAGATGATTGAATACATGAAAAGACAGTTGAGGCGAAGTATTGGTTAATATTATCCTGAGGAGAGTGACAGACCTCTGCAATGCCGTAATTTTGGGATGTGAAAAGGGCCTTAAATTGTTGGATTGGAATTATCTATTTTGGATTCTTTGATAAATGTATTACGTTTATGCTGAGTTATATGGCAAGAGAGTTACGTTGGGGCATGCAGAAGATCTGGTTGTTACCCCATTATGATGGTTGGAATTAATAATCTTGAAGAAAGCCACTACTACAGATACTATATGGAATACAATTATAATGTCACTCGGGTGGTTGTTTTCTTTTTTTTATATACATGAAGATATTTATTATTGATGGGGGCAGATGATAACTGAGGATTCTGAACATTCTGTTGGAATTGGGATGTTATGTTACCCTAATATGGGTGATACAAGTTTAAAGTCATTGATTTTATCTATATAAGGGAATATTTTTTTTTAGCAGGGTGGGCAGAAGAATAAAGATATTAAGAACTGTTAAGTATGGAAATTTTGTAGGGAAGTGGGTGAAGACAGGCTAGTTTACTGATTGTTTAGTTTAAGAAAAGGGATGTTTAAGAGATATACTTATGGGGGTGGAGGAAATGGACAGATTATGAGTTGAATAAATGTTAAATGTTAAATGTTAAATTAGGATTTATTATATAGTTTTATAGTCGAAGGCTGCTTTGAAATGTTATATTAATATACACAAAAGATTAAATGTTAAATTAGGATTTATTATATAGTCTTAAAGTGGAAGGTTGTTTTGAAATGTTATATTAATATACATACAAGGTTTGATTTAAGAGATATATGTATGGGGAGGAGAAAAAGGGCAGATTATTGTTAAAATTGGGAGTTATAATAATATTACTATGTTAAACCAGAAGTTATTACATAATGTTATAGTAGAATGTTTTTTTGAAATGTATAGTAAAAGGGGGATATAATAATATTATTAGAAAGAAAGGGTCAGTATTTGGGGGACGGAGTAAGGGGATGGTAAAGTATTATATAATCTGTTATGAATTTGGATTTTACTTTGAAGAAGTCACAGGGGGAGGGGTGGAGAGGGGGGGTTAGGGAGGAGGGGGGGAGAAAAAAGGGGGAAAAATCTGTATTTGAAAAACTTTTTCAATAAAAAAAAAAGAAATATTAGTATCAGCAGCATCCTTGTTTTCAAGGCGTTCTTTAAACCCATCTAGGTCTCATTGCTATAACATATTGTAATCTAGTGCTTCCCATGGGAATCAAAAGCAGCCTGAAAGCAGATCTGACAAATATCAAAACATGGAAGAGGTAGAAATTGTCACTTTAATAAAGCAACTTATTCAGGATGGAAAACCTGAGTATGATAAATATTAAAAATTCATATGAGTTAGATAAATAGGTAGTGAAATAACCAATATATTTTAGTGTAAGCAGGTATACATAAAGTGATGGAGATTAAAATGAAAATCCCAACTTCTTAGGAAAATAGACAAAAAAGTAACTGTTGGTAATACTGGAGAAAGATGAAATCAAAATAACTTACGAAAAAATGAACTTACTGTGTAGGGTTTGACAAAAAAAGAAGTCAGTAATAATATAAGTAGATTTCCAAAGGTATCATACAAATTCATAGAGGAATGAATTCTTCCTATTAAACCCTAAACATTTTAGGATAAATCGATAGGTAATCATTATACAAACAATGGATGAAAGCTGTTGCCTTTGTACTTTTCCAAAATATTGTAACATTGCTGAAAACAAGATGTAGAACTCAACTAGAGATGAACAACTTCTGTTCTCACAAGGCCTGAATTTTCTCACAGATAATCTGATGGGAGCCAGTAGCCACTGGCGGGTAGAGCTGAAGCAAGAATTGGCCAAAAATTAGCAGTACAATCCATGTTCTCTTTTTTACACATTTTTCCTTTTTTCTTCCAAGCTGTAGAGTTCCTAACTTCGACAGGCTCCTGATATATCAGGTCTTTTTTTTTAAGAATATGATTTTACTGATGTAAATGTAATGCATCTACTTTATCCATTTTGAACTATGTTTGCTAATTACACTATATAGGAGGAGGAGTAAAACCTTAATCAAAAAAGTAGATTTTTATATGTTCCATATCAATAATGAATATGAGGCATCATATTTAAAATACTAAGGACATTTGATCCTAAATATGCTTACTTGAAAGTATCCTTATTATAAGAAAGAGATTTCAAAGAATGCTCACAATTCAAAAAAAATCTAGATAACCTTGAGGGTTGAACAATTGTTGCCAGCCAATGATTAGAAGAAAAGTACAAGAGCAAGTACTTGTTCCTGTATAACAATAGCAAGTTGGATCAGACAGGCCTATGTAACAAGAGTGAAGAGATGGAAGACATGACATTGCTTAGCCAAATTGTCTATAAAGTGTAAATAACATCTGAATTGTGGGAGGATGTATTGCAGGGATTTTTAGATATGTGTTCTCCTAACTTGGGACCTCTTATTCCACAGCCTTCATGGTTGAGCAGATAAAGCTATGGCAGATGGTTAAGATAGAACAAAGATCTACCAGAATGGTATCTGTCTTGCTGTCCTTCAACTTTCTTGAACTGGTCAGTCTCTGGACAGATATTGAAGTATCAGCTGTTGGCTTTACTGAGGAAAATCCATGCAAATTATAACCCTGTGAAGATTGTGACTCTATATTTGGGGAACAGGTTAAATTAAGATTATGTAGGTAAATGGAATTCTATGTTTGTGGAATGCCAGGAGAAAGATTACATCCTGTTTGCAGTATTGCAATCTGCTCCATGTTGGGCTGCAGGTGAATATTAGTTGGACCATTGGGCCATTTTTTTTCTGGTAAACCATTAACTAAGGCTAATTACTGGAAACAGTTTGTTTCTTAGGAGAACTTCACAGGCTGAAGGTAGAGTTTTAGTCTTACTTCAAGGTATTGTTATATGCCATTCAACATGTGGCTAGGTTATATGAAATAGTATAAGAGCTTTTGGAGAGATAGTTATCTTTGTTCTGGCCTATTTGGCAGCAACATGAGAAAGATCTTTGTAGAAGCTTCTCCCAAGTTAATTCCATCTCTATTGTCTGTCCCTGTCTTAGGTAAAGATATTTTTCTTCTAAACTGATTTGCAAGTGAAGTAGATTTTATTCTTTTAGGCATTTTCATAGCTTAGTTATTGATTATTTTAAAATTTTATTTCCCTTTTTATTGTCTCTCTGAGTTATTCTTTGTATCACCACTAATGTTATTATTTTATCAGAACGTATTGGTAACAGCTGAAATAGCACTTTTAGCAGAATATTCCAAATGATATAAATATATAATAATTGATTAGGTATAAAATCAAAATGAGGTTTAATGTTTGTCTGTTTTAGGTCTATAATCAGATCTTGCAACCTGGTGCCTTCCAAATGTCAACACCAGTAATGCCCCAGCAACCATTAAATGTATGTCTTATAATAAAACAAAAGCACTGAACACAAAGCAGCTGAATAGCCCCTTTTTCACTGTCGCTAACATAATGTTTCTGTTCACTGATGAGTAATATCATAATGCAGAATTATTTAGAAATGAGATGATCAAAAGAACAAATTAATGTAAGGATCTGACTCAGGGGTGGGTTCTACTTACCTTTACTACCAGTTTGCAACGGGAGCTTATGCGCATGCGCAGAAGCTTTTACACATGCATAGATCGTCCATTATGACATCTGGCCAGGGGACAGAGCCTCCCGCCACTTTTACTACGAGTTTGCAAGAACCAGACAGAACCGGGATCAACCCACCACTGACCTGACTCAATTCTTAGAAAAATTGAGGATTTAGCAGTTTCTAGCAACTGTATATTTAGTGTCACATCAACACAAAGTGATTTATATTCAACATCTTTGCAGAGATTACCTGTTTGCAAATATCCCTAATTCACTTTGTGATTTTAAAAAATAATAATTTGCCAATGGCATTTTACATCCCCAGGTGTATATTTTGGAAGAATGGGAGAAAAAAAACTGGAAAGGCAGATGACCAGAACTGTCACTGAGATACTGGTTGAAATGCTCATACTATGCCGATAACATCGCTCACATATCAGAGGAAAAGAGCAGAAGAAGTACCTTTTCTTTATGCACTGTAATGTGCAAGAGAGAGATAAGCTACATAGGGAACCTTTGGATACTTTGTGAATACTCTTTATAAATGTTCTTCTATTGTGCCAAGACCTAAAAGGTATTTATGAAGATCAGGACTGGTCAAGAGATCAATCAATCAAGCTGTCCCTGGAGACAAGCCACATGAAAGAGACAAGAACAATGTTTGAATCCTCGCCTAGGCTTCCTGAACAAAATAGCATAAAAAGATCAAGGATAGGATCTGGCCAACATATGGCTGCACAATGTAAGAAAAAGTCAATTGGCATCAACAGAAAAAGTACATTCAACTTTTTGTATGTGAACAGCCTTCTGTTATTTTTTTTTATGAGAACTGATACTTTTGTACTCTTAACTCTTTCTTTGATCTTTTTTCTTCTTTTTCTTGCTTTATATTAATTTCAATTCATTTTTATCTTCTTTTTAAAAAGTTTTAATAAAATTATATTTAGAAAAGAAAGTCTGCTGAGATGTTGTTGCCCAACACTTTAAAAAAACTGCAAGATAGCTAAGAAAGAGAACTTTTCCACTAAGGCTAAAGAAAGAACATTATGATATTTCAACAAATACCCCACTAAAGTCAAAATGATATTTGAAAGGCACTGTCTTCTTTTGTTTCATTTCATTATTTTATTTTATTTTTCAAATGACTCTAATTTACATATCATGTTGGGGGAGTGCAATTTCATCTCATGGACTAATCAAGGAGGGTGCATATGTGTTGACTGTGTGTGTGTGTTTGTGTGTGTGTGTTAAATATTGTGTGTGTGTTTATGTATCTTTTCATGTATATATCTATGGAAAGAGAGAAAATTGTGTGTGTTCCATTCTGGATTGAATGACTAGAGTGAGCAGACAGCAGCATTTAAAGACAACTACTTCTCTTGTATGATTTTCATATGAAGGAAAGGAGGAGAAGGAGGAAAAAGGGATGTCATATACAGTATAAATAAAAAAGGGTACAAGAGTAAGTGATAGCCCAGTCACTGAGTCATAGAATCAAAAGGTTGGAACAGACGTTGGAGACAGTCCTGTTCAATTCACTTCCCAGCATAGGAATCCCTAATTTCTGAGTATTTTTTTCCTCCAAGATGAACATACCCAGTGACCCCAGCCATTGCCTCCAAGACTTTGTATCATACTATTTACTCTCCTTTAGAAACACCCCAGTTTGTCAGCATCCCTCAGTCATACCCGAGAAAACACATTCTCAGAATGAAAGGGATAGCTCAATTTGTGGAGCCTGTGATCTGCAGGCATTGTTCAACTGAAACACTTGTAGCTTCATGCAGCATGGCTAATGAGTTGTTTCCTTCATAAGCCTTCATTAAGCTCTACTCAGAGGGTCTTTAGATGTAATGCTTACTGACAGAATTCTTTACTGTATATTGCACATCTACCTGTGTAGTTTTCTGGACACAAACTCTTTTCTATGTTGTTACTTTCTAGCTACCAGCTAAAAGCAACTTTGTTTCCTGACTTTTAAGTGTTATTATATATGCTATCTTCTGCATTTATTGTTTTTATTATTCTCATACACTAATTCTTACTAAGCCTCTTGCTTTTATGACTGCTGTTTGGTTGTTTAATTTTCAACTTATCATGCTCAAGAAAGTCCAATTGCCTTTTGAAAAGCACCTTTGGGACAGCCATGACCTGGATTGAGAATCTCCATAGACGTTTGTGATGCTACCATGCTTAAAAGAAAGTACGGATAAACACTTTTCTATTCATATTTATTTGTTGGAAACTTCTAGGGTGAAAGGTGGCATGTTATGTCTCATTTAAGATCTTCATCCAAAATTATTCTGCAGGCTTGTGGACAATAGTGTGTGTGCATGTATGATTTCTAATGTTCTGTAAAATTCTTAGGCTAATACCATTCAATTATTCTTTACAATAAAACAATGAATTTCTAGGGATTATAGTCAATGTTCTCATGTTAAGAAATGATCTTTAAGCCTTAGGAAATCTGATGGAGTTTGAAAAAGGTTATACTGTTATTCTTTTTAACTTTAATCCCTAATAACATTATTTGAAAAAAAAGAGGTATCTAATGGACTGGACAACAAAACTGCAATTTTGCATACTTCAATAAATTCATACAAAAGTATGAAGGCTATTGCTTAACGCATTGTAAGCCGCCCTGAATCTCCGGAGAAGGGCGGCATATAAATCAAACCAATAAATAAATAAATTGCAGAATAATCAAGTTGAAGGGCAGAGTTAGTATTTCTGTAGAAGGGTAGAAGCAGCATTAAAATGATGGAAATAAAGTTGATCACAATAGAGCTTATTTTGGAATAAAGTTGTAATTCATTGCCCATTTTCTGGGAACTACATAAAGGTTAATCAGTAGCTTTTCCTTCATTGTATGTGCCATAGTATAGTTAAATGTATCCCATTTACTATCTGCCTCTAGTTGGGAAAGTCTTCAGCACTTTGATCAGTGACGATGATGTGTTACCAAATCTTCATGAATGCTAGGCAATGCAACAAAATGAAATAATAGAATAATACTGAAACATGATAATTTTATTTAATCAAATAACAATGAGATGGAACTGATCTTGAACTCTGAAATGCCAATTCCAGTTAAATCTATTTATATCTGATTTAAACTCCAGTGTTAATGTTTCACATACTGAATAATAGCTAATTAAAGTAGCCTATTTATCATAATCTTTAAAAAATCATGACTATTGATAGCAATAGAAATAGCACTTAGACTGATATACCACTTCATAGTGCTTTTAGAGCCTTCTCTAAGCAGTTTACAGAGTCAGCATATTGCGCCCAACAATCTGGGTCCTCATTTTACCGACTTCGGAAGGATGAAAGGCTGAATCAACCTTGAGCTGGTGAGATATGAACAGCCGAACTGCAGCTAGCAGTCAGCTGAAGTAGCCTGCAGTGATGCACTCTAACCACTGTGCCACCTCGGCTCTTATGGAATTGAACTAGCAGAACAGTGGTGGAAGAGAGAAAAGTTTATTTTACAGGTGGCCCTCAACAACCATTCGTTTAGTGACTGTTTGAAGTTACAACAGCACTGAAAATGTGGCTTATGACCGTTTTTCACAATTATTACAGTTGCAGCAGCCACATGATCAAAATTTGGTCACATGATTAAAATTTGTATGATTGGCAACTTGCATGTAATTATGATGGTTGCAGTGTCCCGGAATCATATAATCACCTTTTGTAACCTTCTCACAAGCAAAATCAATGGGGAAGTCAGTTTAACGTAACAAAAGTGTTACTAAACTGCTGTGAATCATTTAACAACTGTGATAAAAAAGGTTGTAAAAGGCAAAAAAAATTCACTTCACAGCTGTCCTATTTAACAATGGAAATTTTGGACTCAATTGTGGTTGTAAGTTGAGGACTACCTGTACTGATTTGGGGAGGGAGGGAGAAAAATTTACTAATTTTCAGAAAAGTTTTGATTATTTAATTTGTATTCATTCATTAATATATTAATCTAGAAAAATTTACCAATTTACTGCCAATTTACTGGTTCCTTTCTACTTTATTTTCCTATTGCACATAATGCTCTGATTGAAAAAAAAATCCATTATATATAGTTAAACAAAATAGTCAAAAGTAGAAAACTTTTGGGAAACTACAAAATGGAACAAGATATATAGATTACCTTGTATTGTCCATATATTTATATTTGAAAATGTATCCCTAATAATATAAGAGATTAAAGTTTTAACATATATTGTATTATAATTCCATGAATGTAATACTGTGAGAATGTAAACCTTTGTTGTCTTGCATTAAACTATATTATATAGAACAGTTTCTTTGCTTTGTTCCTGCTCCCAAGATCAAGAGTTACAATAATAATTTTTCCATGTCCTGAGTCCAAAGCTCTTCCCCCAAGCATTTCAAACTGCAATAAAAATTATATAAAATATTTAAATTGAAACAGACAATTTTACTTACTGTTTCTTGGATGCCACCGAACTGCATTTAAATATGCATTACAGTAATGAAAGAGAAATTCATGCTCAGATTGGAGAGCATTGCCTTGAAGCAAGGGCATTAAATCATGTCCATCAATAATTCTGAAAAAAACAATAAATCAGAATCAGTAGAAACCATAAATGGTTCGACCAAAAACAAAAAATTTTTGGTCGAGTTAAGCATTTCCATTTTTTGATAAATAGAACACAAGCACTGTATATATCTCTGGCAGTTAATTCCATATATTATGTGACCACCCAACCTCTCCCTCTCTTTCTCCCTCTCCCTCCGCAAAAAATGTTGCTAAAATTGATATTGACTTAAAGCATATACATAGAGTATTTGTAAGTAGTACTGTTCTTGTTTTAGGCAAAGTAAAACAATAGGCAAAAATGTTGATAATTAATAAATCCATTGCAGTTTTTCATGGAAAAAAACGTTTTGAAAATATCAAACAAGTGTATTGTATGATGAAGGATCAATGTTGAAGTAGGATTGAGATGCTTATCTATGGAATTAAGGATGGAAAACCTGCCTTTTGTTTCTCATCAGACATGGCTTGGGGAGGCTCCGAGTGAATGCCTGCAATATAGTTCAAATATTAATGTGGAAACTAAAATGTATCTGCTGCATGCTTTTTAGTGGTCAATGTGCAGACAGTTCCTTTACATGAGAAAATAATCTCTTTCATGAATCAAAAATATTCATTTCTTATGTATGTTTGCTTCTTTCATGATACTTTCTGTTAGAAACTGGATCTAGCCCAATAACTCAAAGACAGACTCCAATTCTTTTCTGTAGTTTTATTGTTGATCTGTTGGTACTGGAGGTCACTGACCTTGTACCTTTCTCTTTCAGGTATACATCTGGAATCAACTGTGGAACATGTGGTTGGACCTTTTGTACCCAGGAGGAGGGGCTAAGAGGTAAGGAGTGGTTACAGGGATTATGGGATATGTGGTTAGTTAACCCTTGAAGATCCGGGTGGTCAGGGAGATGTAGTAGTTAGGCATTTATTATGACAAAACCCCCTCTAAATGCCTAACTGGGTACCTGGGGCAATGTTTGCATACATACAGGAAATACACAAGTACAGGCATGAATTACAAGCAAACACGCATTTTTGACATTAGGTAAGCATGTTGTTTATGTGGTAGGGGTTTAGTGAGAATATCTGCTGTTTGCTCCTCTGTGTCACAGTGTACTGCTCTAATGAAGCCTATCTCTGAAAACTGCCTGACGTGTTTGTATTTAATGTCAATGTGCCTAGAACGCTGACCTATGGCATCGGCCCTAGAGATCTCTATTGCTGCTTTGTTGTCTTTGTGGATAACTATTGGATATGAGGGTTCAGCCCAGATGTCGCAGAGCAGGTCATCGAACCATACTAAATTGTTTGCGGCCTTTGATAGGCAGACAAATTCTGCTTCCGTAGTTGATGTGGCCACCAGTTTTTGCTTTCCAGTGTACCAATGGATGGGGCAATTGTTGAGTAGTAGCACGTAGCCAGAGGTGCTTTTTCTGCACCCTATGTCCCCAGCCCAGTCAGCGTCAGCATAGCAGGTTAGCTTTGGTTTCTCGGATGTTTCTGGTTCTAGGCAGAGTAGGGCATCCGCACTGAATTTTAGGTATCTGAGTAGTCTTTTTATGGCGTTCCAGTGTGTTAACGTGGGCTTGCTTACATGCCTGGACAGTAGATTGACGGCTAAGGCGATGTCGGGCCTGGTCCAGTTGGATATGTACAGCAGTGACCCTATCGTTGATCTATACAATTTGTTGTCTGTGAAAGGTTCAGATTCCTCATACATGGTCTTCAGGAACTCAGGCTGCATGGGGGTCTCGCTGGGTTTTGCTTCGGACATGTTGCATTTGGACAGCAGCTCGATGATCTTTTCTCTCTGGGAGAGGCGGAAGCCCTTGTTGGTTTTCATCACTTGGACCCCTAGGTATCTGTCAATCTTTCCAAGTGACTTTAGGGAGAAGTGGCTACCCAGGTCAGTGGCGAACTTGTCACATCTGTCCTTGTGTTTGCTGATGTACAAGATGTCGTCCACGTAAACGAGCACACCCTCAAATGTGTTGTTTTCTCTCCTCGTAAAGAAGCATTTGTCGGCTGAGGTGGCCTCGAAGCCCATGGATCTGAGTGCCTTGGCCAGGCAGTCATACCACCTTTTGCCTGACTGCTTGAGCCCGTACAGGCTTTTGTTCAGCAGCCAGGTTTGGTCCTCGCCTTTGTTGTACCCAGGCGGCGCTTTGACGTATATTTCTTTATCCAGCTCGGCGTGTAAGTACGCTGTTTGTACGTCGAACTGGAAGACCTCCAAGCCCAGGATGGTGGCCACCACCAGGGCGCTTTTGACGCTTTCCGCCCTGACGGTTGGCGAGTAGGTGTCTGTATAGTCTTCGGGGTATCTTTGGGCGAAACCCTGCGCGACTAGTCTTGCCTTGTATAGGACCTTGTTGTCCTCTAATGTCTTAACCCTGAACACCCATTTGGTTCCTATTGGTTTTTTGTCCTTTGGAACTTGGGCAGGTGAGTATACCTGGAGATTCCTTAGGCTTTCCATCTCCTTCTCCATGGCAGACATCCATTTTTCTTTTTCTTCCTGGGGGAGCCCGAGGATGTCTTCATATGAGCTGGGCGTGAAATGGGTGTCGTGGATGGTCATGACGTAGTCCTCTAACTTCTTTGGTAGCTTGTTTCTGGTTCCTCTGACTGGCCTGCTGGGGGTTGGCTCGGTTTCCTGCATGTTGTCTGCCTCATTGTCCGTCAGGTCATCTATCTTCAGTGAGGGGTGCCCTTCTTTCCAACCTTTGACGCTTGCCTTGCGATGGTTGGCTTTGTGCCCTGTGACCTCTCTGACCTCCCTTTCCCCTTGGTCATGCTCGAACGTGACCCTATTGGTTGGGATGTCATTGGAGTGTACCCTCGACCAGTTTGCGTTTTCGTGGAAACTGGCTGATCTGGAAACCACAAAACGGTTATTGTTGTCGACAAATCTGTAGCCCTTTGTGCCCGGTTCGTAACCCACGAACCTTAACCTTTTTGATAATTTCTCCCCCTTTCTTCTTAGCTGCCTGGGAATGTGGACATCAGCTGGGGCGCCAAATATGTGTAAGTGAGCAATGTTGGGCTTTCTGTTGTATAGCATCTCGTATGGCGTCTTATTGATAGAGCTTGACCACAGTCTATTCAGGGTGTAATTGGCGTAGTGTAATGCCTCTGACCAGAAATGCTGCCCCATCCCAGCATCCTCCAGGGCGCACCTCATCATGGTTTGCAACACCCCGTTTTTTCTCTCTGAGACTCCATTTTGGAATGGGGAGAAAGGTGAAGAGGTGTAATGCGCTATGCCCTGCTCCCTCAGCCACCTTGTGAATTCTTTGGCCATGAACTCTGAGCCCCTATCAGTCATTATCTGCCTTATTCTCATGTTGTGTTGCATATCTACTCTCCTGTGGAATTCTTTAAACCTTTGGAATACTTCATTTTTGTATCTGAGGGAGTAGACGTACCCGTATCTGGTGTAGTCATCTACAATCGTGAGGAAGAATCGCTTCCTATGTCCTACAGAGGGTTTCATTGGCCCTACCAAGTCCATATGCACCAATTGGAAGGGGTATTCCGTGGTTCGTTTGGATCCCCTGGGGATGGCCTTAACCTTGATCTTAGAACGCTTACAAACTGAACACTCCAAGTAGTTTTCGCAGTTCTTTACTTTGAGACCCTCGGTACATTCCGTCATTTTCTTTACAATGGGGAAGCTTATGTGTCCCAGTCTCCTGTGGAGGAGGTGGGCGCAGTTATCATGTAATGGCTTGCCGATAGATACAGACTTGTTTGTCTTCTCATGGCTACATCCTGCCTCTTGCTGCACCCCCTCTGTTTCTGGATACTTATCTACCCTGTGGTTTGTGCTGGTATCAATGCCTTCTTCCTCCCTTGCGTTGGGTGTGAAGTAGGGAAGTCCCTCGTGTATGGTTACCTTTCCTATCGCTTTCCCTTGCTTGATCAAGTGTGCCTTTCCATCTTTAAATTTTATTTCTATATTTGTGTCTCGTGTTAGCCTTGTGATGGCTAGCACATTGTGGGGAATCTCTGGTATGTACAGTACTTCTTTTAAGTCCCCTACCTGTGTGATGTGCACGTTTCCTTTCCCCACTACTCTGACCTTGCTTTGGTTTGCCACCTTTATTTCTGAGTCTATTTCTGTGAGTGAGTCTAGCAGCTCTGGGTTACAGGTAGTGTGACTTGTGGCCCCTGAATCTAGAAGCCATGAGTTTCTCTCTATCTTATGTTTGTCATTTGGGTCATCGTGCCTGATCCCGTACATGGAGCCAGAGCTACTCTCCCTGGAGTGGTCTCTGCGCTCGTGGTGTTTCCTGGGGTTGGGTGACCACCCTCGCCCCCTTTCCTTTGGGTACCTGCGTTCAGGTGACCTTCCCCCTCTACTGTCGTGCTGTCCCCTATCCCTATGGTTCCTGGGGCAATCCTTCTTTAAGTGGTTCCTCGATCCACAAGAATAACATTCTGAGGTATCCCTGGCCCTATCCTGGAAATCCACCCTCTTTGTGGGTCTAGGGTCCCCTTTGGCTAGTTGGCGTTCCCTCCTCAGAGTGTCCTCTGCAACGAGCTGACTGGTCAGTGAGCCTAGTGTGAGGTATTGCAAGCTGAGGCTATTTAGTTGGGTCATAAAGATGTCCCAGCTGCTATCAAGAGAGTTTATGATTATGCTTATCATGCTCTCTTCAGTGATGATTTCCCCCCTCTGCATGAGTTCTGTCCTTGCAGCATTCATCTTTAAGATGTGCTCACTCATGGGGACCCGTGCCTTATGCTTGGTGGAGTGGAACTCCCTAGATAGTCTAGTGGTGGTGGCTCTGCTTTGGCTATAAAACAGGTTACATAGTTTTTGCATAATATCATAAACAGTTAGATTGTCCTCAATAGATGGATACATAGCAGATGGAATGGAGGTTAACATGATGCAAAATGCCCTGTGATGAATGCAGTCAATTTCCAGTGACCAGGGCTTTTGGGGAGGTTTGTTAGCTAGGAACAGTGCATTCTCTCTCATGAGAGCAACCCTTAATTGTTGGCTCCATTCTATAATATTACCCCCATCTAACTGCAGTTTTGGCAAATTGGCATAATTTGCCCCAGAAATGTTAGTAAGGTTACTTACTGGGGGGAGCTGTCCGTGGTCCAAGTTGTGATTAAACTCACAATAAGGCTTTGGGATGTCTGTGGCCATTCTGTACTTGCTTGGATCTATGTAACTTGCTTCTCTTATTACAGGCAGGTACTGGGCATGCGCGAAGCTCATTCCGTGCTGGAGTCCATCGGGTGAGGTTCCTGTTGCTGGAGCTCCCAGGCCTAGGCCTAGGCCTGTCGGTGGGAGGCTGGACCCGCCCCCGGTGGGTCCGAAGATTCCTCCTGAAGGTGGACACCACTGCTGGATGGCCGGATCCCCGGCGAAGAAGGGCAGAAGGTGAGGGGGCGACGCGGTCGCAAGTCGAGGACTTTCGCGGGTCGGCGGCGCGGCAGCAGCGGAGGTCGTAGGTCGAGGATTCCCTGCACCCAGCGGCTCGGCGGTAATGGCGGCGGCGGCGGCTGATCCTCCCTCGTGGTCGCTGGTCCCTGGTCGCGTGGACTGGCCCGATGGGTGTCGTGGCGTTGGTGAGTAGCCGGTTCTTCTCTTCTGCCTCGGGCCTCGCGTTGCCGGTGTAGCGGGTGGTGAGTTCGAGTTCTGCGGTTGATTTTTCCTGCAGGTGGGCGGTCTTTTGTGCCGGTTGTTGGCGCGCGCGGTGTTTTTTGTAGGCTGTGACTCGGTTGCCTGGTCTCTGTTGGTTGTCCTGGCCTTCTTGTGCCCTCCAGGATTTTTCTTTGGTTTATTGAGTGCCGCAGGAGGCTCGAAAGCGGAGCCTAGGGCAGCGGTGATGGTCTCGATTGCCTTTTGCAATTCGAGATCGGTAGGCGTTTTTCTTTTTGTTATTGCGATCTCTTCGTGGTCGCTTTCAGAGCTGGGCTCTTCGTAGTCACTTTCTGAGCCCCCCTCGTCTGTTTCGGGGTTCGGGCATTTTCGCGCCAAGGGATTCAAATCCTGGCTTCCCATTGGCTGGTGCTCGTCCCAAGATGGCCGCCGGGAAGGGGGCGCGGAAATGGATTCTGCCGGCTCAGGATCATCGGGTTGGGGTGGCTTACCCTTTTTTGCTGGCTTTTCTTTCTCGGTGGTCTTTGGGGCCTCAATCGCTGCTTCTTGTTGCTCGAAGAGGCTTTGAAGGTCCGCGATGAGGTTTTCTTTGTCGCTGTTTCCCTCCATCAGTTTCAGGATGGAGAGTTTGAATTTATTCATTTTTTGTGCTGTTTCTTCTTCCGGGGCGGTGATTTCCTTGGATGGCCCCTCTTCATCTGATTGTGAGTCCAGGCTGGAGTCCTGTTCGCTTCCAGCTTCTGTCTCCTCCATGGCTGTGGCTTTGGTTGCAAGCTTCTCAGCCATCTTCTTGGTAAGAGCTCTGGTCTGTGCTCTGTTTGCTTCTTCAGGGTAGGTGTTGGGTTCAGTCATTGTCTGGAGTTATGGGCAACCGACCTCTGCTACCATTTTGTTAGAAACTGGATCTAGCCCAATAACTCAAAGACAGACTCCAATTCTTTTCTGTAGTTTTATTGTTGATCTGTTGGTACTGGAGGTCACTGACCTTGTACCTTTCTCTTTCAGGTATACATCTGGAATCAACTGTGGAACATGTGGTTGGACCTTTTGTACCCAGGAGGAGGGGCTAAGAGGTAAGGAGTGGTTACAGGGATTATGGGATATGTGGTTAGTTAACCCTTGAAGATCCGGGTGGTCAGGGAGATGTAGTAGTTAGGCATTTATTATGACACTTTCATGATCAAGACACAGGAGACTGATTTAGTCAAATAGAATAAAATGGGGATTCTGGCTATATGCAGAGATGACTGTTCAGAATTATGGAGAAATTCAAGAAACAGTATGAAGGCCATTCTGGAGCAACTACAACTCAACTATTACTTGAAGATTATACCATTTCTTCAAGTAATGATTGAGTTATAGTTGCTGCAGAAGGCACTTATTACATTACCCCATAAATAATGACTACACTTATCATTCCTTCAGAACTGCCAGAGCTATGTGTTTTTAAGTTGCCTCTTCTGCAACAAATGGAATTATGTTCTATACCGGTCATTGGGCAGTGATGCTCCAGCAAGTTTAATTATGGTAGGGAATATATCCATATTACTTGTTGGGTCATAAATATGTTTTCCAGGCTCAAGAACGTCAGGCCAGTAGAGGAGGCCAGGCACTCGAATCCCTCCTTCCCAATTTGTAGCCTTTCCACCTGAAATAAAAAGTCCCATTTAACTTCAAGTTATTATTCTTTGGAGTAGAACACAACAATCAATATTTAACTGAGTAGGTTAACTGAGTATCTTAACCATTAAATAATAAAATACAAAGTACCGTATGTTGATTGGGCAGATTTTTTAAAAATAAAGACAAAACTATTAAATGAAGACAAACATTGGTTTTAATGTAATTTTTTTTTTAAAAAAAAAACCCTAATGAAATCAAGAACTATACTAAAAGAAGCATTTCTCTTTTTTTCTCTCTCATAAGAAGTAATATATCATCTTGAAAGAAAGAAAAAAAAAGTTGCTCTTGCTGGAAACAAATAACCAAGCACACAATGTAAAATATTTTTATAACCATCATCAGCATTTTGCAAATAAAGAAAATAAAGAATAAATAAGGAAATTAGTTCTTCCTTCTTCTACTCAAATAGTTTTTTTAAAGATAACCTAACACTTCTAGACATGAGATTTAGCCATGACTGCTTAGTCACAGTTTATTACAGAATAAAGTACTCTCATCAAACATTGGATCACGTCTTACTTAATGAACTTCCAAGATACAATCGATGTGAGAATAAAAAAAAAAAAAATGGATTTTGAGGCTGATTCAGTAAAGCAGTTCTTAAATCCAAGACTGTGAATTACTAATTTCAAAGATATTGCCAAATCCAATTCATTTATATTAACTCAAGAATAGAAGAAATTCTGATAGTTTGGCATTTGTTAGACTGAAAAATCCCAATCATAGATATAAAGAAATGTTAGATATATTTATTCTGACTAGAAATTAAAGGATTATATTTCTTTTTATGAAAGTGATGGTAATAACAGCAATTACCAGGAAAATATAATAAATATTACATTTAATAGAATACTAGAATAGACATTATAACAGACATTACATTTAGAATCAGCCCAATAATCTGGTTTTTTTTACTAACTTGATGTGAAATTGGTATGAAATGATTGTGAAACATTTTTATATCCTTCGGTAAATAAAAATGTTGGATCAAGAGAAATCTTTTACTTTGTATCCACATAACATTTATAAGATGAGAAAGTTAGAAAAGTTAGAAGCTGAAGATACTTTCCAGAATATATGACAGGTGATTAAGCATCTGGACAACCAAAGTAGAAGAATATTGGGAAAAAATAAGTCACAAACTAACCCTTGTCTTATTACACTGTGTTGTCAATTTTTAACAAGATATGTAAATATTTTTAACAATATATAGATTGAAAACAGTTCATCTACTTAACTCCAATTGTATTCATTTTAATTACAACCTCCTTTCAAAAGACTCGTTGCATCTATAAAAAGAAATTAAAATTATTTTGGGAGTGCATGCCTCCATGCTTTATCCAAAGGCCAAGTGTGTCCTTGGCCTGAAAAAAATGGATCAAAGGATTATAGATTGCATTTTACCCACACATTAACCTGATACCATTGCTGCAGTTGATACAACTCAGATGATACTGCTAAATATCTAGGGCTGAGAAAGAATGAATGCCCCAATATTTTCTAGCTGGTTTTGTGTCCAAAGTGGGTTTATAACTCATAGTCTCTGGGTTTCTTAACCACTACACCAAATTGACTCTCTAATTCAGCCATTAAGTTCTCAGAAATTGTTATATTTTATTATCTGACTATATCACAAGATAAACAACTAAGTTTCAATTGTGAAGATGTGATGAGAACTTTTAAACTAGACTAGTGCAATTACTGTTAAATAGATTTTAGCTTCTCAGATGAGAAGGTTAATTTGATGGATTCATAATCACATGCTCATATGCAAAGGATACATTTTGGAAAGAGCCCTCATCACAAATGCTACCGTGATTGAAAATTGCAGTCTAATTTCTGTTTATATAAACTGGAATCATTGGCTGAAACTTCAGGGTCTTTGGTTGCAGAAATATAATATTTCCTTTTTATTTGTGTTTTTTTCTGTAGCTTGAATAGAACACATCTGATATTGAGCTTCCCTATTTTATTTTTTCAACTGTAGATACTGTGCAGAAAAAAAAAGGAAAAACAGAAAGAAGCATGGCATACTTAGCTAAATATTTATGCATACTTTCTGATACATATGCATTTTTCCATAAATAATTGATGATTTAAACTAATTAATATTGTCCTCAAAATGCAACAGTGGCTCATATGTTGAGATTTCTTCTGCTACATTGACTCCCATTAAGAAAAAAGTTAATTCAATTTTTGCACATTCACTAGTACTGAACATACACTTATGAATATTTTTGCAAAATAAAATATCTTAATCTAAGCATGCCAAGATTATTGTTATGTATGTATCTATTTTGTGCGGGAAATTCAAATGTGAAGTGAATTCTGATTGGTTTATGGTTGCCTCTGAAAAGTATATAAGGAGGGCTGTTGCCTGTGTTTCTTTGCTGAAGTCTCACCCTGAATTAAAGAGCTGTTGTCACTAGCTTGCTTGTGCCTCTCGTTACTCCCGCACTACAATTATGTTCCAGTAGAATGGTGAGCTAGTGTGAAACAACAAACAAAGAGAAAGATAAATGAGGAAGCAATATTTGCATGTTAGAAGTAATGGTGAAGCCAGAATGAAAAGTGGGTGGAATCAAAAACTCTGCTATATAATCATAGGGAAATAGAAATAGTATCTATTATCTAAATAAGTGGCCTCTTTGCTGCCCTATTTGTCCTTAAACTAAATAAAACAGTTTCCCCATTTCCCTTTTAATAAGATAGAATCACCCATTTGGTCACTCATTTAATTCCACCACTGCCCCTTAAATTAAATCCTAATATATTTCATAAGCAATCAGAATTTGATTGTCTTCTTGTCTCTTGAGCCCAGGAAGCTTATTAATCAAATTAGAAACTTAATTTCACAACCTGATACTGCTACTGTTTTCTGTGATATGAAACGTGAACATTACAGTAGTTTGTGAGTTACAAAATATGAGATGTTATACTGTATTTAAACCCCTGAGATGTAAAGATAGCAACTATACAACTGTCATCTTAAAAGAGATAGTAAGAAGTACTTATCATTACAGACAATAAAAACATGGAACATTTTTGAAATGGAGAAGAGCAAAGAAAGAAAAGGTTAATTATCCCAAAATACTTTTTCACCTGAAGATAAGGAGCTTCCTTGATGCTAACATGAAGCAGTTAGTGAATTTGCCTTGCTATTTGTTTACAACCATCTCTTCCAGCTCATCACTTATCACATCTATTGGGAGTATACTGACTCCATGAATCTAGAACCAAAAATGCTTTCAGCCATGCTAGTTGACTCCTTTAATTGTAATCACATCAGGAGGGTGCTAAATTGGGTGAAGCTGGGATTTCATTCATTTTAGCAGTATAACCATTGTAACAGGACCAGATGCTGGGATTGAAGGTAACATGGACAAGTATCCAGGAGTATGTTTTTAATTTTTCAGGTGGCAGCAAAGCAACTATAACTTGATGTGGGACCACTTCTAAATATTTGATTAGATCATTTCTTGTGAGCCTTTTAACAGGCTCATAAATTTCCTAAGATAAATTGAGGAAGCTTTATACCCTTTCTTGTTACTGTAACTTTTTTTTACTTTTAACTGCGCATTCTGTTATTCTTTGATTGTTTGTAAATTGATGTACAGGTAGCCCTCATCTTATGCTGACAATTGAGCCCAAAATTTGTTGCTAAGTGAGAAATTTGTTAAGTGAGTTCCCATTTTATGACTTTTCTTGCTACATTTGTTAAGTGAATCACTGCAATTCTTAAATTAGTAACATGGTTGTTAAGTGAATCTGGTTTCCTAATTGACTTTGCTTCTCAGAAGATTGCAAAAGGGGATCACATGACTCTGGGACACTGCAACCGTCATAAATGTGAGTCAGTCATCAGGCATCTGAATGTAAATCATGACCATGGGGATGCTGCAACAGTCATAAGTGTGAAAAATGATCATAAGTCTCCCTTTTTAGTGATTATTAATAGTTCAGATTCTTGTAGAGAGATGGCATGGAATAAACTTGTACACATTTGAACAACCCTGGTTCCTGAGTTCTGTGCCTGACATGGAGTTTGTAATGTAATAAAAATAAAATGGGTAACAAAAGGAATTCATTGCTACAGTAACTTGATTTAGTTACTGTGTCTTCTTAACATTTGGTTCTGGCTATTATTTAGGGCTGAGAATTCTACCTTCCTTCATTTTCTTCTGTTTATTTTACCTTACCCCAGCTTTATATGAATGTCACTTGAATCATCAAGATACTTTTCTTGCTAGACTTTTCTGCAGTTAACTTGCTTTCACTTTTTAATACTCTATCTAGAGTACATGTAGTTCTTATTAGTAGGCAAGTGGTATTATCATTGGATACAGTCCATCCTTGCTACTTTTGCTTTCAAATATGATACAATGTAAAGATTAATGTGTGCTTACTGAGTATTGAAGTAAACAATGTAATGAGTTTTGCTATGCACTCGCAAGTTGAATTTAAGTTTTAGAAGTGCTAGATAAAATGAATAATGGTTGTATTGGTTACGGCATAAAACTAGAAACTGGGAGACTATGAGTCCTATTCCGATCTTAGACACAAAGCCAACTGGATGACCTTGAGCCAATCACTCGTTCTCAGCCCTCAGCCCTCTTCCAAAATTCTTGCCAAGAAATCTACAGGGTCTAGTACAGGCAGTTAGCAAAGACAAAAAAGGGACTTGAAGGCACACCCACACACACAAAGATCAAATGGACAACATTACAAAAAATATTGTATAAACCTATTCATTAGGGGTTTTAAAATGTATGCATATATGCAAGGAAAATCTAAGGCAATTTGCTGTGTGGGGCAAAGAACATGAGTCACAAATAGACAAGGAATAAAAATGGATTGCACTGTGATATTCATGGGGGAAGAGGAAATTTTTAAAAAATAAAAGTAAATAAATGGTGAAGATGGAAGTGTGATGCAAACCTCACCTTTTTTGTGCATGTGTGACATGAACTCATGTACAAAAATGTTTGTTTCAAAACACCAAATTTGTTGCATTGCTGTTTTTACTTACCTCCCTCAACTATGAACATCATTATTTGCATATCAAAGATAATGGTATGTTTGATCACATCACTACTTCTTCCTGTTCCTCATCATCTGTCTAATGACAGGTCTGGCCCTACTGATATTGTTATGTAAATAGGTTTTGTTGGCGGGAAGTTTGAATTAACTGACCAGCAGTGGATTGGCTGACCACCACAGCTGCAAGGTATATAAAGGGAGCTGTGTCCCTGGGTCAGTTGCTGGATTCTCACCATACAATAAAGAGCTGTCACTCACTGCCTAGCTTGCTGCATCCTCATTCACCCAACTTAACATTGGCGACGAAGGTGGGATTTGAGGCCAGAAGCCAAGGGAAGAGCTGAAGCCACAATCAAGAAAGAGCTGAAACCACGTTCCGAGAGAGACACGGAATGCCCAAATCCAGAATCCAGTCAGACGAGCGAGCGGAGCACCGGAGAACCACGAAACGATGTCTGCCTACACCCCGCCAGCGCCTTTCAACCCCAAAGAGGAAAAGTGGGGGTCCTACATGTCCCGGTTCGAGTGTTTCATGGTGGCCAACGACTTGCAAGGGCTACCAGACATTCGGAAGAAGGCTTTGTTCCTGAGCCACTGCGGACTATGGGTGTTCGACACGGCCGAAGCATTGGCGGAGCCAATTCGGTTCACACTATTTCATGGTCAATGCTACAGACCCTGTTGAAAGACCACTATGCCCCAACGCCATCGAAGTACGTCCAGTGGTACGAGTTCCGGCAAAGAGGGCAGCAGGACGGCGAATCAATCAGTGAGTACGTTGCCGCCCTACGTAAGGCCGCAAACCAGCGTGAATACTGAGACCTGGATGAGATGCTCCTAGAGCAACTAATTTGCAGAGTGAGGGACGGCCGGCTACAAAGGAGACTACTTGCGAGGTCAAACCTGGCCCTGCATATTGCACTAGACGACGCAAGAGCCCAAGAGTCATCTGTGAAAGCCGCCGAAAGACTGCAAGGGACCATCCATGGCCGAACAACGCAGAGGTCGGCGACCGTGCACCAAGAAGCCATGAGCACCGAGAGCGAAGGGGAGTCCAAGGAGGAGGTTTACCACATGGAGCAGTTCAGGCCGGACCAGAGGGGACCCAGGGCCAAGTGCGCCAGCTGCGGAGGACCCCATTCCCGACAAAACTGTAAATTCAGGGATACAACCTGTCGGTTCTGTGAAAAAAAAGGCCACATCGCCCGAGTCTGCAGGGCCAAGATGGCACAAGGCTGCAGGCCACGAGGCCAAACCAGCCAATCCAAGGCAGCACCGCGCCGAAGACCCAATAAAGATGGTGGAAGCTGGAAGGGCGCGAAACTTGAAGACTCCGAGGCCTACACCATCCGCATCGGTCAGACCTGCACCTCTCCAGGAGAAAAGACCTACACCACAGTCAAGATCGAGGGACGTGAGTGCCAGATGGAGATTGACACGGGATCCCCCATATCCATCATGTCGTGGGACTTACAGAAAGCCATCCCCCGCACACAAGCGACAATTCCAACCACAGCGGCGCAGGCTAAAGGACTACCAAGGAAACCGCATCCCCGTCGAAGGAAGAGTTCCAAGTGCAATACGGGGAGTTCAGCAAAAAACTGCCCCTCACCATAGTCAGCGGCAAGCTCCCGAGCCTGCTGAGCATGGACTGATTTAGAGCCCTAGGCATGGGATTCACCGGCATAAGGAACATACAGAGCACCCTGAAAGATGACCTGATGCAGGAGTTCCAGGACGTGTTCGACGAACAGCTCGGCAAGTATGTGGGGACCCCTATCTCGTTCAATCTTGACCCAAACGTTGCACCTATCTGATTGAAGCCCAGGAGGGTCCCATTCGCCTTGAAACCCAAAATAGACGTCGAGCTGGACAAATTGATTAAGCAGGGGGTGCTTGTGCCAGTCGACCACGCCAAATGGGAGACCCCAATTGTAACACCCGTGAAACCGGATGCGTCAGTGTGCATATGCGTTGATTATAAGTGTACAATTAATAAGGTCCTTCAACAAAGCGCATACCCGGTCCCCATTGTACACCATTTGCTGCATTCCCTAGGGCCAGGCAAGATATTCGCTAAACTTGATCTTGTGCAGGCGTACCAGCAGCTGCCGGTAGATGGCGCTATTGCGGAAGCACAGACTATCGTAACTCATAGAGGGGACTTCAAATGCACCCGCCTGCCGTTTGGAGTTAGCACAGCCCCCGGACTTTTTCAAAGCACCATGGAGCGGTTGCTGCAAGGGATCCCCGGGGTGGTCCCCTATTTTGATGACGTACTCATCACCGCTGAAGATGAACAGCAACTAGGAGGGAGGCTTAGAAAAGTTTTAGAAAAATTCAGGAATGCTGGACTAAGGGTCAAACACAACAAATGCATGATCGTGGTCCCCTCAGTAGAATTCCTGGGGTACAGGGTAGATGGCACCGGCATACACCCCACCGAGAGTAAAATCAGGGCGATCCAGGAGGCCCCTACCCCAAAGGAAAAGGCAGAGCTACAGGCGTTTCTGGGACTGTTAAACTTCTATGTGATTTTTTTAAAGGATAAGGCAACAGTGGCTGAACCCCTGCACAGACTGTTAGCCAAGAAGTCCACTTGGAAATGGGGGAAGGCCGAGGACAATGCATTCGCGAATATCAAGAAGTTGCTGTCTGCTGAGAGCTTTTTGATACAATACAACTCTACGCTTCCCCTTGTTTTAGCTTGTGATGCGTCCCCTTTTGGCGTGGGAGCCGTCCTGAGCCATAGACTCCCGAATGGCCTAAAGGCGCCCATCGCCTACTACTCCCAAACTCTGTCAAGCGCCGAGAGAAACTACAGCCAGCTTGACAAGGAGGCCCTCGCCGCCGTTTCGGGAGTAAAAAAGTTCCATGAGTACCTATTCGGGAGGGACTTCGACCTAATCACCGACCATCGCCCGCTCCTGGGTCTCCTCGCGGGAGACCGACCAACACCAGCAGCCCTATCGCCCAGGATGACATGTTGGGCTATCTTCCTCGCGGCATACTCTTATCGCCTGGTACATCGACCAGGGGTGGACATGGGCAACGCAGACGCACTCAGCCAATGCCCACTACCGGACCAGTTGGAAGACCCCACACCCGGCATCCCCATTCTGCTGATAGACGTATTGGACTTGGGACCCATTACATCAGCAGAGGTAGCGAGAGCCTCAACCAAGGACCATGTGATCTGGACGGTCACAAGTTGGGTGACGAGGGGGTGGCCGGAAAAGACTGGGGGTGGGGAATTCAAACAGTACGCAAGTAAACGGGACGAGCTAACCATGCAAGCGGGGTGTTTGTTATGGGGAGATCAGGTTGTTGTCCCATTGTGCCTAAGGGAAAGGGTTTTAACGCTGAGGGGCATCCCAGGATTGAGGGGCATCCCAGGATTGTTCGTATGAAAGGACTAGCCAGGAGCTACGTCTGGTGGCCCAACATGGATGTAGACATTACCGAGTGGGTGGGGAGATGCAAACCCTGTCAGGAGTCTAGGCCAGATCCACCAACAGCACCAGTGAGGGAGTGGGAAAAACCCAAGGGCCCCTGGTCTAGGATCCACATAGATTTCGCCGGCCCATTCCACGTACAGACTTTCATGGTCATAGTGGATGCTTTTTTGAAGTGGCTAGAGATTAAGCTGATGAAGGCCACTACCACCGACGCGGTTATCAGGGAACTGAGACAGTTGTTCGCCACCCATGGGTTACCAGACATCCTCATTTCGGACAACGGGCCCCAATTCACGGCCACACAATTCGAGGGGTACTTAGCAGACCTGGGGGTCAGACACGTCCTCTCGGCCCCGTTCCATCTGGCTAGTAATGGTCAGGCTGAGAGATTTGTGAGATTGGCCAAGGAGGCCCTCTCATGCTTAGGCCCTGGGGACTGGCAGGAAAGAGTAGACCAATTCCTAAGGGCCCAGCACTCCACACCTTGTACAGCCACAGGCCGAAGTCCGGCAGAGTTGCTAATGGGATGGAAGCTCTGAGGGGTATTGGATGGACTCAATCCCAAGTACTCCCCCGAGGTTTTCAAGGGGGGGGGAGGAAACTCAGGGAATTCACCATAGGGACCCCAGTCCACACCAGGAACTACGGGAGGGGCCCACTCTGGGAAGCGGGAACAATTACAGAGATTACAGAGCCCAAATCATATAGGGTAGACATGGGGGATGGGAGAGTTTGGCGCAGGCACATAGATCAACTACGGAGATGAGTCGCCACAGACACCGAAGAAAACTTCAACGAACCGCTCCCTGACTACCCAGCAGAACCACAAACTACATCAAACCTGGGGCAACCGGTCTGAAAAAAAATAGTAAGGAAAATCTAAAGGACATTTGTGCTGAAGCTATGGCTGAGATAATCAAAGAAAGAGCAGAGGATGTGGCAATTCAAATTGACAAAATTTACAGGGTTAATTCCTGGATGGCAAAACAAAGGCAGTTACCAAGAGATGTGGTGATCTATTTCACACCCAGGAGACTAAGAAATGATATCTTACAAGCTTCCTACAGGAACAAGATTCAAGTGGCTGGACAAAAATTAGTGGTTTTGAAAGAGCTCCCTCCCAAAATGTTAAGAGGCAGAAAGGACTTTGGCTTTTTGACAAATGAATTGAGAAACCAGCAAGTACAGTACAGATGGGAAATACCAAAGGGACTAATAGTGACCTATGATGGACAAAGATATCGTTTAAATACAGTTTGGGAGGCAAAAGACTTCTATGTCAACATACTAAAGGCTGGATACCCACCTTCACCGGGGGGGGGGTTAGAAAGAAAAAGGAGATGTTACAACAAGAGAAAGACGGAAAACAGATACAAACCTATGCTGAAGTTGCAGCTGGAGGAATTAGCACAGAAGAAGATCTACAACTTGGGGGCCCATCCCCAGTTCTTGAACCACCTAAGAAGATAGAGGAACCAAGAGAACAACTACTGACACGCGCAACCTATGAACATCAAGAACAACAACTAAAAGTGCAACAATCTCAAGACTCATCTCAAGAAGTCGAAAAAACAGAAGCAGTGGGAGGGGCTAGGCTGAAGAGTAAGATGGAGGAGGATATTCAGCGGATGCTCGCAAAGCTTCGAGGGGCTAAAGATGGCAACTAAATTCCTATCCTGGAATGTTAATGGTTTAAATTCACCACAAAAAAGAAAGAAAGTATTTCACTATTTGAAACAATTTAAGAACTATGTTATTTGCTAGAAACACATATTTGCAAGAAACACATATTAGACTATCAGACCAAAAATATTTGATAAATTCAAGATTAGGTACACATTTTGTGGCATTAGCATCAGAGAAGAAAAATGGTTTAGTTATATATGTAAAGAAAGGAGTACCAGCTAACTTAATCGAGGCAGATGCCCTAGGTAGATATATTGCAATTGAATTATTAACTCAGAATGGAAAGATGCTTTTAATTGGAATCTACGCACCCAATCAACAGCAAGATAAATTTTATAAATTTTTACACACTAAAATAATACAATGGGACTATAAATCTTTTATATTAATGGGTGATTGGAATGGAGTAATAGATACACAGAAAGACAAAAAAAGTTTGTCAAAGATTTCAACACGTGCTAAATTACCTAAATCCTTCTTTGATATGATGGAATATATGGAATTGAGAGACATTTGGAGAGAAAGGAATGTTGAGGAAAGAGATTTCACTTTTTTTTCCGTTAGACATCAATCCTTTTCTAGGATTGATTTTATACTAACTACAAATGATTTTTTTTCTAGGGTAAAGAAGACGAAGATATGTCCAAGAACTTTAACTGATCATAGTCCAGTTTGGGTGGAATTGGAACAGGAGAGGGGAGAAAGGAGGTCTTGGAGGTTAAATGAAAATTTATTTAGATATGAAGAAAATGTGATTGAGCTTAAAAAACAAATGAAATATTTTTTTGCTATTAATATGCATAAGGGTAATTCTATGGAAATGGTATGGGATGCAAGTAAGGCCTATATGAGGGGAACTTTAATACATATGAATAATAAGCATAGATTAAAACAACAAAAGAAGCGGAAAGAAATAGAGGAAGAAATAAAAAAGAAAGAACAATTACTTATAATTAATCCAGGAGATAAGAAAGTAAAAGAAACAATAAACATATTAAGACAGCAATTTAATATGTTAATGGCTGATCAAGTAGCAACTAGATTACAATATGCTAAACATAATACATTTTGTAATGCTAATAAACCAGGTAGATGGTTGGCCTATGTGTTGAGGAAAAAACAGAAATCACGAGTTATTGGTAAGATAGAATTTAGAGGTAAGGAAGTCTATCAACAGAATTTGATTAAAAAAGCTTTTTTAGAATTTTTTACAAAATTATATGCTAGTGATTCAATTCAAGGCACAGATATAGATAGGTACCTGAAGGAGGAGAATATCCCTGAGTTAATGTCAGAACAGAGGGAAGGACTGAATCAACCAATAACCTCAGAGGAGATTATTGTAGCAATTAAATAGTTAAAGATGGGTAAAGCTCTGGGAACAGATGGATTAACAGCTGCTTATTATAAGAACTTACAATTTGAAATGGTAGAGCCGCTTAAAGCTTTATTTTGTAAAATTCAATCAGGGGGTGGAGTTCCACCCTCTTGGAGAACAGCTTTTGTTTCATTGATTCCGAAAGAAGATCAAAATTGTACAAAACCTGAAAATTTTAGGCCAATATCACTTTTGAATACTGATTACAAAATCTTTACCAAGATATTAGCGAATAGACTAATGCCAGTTATGCAACCAAGAATAAAATTGAAAATTATACAGGGTGTACGTGAGAGAGGAGGTCTTAAAATGCCTAACTTAAGATTGTATTATGAAGCAGCTGTTTTATCACAAATTAGTGATTGGTTTAATTTAACTGAAGAGAGAATGTTAAATATAGAAGGTTATGATTTGTTATATGGATGGCATGCTTATTTGTTATATGAAAAAAAAGTGGATAAGGTGTTTAGAGGTCATATACTTAGAAATGCCTTGTTGAGGGTATGGAAAAAGTATCAATATAAGCTAAATTATAAGATACCTATATGGGCAAATCCTAGACATGCAATAGAAAATATAAGTATAGAACAGAAACAGGAGGTGATTACTTATAAAGAACTCCTCCTTATAGAAGGGGGCAAATTACAATTGAAATCTTTAAATGTATTGAAAGAAGAAGGGATAATCTATACTTGGTTTCAGTATGGTCAGCTTCAAGCTAGATGGAGGGAAGACCAAAAAATTGGTGTTATGCAAAATGAGGAAAACTTGGTTAAACAGATTAGAGACCAGAGTCAAATGCATATTAAAAGGTTGTATAATGCATTATTGGAAATAGATTCAGAAACGGAATTGGTGAAAGATTGTATGATAAAATGGGCACAAAACTTCCAGGAACCAGTGATGATGGAAACATGGGAAAAGATTTGGGTTAGAAATGTTAAATTTACACAAGCACAAAATCTAAGAGAAAATTTTTACAAAATATTTTATAGATGGCATCTAGATCCAAAAAAATTATCATGTATTTATCTAAATTTGCAAGCCAAATGCTGGAGATGTGATTGTGAGGATGCAACTTATTACCATATATTGTGGACTTGTAAGAAAATCAAAGCATTTTGGATAAAAATTTGGTGGGTGATGCAGAATATTTTGAAAAAAAGGTTGAAATTTACTTTGCAATTGTTTTTGTTGGGTATAACTACGGATTGTACAGAACTAGAGACTAAATTGATTTTGAATCTAATATCAGCAGCTAGGCTGTTGGTAGCGCAATTACTGGAAGAAGGACTTTTTGCCTACTATTGAAGAGTGGACATTGAAAGTAGCAAACCTAGCGGAAATGGCGAAAATTTCAGCGTACTTGAAGGACCAAACACAAGAAAGATATATATCTGAATGGAGAAGACGGATTGATTATATTCAAAATAAGTATCAGACAAGAAAATTTCAAATAGCTTATGAATGATTGTTAATGTTAGATGTATTATGTTACTTATAGTGGAGTTAAGGTTTCAGGGGGGGATTTGGTAATCTAAAGATAGTTAGGTTAATTTAGTTTATGATTTTTAATTCAAATACTCTGTATTTCGCTCTGGGAAGTCGGGGGGAGGGGGGAAAGGGGGGGTGGCTGGGGGGAAGGGAGGGTGGGGGGAATATGGGGGGAAAACTTTTTTGTAAAACTTTTCAATTAAAAAAAAAAAACCGGGGGGCAACCGAGGACTTAGCTGACGATCCTTGCGTCCAGCGCCGCCCCATCGATGAGATCAGACCACTTGGAGAAGTCGCCGCCCACGAACAACTTTCAGAGGTTCCATTGGTGGAGCAGGGAGAAACAGGGAGTCCCTCCGACCTGCTCGATGCTGCCCCTCCAACTGAACTGCGCAGGTCGACGAGGATACGTACACGCCCTAGTCACCTGAGAGACTTTGTATGCAAATAGCACCCAAAGTGACTTCTGGGAGGGGAGGAGTGTTATGTAAATAGGTTTTGTTGGTGGGAAGGTTGAATTAACACAATAGTAAAAAGCTGGTTCGTACCCTTAAATATCCCATTACAACCACCATGGACTTCTCCATTGTCTGATATTTCTTCAAGATGTGCTCCATGATCTGAAGTGAAATATACAAGAGTATGCTCACTTAAGTTCCATTGATTTAATACTTGGAGAATCTGTCCTGTAAAATATATGATGAAAAGAAGAAAATGTTTTTTTTTTCAAAATACAGTACAACTTTTGAAAAGGAAAGTTACATTTATAATATCACCATGTATAAGCAAAAACTCTATAGAAAGACTCCTAGAAGACTCCATGGCCTGCGTGTGACGTATCTGGCCTGCGGGCTGCCAGTTTGATAGCCCTGATCTAGCATTTTGGTCCATTTGTGATTTTTTAATTTCAACATTCTAATCACCCTTCTGCTGTTTATTTCAGTATCCATTTTTTTGCTTAAGCTTTTAGACTTACATGAAAAAAATTTCCCTGAAGATTGAAGGAGGATCACTCAGTGTAATGAAACTTGCCCTTCTGAACATTCTTAAAATCCAAAAAGAGACTTACAGTAATGAAATGGACAAACCCAATGTGTATTTGAAGGCTTTGAATTGTGGCATATGCAAGATTGCTTTTTTGTGGCCTCCAGAGCTCTAAACCCCATTGGAGACCATTGTTTTATAGTCTCTTTGCAGAGAATCTCTGTAAGGAGCCCTTGTGAGAAATCCTGATCCTCTCCTTGATCTGGAGAAGACATTAGACAGTCAATCCCCTTACTGGGCCCTTTTTGCACTATAACAACCAGATCCATTATCTGTGCAGCCATGTTCAGTCCTCTAGTGCTTATCCAGAAATCCACCTACTTCATTTTATTTGAGACATAAATAAATATATAAACAGTTGTTTTTCTTTGACATTAGTAATAGGCTTGAAAATCCACCTAGCTCCTTTCTCAAAGTGCCTAAGACAAAATATTATTTTGTTTTAACCATTTAGTCATGACCAATTCCCTGTCAAGCACAGCTTCTTTCAATTGTTGGATGTTTAATTTTGTATCAGATTTGATGTTATCAAACCAGCATATTCTTTGCTTGCCCCTTCTTCTTGTAAGACAAAATATATTGTGTTAATAATATCCCATCTTACTGCGATTATGTAGTGACAGATCTGCAATTTCTAGTTCATGAAAAACCTTGTTGTGTCTGGATATCATTCATTTGTAGTACAAACAAATGTGGTGTGTTAAAATCTAAATAGCTTTTCAGGTGGCTTGGAGAATATTTCCTCTTTAGTATAGTACACCCATGTACAGCTGGAAAGCGAACACACGTACACACACACACACACACACACACACACACACACACACACACGGAGAAAGGAAGAAATAAAGATCAAAGTATCCATCATGGGTCAAATGTCAGTGATCCATCCTAGAATATGCAACTTGGAATACGAAAAATCTTGTGGAATTCTTTATTTGAAAAGGCACCCATATGTGAAAAAGCTTGGCTTTAGTTCCTTGTAGTTTTCTGAATCCAGAAGTGTGAACCAAATCCAAAGATTTAATTAGAATGACCAAAACAATTTTGTATAATCTGTGTCTTTCATACAGTATTATCTGTATGAAATAAAACAATGCACATTCAACAGTTGGAGATTATATCCCTACACTGTTTTCATTGCCTGTCCTTGATCTCCCGGTGATACTTCTGGCCATGGGTAATCATAGAAGCGTAAGTGATAAAACATGCATTGTGCCATTGTAATGCAAATTTTGCCTCACATGTACCTATGTGGAACATCACAAGGCATATATGAAAGTTGAGACATGACACATATTTCATTATTTTGCCATCACTGGGGCTGGCTAGTTTCTGATGTTAGCTTGAACTTTTGGAAGAAAATGAACACAATAATATAAGTACAGTAAATAGGTTCTTCCCATTATAGTTGTTTGTGAACCGTCCCATTTGATACATCCAAAAAAAGAAACTACTGGCATGTAGGAACTACCAAGAGTAAAGCTTTACTGAAAGATCCATTTAGGCACAGCAGAAGCAAAGCAAACTCTGAGGTTTTCCTGAGAAAACCCACATAGGTAAAAGCCCCTGGGCCACCCACAGTTCATTGTCCACCAATTACACTTAGTACTTTTGTTTTGGGAAAAACTAGCTGGTAGTTCCAAGAATTTGGCCTTGGTGGGTATCTCCTCTCTGGCAGCAGAAGGCTCTCATACATTCCTTAGCTCTCCCTCTTCCCTAGGAATTTACCCTTCCCATTTCTGTCTGGCAAACTGCAAGCTGAAAGTTGATGTAGGCAACAATGAAAGTGAGTCAGCTTTGTCCCTCTGGCACCATTTTTGTTTTGTTTTTCCATAAGAGGAAATGAAGGAAATATCAGAAAACAGAGAGTAATAGCACCCTTTGATACCAGTCTTGAAAAATACTACCAAGAGAAATTCAAAAGAAAATTCAAGCACGTAGAGAATAATTTAAAAAAAAAATGACAATCTTTGTGGGGAAGGACATTTCTGAGAAGATAAGACATTTTTAACAGATATCTAAATGAAAGTTAGAAGTGGATTTATACATTAAAAACACTTGAAAAATTATCTTGCATTTAAAACATCTAAGCTTTGCTACTCAACTAGCTGCACAACCCCTAGCAACAGTTAAGACATGAAGGTATAAGTGCCTTCTTATGTTTATAGTTTATTTATTTATTATTTATTATTGTGATTTATATGCTGCCTTTCTCCCTAGGGACTCAAGGCGGCTTACAAAATGACAACTTCAATACAAATCACAATACAATGCAAAATAAAAATCAATAACCCAATTAAAACGATTTAAAATTATGACAGTGTACCCCCAAACGGATCAGTTTAATTGGCGGAAGAGCCACGTCTTCAGCTCGCGACGGAAGGAAAGAAGGTCGGGGGCTGTCCTGAGCTCAGTGGGCAATCCATTCCAGAGGGTCGGGGCTCCCACAGAGAACGCTCTCCCCCTGGGGGTCGCCAGCCGACATTGTTTGGCCGACGGCACCCTGAGGAGGCCAACTCTGTGAGAGCACACAGGACGATGGGAGAACGGCTGGAGATGGTCCTGCAAGTACCCCGGGCCTAAGCCATGAAGGGCTTTATAGGTGAGCACCAGCACCTTGAAACGTATCCGGAGTGCCACCGGTAGCCAGTGCAGCTCACGCAGGAGAGGTGTTACACAGGAGTATCTAGACGCCCCCGTAACTACCTGCACGGTGCGTACGTTCACACAGATTAAACATATTCTGATCAGGTTATAATTTATTTGTAGCGGTACTCCCTGAATCAGCTTTTGTTCTCTAAGGGGAGTTTTGTAATAGCTTACTTATATGAGATTGGCCTCAATGTAACCTTACACCAATATTTCCTTAGTTGGTACCTCAGAATGCCTTCAGAGCACCTACAGCTGGCTGTATTAGTGTACTAATTTCCATGAAAATTTTCTCTGTGTGAGGCAGGTTAGTCCTATAACTTTTGCATACATAGTTGGTCCAGGATTGTATATGTACCAAACAGATGTGACATTTCAAAAATATGAAGCAAGCGCAGAGAGAAGAGAAAAAAATGATAGCTCCTAGTTAAAATTAAACTGCATATAAAATAAGGTACTCTTCTACACAGAAATCACTCTTATACAAATGCAGAAATACAAAGGCAAACACATTCATTTCTTTTCTCTCTGCAGAAATAAAGGTGTGTGATAACTGAGCGAAGAAAAGGGACAGCTATGTTGCAAAGGGAATAAAAGAGAAAAGGAAAAACCAAACTTAATGGAAACACGTAAGCAAACAGGGAAAGAAAGAGGATATAGAAGCCCTATTAAGTGTTAAAAGATTTAAATGAAACATTACATTAAAATTAAAAATTAAAATTTCTTATTCTAGTAGCCCCTTCCTTCAGGATAATGTTCATAGGCTCCATATTTTTCAGTGGCATGTACACTTCCTGTCTATATCTCAGTTAAAAACCCCCCCTCGTTTTGTTTTTATTAACAAATGCAAGATTACCCTGTCAATCAGGTAAGGATTGGGAGAAAATGACTGCAAGGCTAACTATTAGATAAATAGATAAGAATGCATATACATTTTTCATATTTTCCCCTGCGCCACAAAATTAGATATACAATATCCTTCTGTCACTTTTTAAACAATACTTAAGTTCAGTTGTAAAAAAAACAAGTATTGTTTGAAAGAAAAACATCATTCCAAAACATCCAACACATTTCAAACATTGTCTTTTAATTGTCTTTTACATTTAAAATCCACATTGATCCTCATAAATAAATTCTTGCAAAATTATTTTCAGTGTATCAGCTAGAATTGATGTGATCAACTTGTAGTCATTATTCAATAATGATATTGACCTACAGTTTCTTGTTGAAGTCAAATCTTGTGGCTCTTTATTGGCCTCTTTCCAACTAATTAACTTATTCCAAATAAAGTAATTCAATGTAAATCACTAAAAAGTTATTTTGATTGGTTGGACAATGAAAAGTGACCATCAAATCAAAGAAAACTTTTGGCAATAAACCAAAAGTTTTGGTATATTGCCAAATATACCATTGAATGATTTTAATATTTTTGTCAGAAGTTTTATCTGGTTGTGGGGAGATCACTTCATTCCAAACTCTAATCAAACACCAAGTTTCCAAAGAAAAAACTATTAACTTCCCTATAACTCCTTTATAGCAGCGATCCCCAATGTTTGTGGCTTGGTGGCCCAGCAGTGGTAGGGGAACTGGGCCGTGTGAGCAGTGGGCTGGTGCACAAGTGCACATGCGCACCTCGACTTGCACGAGTAGTGGGGCGGCACACCTGCATGTGTGCACAGCTTGACTTGTGCAAGTGGAGCTGCACATGCATATGCATACTCGCCAGCACAAGTCAAGCTGTGTGTAAATGTGTGCATGCTGACTCACCGCTTGCACAAGTTGAGTCATGAACACAAGCTGCACACCAGCCTGTTGCTCGCATGGCCTGGTTCCAAATAGGCCCACTAGTGGGCTGCAGCCCAGGGGTTGGGAACCCCTGCTTTATAGAACAATACTATGTCCTCAATTGAGACAAAGTTCCGTGAAAATGAACTTCCATGTCAACAAATGTACCATGCTCATCAATTAGTACAACTTCTGGTTTTAGTTGGAGATTTATATACAAACAATTCAATTTATTTTTTGTTCCTGCTGAAATAAATTCTTTGCTCAATTTTTAAATTTTTTAATAAATCAAATATTTTTCATTCATTTTTCCTAATTTGTGTCTCATATAGGTGAATTATATCTTGCTATATTTATTTATTTATTTATTTATTTATTTATTTATTTATTTATTATCTAATTATTTTAAATATACTTTTCTCTTTGAGAAGCATTAGCTCCATTTATATTTTTTGCAATTATGCATTTATAATCCATAATTAAGCCAAACATTTAGAAAAATAAATACCTGTAGCACCTACTTCAGTATCATCCCTATCAGTTTTCTTTTACACCTGTTGCAGTTTTTGTGTAGACTCCTGTAACACTTTCATTTGAATCACTTTCAATTCCTCTTTAAATTTTTGTATTCCCTCATCTTCTGGACAAAATTCAGCAGAATTCAGCAGAAAACTCTGCTGTTTAAAAGTAAAAACCATAACTTCCCATTTGTCCTATCACAATGGAATCATATTCTACTTTAAATTCACATTCCAAAAAGAAAAATATTTTTTTTTATGTAAAATTCTAACAGGAATGTTTTAAACAACAACTATGTCTGTCAATCTTTAATCTTCTATTAAAATGTTGCTGCATAAATTGATCCCTAGTTTTCTTTCTGACAAAGTACAACAAAACATCTCTTGGAATATTTTTATTCTTGCAAATCTTGTATTTATTTTATATACTATATCATTTTTGCTTCCGTATCATTCTCATCCTAATCCCCCTGCCCAAAAAATTGCTAAACTGAAAATTTGCTTTTCTTTAAAATTTCTTCTTCCTCAGTACTAATAGTGTCAGATTACCTAGTTCTCTTTTTGATTCTCTGTCCATAGTGTCTGTCTTTTTCCCCCAAATTTCTACTTTGTTATTAATTGGCTTTACATCTTGAGATACTTGCTTTACAAAGCTTTCAATCTTCTTAACTTCTTTCATGTCCTCTTTCATCTTTATAAATATTTCATTCATTCTTTTTTCAATTTATTGTCTGTCAATTATTAACTGTCAATTTATTATCAAGTGATTCAGCCAATTTTCTGGCCAGTTGTTCAAACAGTTTCTGAAGCAAGGGGTCCTTGGTATTCTTTGACCTTGGTTCTTTCATTATCCAAATTAGGCAATATCATCAGTGCTACTTGATGTTACCTAGTTTGGATAATGAAATGTTTGCAACTAAGTTCAGAGAACACCAAGGGTTCTTCATTTCAATCCTAAGCTACATATATTCTCCTTTATTATTTTGTGAGGCAAATCTGGTATAACTCTTCTCCCTTCAGATTGGTCTAATGATCCCCTCTTTCGCTCCCATTTTTCCGCTTTTCTGTGATTGCCATTATGGTATTATAATCCAAAAATGGATGTATCCATAAGGAAAGCAGAAAAGGCAAATTTCCTCACCCTCCTTTTTTCTATTTTGTCTTTTTGTGCCCTTAATACTTTTGGCTCAAGTGGCATCCCATGACAATAGTTGGATCACAGTCAGCATTTCCATAGTTTCAATCAGCAACACAATTTAGTGCATAATAGCTTTACCTCTTTTTTTTAAAAAAAAAATCCACAAATTGTCTGTATGCTTTAAGAGTAAACAAAGGTGTTACGTCCGGACGGCAAGCACGAGCGGCCAAGAGAGCAGCCGATTGGTCTAATTAATTTAATTTCCAATTTATATACCGCCCTTCTCCCTGAGGACTCAGGGCGGTGTACAGCCAAGATAAAAAACATAGAATACAAATATTAAAACATTTAAAAATATATATAAATTTTGGCCCGAAAGTTAAGAATCACAAACTAATTAAAAGAATTTAAAAATTTCTTCTTAAGCCAACCCGGCTTGCTGAAAAAGATGGGTTTTCAGGGAATGACGGAAGGCACTGAGGTCATGGATTCTTCTTATCTCCGGGGGCAACTGATTCCAGAGGGTGGGAGCCCCCACAGAGAAGGCCCTCCCCCTGGGGCCCACCAGCCTGTCTAAACGCCGGCAGGCAGCCGGCGGGAAATTGGCAGCTCCTGATTGGCCCAGCCTCTGACAGCTGAAGTATAAAAGAGTTGTCTGTACCACAAAAAGCTTGCTCGCTCTCCAAGGTAGTTAGCTAATCAGAGCGAGTCACTGTTAGCTGTTATTGTTAGCCAATAAACATGTTGTGAAGTGTTTATCCTGCCTCGCCTCCCTTCTTTAGCCTTTGTTCCATGAACAGAACAAAAAGCATTCCAATAAAGGTGTGAGGTGCAAGAAATCAGGAAGCAAGGCGGTTCAAACAATTAAAGGTTTGTTGCATGCTAACACTCTCTACAAGAACCTGAACTACTAATGGTCAAAGCAAATTGGAGGTAGATAAGAGTCAACACAATTCAAGGTGGGCTGGTCTTAGATCTCTTGTGGGCATGAAGGGACTTGAGACTGATGATGCACTTGATCCCTTCCTCAGGCTTAGCCTGGAAATCTCCTACAAAAGGTCCAGTTTATTTATTTTAATTCCAATTTATTCAAAAGCACGTTCACCCAAAATGTGTGTCTCTTGTATTTGTTTTATTTGTTACATAAACTGCTAGTCTATAACTTCTGTCTTATTCTCCAGAATTTCTACTTTGTTATTAACTTGTTCGATATTTTGAGATTCTTGTTTTACAGAGAATTTAAATCATTTAAATCTTTTTTTTAAATTTTGATATTCAGAAAGAATACTCAACAAGTGGAATTTTTATCCTGCTGCTCAGAACATTTTTCTTTGGCTGTAATTAGTTATATCCAGAAATGTTTAAGAATTTAGGCTTGTCCGGTTGATGTCATGGCGAGAACGGCTTGGAAAATAGTGGGCTTCGCCAAGCCCTGCAAAATCCAGCCGGTAACAGCTGTCAGGAGGCCCTACAGTGTCAAAGCCGCCTTGTAGGGGCAGTGAAGAAAGGAGAAGTGCTTCGTGGACTATGAAGAACTCACGATTTTCTCATTAGGTCCAAAGCAAGTTCTCCTGAATGGCAGCAGGGACGATGGCCATTTTTGGCAGACACAAGCTGGAACAACCGGAACTATAAGGTTTGTGGTGGAGCGGTCTGTGGACAGAGCATTGAAACTGGGTGAGATAATTTCCAACTCTTATTCCAAGATTTAATTTAAGTACAAGAATTTAAAAAGATAATCTCCAAGTGTTAAGGAAGCAGTGATTAGACACACACAGAAGATTAAAGATTGAAAATTAAGAGGTGAAAGAAATGCCCAAGGGAAGCTTTAAATACAGAAAGCCTGGAAAAAATTTAAACAATTTGAAAGGTGATTTTTGGGAGAAACTGTCTTGCTTATTTGTATTTTTAAATCCCCTGGACTTATTGGATAATCAGCTGTTTTTGACATACTGTTTAATGTTGGACTTGGGAGCAGGAGAGCCATCTACTGGAAGAAGAGGAGCACTACAGCACTACAGCATTAGTACTTTTAGTGAAAGTGAGGTCCAATACACATAAAGTCTAATACATAAAATAGAAGAAAGTAAATAACATCTGGAAGGTGGCCTGACCTTGACTCTATTCTAGAAGACAATTTGGATATTTTGAAAATACCTAATGAGTTTCTTTTTCCTCTTGAAGATTTCTAAGATGAACTAAATTGCAAATAACTCATTGGCATCCTTCAGTCTCAAGAGACTATGGTATCATGCTCTGGAAAGAGGTCTTAAAACAGCATCTAGTGTGACTAAAAAGGCCAATTCGAGAGTGGCAATCCCTTCCACACTGAGGGCAGATACATTCTGTTCTCTGCCCAGCCTCCAAATTTCACTGGTTCCGGGACTGCCTCTTTGCCTCAGCCTGCCGAACAAGTGTCTTTTCGAATTGGTGAAGGCCATGCTGCGTCTTTAGCCTCCAAGATGAATGATTGGAGGTCAAGGTTTCCCAGTTGTTAATGTCCATTCCCAGGGCCTTTAGGTCCCTCTTGCAGATATCCTTATTTCACAGCTGTGGTCTTCCTCTGAGGCGCTTTCCCTGCACTAATTCTCCATACAGGAGATCTTTCGGAATCCGACCATCAGCCATTCTCACGACATGCCCCAGCCAGCGTAGATGTCGCTGTTTCAATAGTGTATACATGCTAGAAATTCCAGCACGTTCCAAGACTGCGCTATTTGGAACTTTGTCCTGCCAGGTGATGCCAAGAATTCGTCGGAGACAGCGCATATGAAAAGCGTTCAACTTTCTCTCCTGCCATGCATAGAGGGTCCAAGACTCACTGAAGTACAAGAGTGTGCTCAGGACGCAGGCTCTATAGACCTGGATCTTTGTATGTTCCATCAGCTTCTTATTAAGCCATACTATTTTTGTAAGTCTGGAAAATGTGGCCACTTTACCAATACATTTATTCAGCTCAGTAAATAACTAAACTTTATTGAAATTGGCTATTGGATTATGGATTTCAAAGATTGGAGGAACCTAGTGGATTAATTTGGATTTGGATTATTAAGATATTTGACAGAACATTCTATGAGGCAAAAAAAGAAAGGTGATAGAAGAAAAGAGAAAAGAAGAAAAGTTAAATAAGACCTTAAAATTTGGACAATTAGTAAGATATGTAATTGGAAAATCACAAGGCTGTAAACCACTAAAGAATTTTAAAGATTATAAATTTAGGAAATTTTGAGGCATAACTATGGGATTGATTAAATTTTATTAAGTTGGAGTTTTTAAATATTGAGACGTTGAAACCAAAGAGGTATACTGAGTAATCTTTATTAAATTGTTACAAAATAGATCTATAGGAGTTAAAAGAGGCAAATGAAGAAATAATTTTGATCTCAAAAACATGCATGAAACTATAAAGAACAATATGGAGACAAGGGGATTGTCTAAAGATAAAGAAATGAGTGTAGAAGTCACTCAATAATTGGGGGGGAAAGCTGAACATAATATTCAGAAATAGATGAGAAATTAGAAGAAGCAATGGAAAGAAAAAATCAAAACGAGATGCAAGAAGATAAAGATAATGAAGAGAAAGAATTAATAAGTAGGAATCAATCAAGAGCCTTGATAGTACAGTGGTTTAGTGCACCCTGTTGTTAACACAGCTGCCTGCAATTTCTGCTGGTTCGAATCTCTCCAAGGCTCAAGGTTGACTCAGCCTTCCATCCTTTCTAAGGTAGGTGAAATGAGGACCCAGTTTGTGGGGGCAATAAGCTGACTTTGTATAAAATATACAAAAGAATGAAGGCTATTGCTTAACGCATTGTAAGCCGCCCTGAGTCTCCGGAGAAGGGTGGCATATAAATCAAATTAAAAAAAAAAATCAGATAATTCCTTAAAAGCTTATAATAGAACAGAAAAAATAAGGAAAATATCTTCAAAAAAAAAAGAGAGAAAGGTTTAGAGAAAAAAAAAAAGAAAAATCTCTTTTAAAAAAAGAAAGTCTTATTGATGTGTATTCAAATAATACAGCATAAAGAGACAAAGGGCAACCTGAATGGAATGTTCAGTAGGTATAAAAATATCAAAGAGTTATAAAATCCAAGAGAGAGAAATAAAAGGGTGATTAAAAAGTCAATAAATGATGGAATTCCAAAAAGGTTATAAGATAATGGATAATGATGAAATATATTAATAAAAAGAAAAAATAGAAAATACAAATAGGGAAAATAGTAACATACATATTAACAGATAATAAAATCTATTATAATTAAAAATAAACCATGCTTAGTAGGTGGAAGTTTAGGATTAGGTAATCTAATTGTATTATTAAGATTAATAGTGTGAATTTAAAGATTAGAAATTGTGGGGATTTTGAGATATATTCCCGGGATTGATTAAATTTTGTTAATATTTGGTCCTATTAGTAGTCCTAGATATTTGGGATATTGAAATTATGGTGGAATAATGAGTAATTTTCAAAATATTAAATATTAGTAACTTAGTAGGGGATAACAAATACGTGGCACAAAGAAATGTTATTTATGTTTAAATGAATTAATGGAAAAAATGATAAAGAATTATAAAGAGAGAATGGTACTGTTGAAGTTGGAAGATCAGGATTATGCATACTTATTTGTATTATTACTGTTAGCATTGGTTAAAAAAGATTTGACCCAGTCAATACACTGTCCACATGGTGCATGGTGTGTATTATATTAAAAAATAAAAAAATATTTTTAAATATTTTTTAAAAAAGAATTTAGGCTTGTGAAAACCTTATATCCATAGTCAGCTGTGCAGTTCCTCCCAGCTGTTCAACCCATGAGCTGACCACACAAACCTGTAGTCTACTCACAAAGAGCAGCTGCCTAGAATGCAAATTAGTGATCTCACAATCTTTCCTTTTCCCAAAAAGATTGCAGTGGCCAGAATTTACCACCTGGCTGCCAATTTTTGCAACAGTATTGTCTCCACTCTTTCAAGGATGTCACCGGAAGCTCCATGACTGCGAGAAGATTCATACTTACTGATATGTTATTGAATTGGTTGGGTTTGGGGGGGGGGGTTATTTTTTTTTTAATAGAACATTTTATGTTTTACTTTGCTGCTTAGAATTTCATATATAGATGGGCAGATATATAAATGAATAACATTTCAAAAAATAGTATGCTTAACCTGAATAAGGAAAAATCTGCCAATTCCCCTCACTTGGACAATCAAATTCAGAAGGGATCTATGATGGGATCTAATAGGATTTAAGTTACAGGAACATATACTTATTGAAGAAACAAATTAACATTTCTGATAATGGAAGTTATTACCTAGATAAATAATGGGCTTTCTCTTCCTGGAGATCTTAAAGCAGAGGCTGATCAGTCATACAGGGAGCTCTATCTCTTTATTTATGTTGGTTAAGGAAGCCTACAAGGTATTTGTATCTTTATCCAAGCAACGGATGGAAACTAATCAAGGAGAGAAGCAATATAGAACTAAGGAGAAATTTCCTGCAGAACAATTAATCAGTGGAACAACTTGCCTCCAGAAGTTGTGAATGCTCCAATGTTGGAAGTTTTTAAGAAGATATTGGATAACCATTTGTCTGAAA
Organism: Pituophis catenifer annectens; assembly: GCF_029215685.1. Classification (NCBI taxonomy): domain Eukaryota; kingdom Metazoa; phylum Chordata; class Lepidosauria; order Squamata; family Colubridae; genus Pituophis; species Pituophis catenifer. Next base: position 44,051,685 of record NW_027256884.1, on the reverse strand, counting down.
TGGTATAAGGTTTCTTGCCTGAGCAGGGAGTTGGACTAAAAGACCTCCAAGGTCCCTTCCAACTCTGTTATTCTATTCTGTTCCATTCCGTTCCGTTCCGTTCCGTTCCGTTCCGTTCCGTTCCGTTCCATTCCATTCCATTCCATTCCATTCCATTCCATTCCATTCTCTATTCGAAGTCTTGGGGCATCTTAAGTTTTATCACAGAAATAACTAGGAACTAAAGGCTTATTCATTTGATACATTAAACTGTACTCTGCAAAAGTTTATGCTACAATGAATTTTAGACAAGTCCCTTTAGGAGCCTTTTTATGCTTATGAAAGCTTAAACAATTTGTGTGCTCTGAATTTTTCTGTATTTTTTTCTGTACAGTATTTAGAAGGACAACCCTGTAGATTCCTTTGTATAAATAACCAAATAACCTGTTTGTCTGCTGAAATAGCTATACCAGAGCAGAAGCACAGAAGAATTGCTTTAGAATTCAAAAGTAGCATGGGGATTTTAGAAAACGACAAAAGAAGGATTTGAAAAGAAGGGCTATAGTTCTCAGCTCAGAGAACCAAATGAAAGCACAGGTCAGTCCATCAATGAGATTTACCAGACATAAACAAAACAAACCATTAAGTAGCAAGGAAGAGGATTTTTGCTTGTTTAACATAGAAGAACACTAGCATATATCCTATCATTAAAAAGTAGAGTTGTGCAAATTCTACACAATTTGACACATCTGAAGTCAGACACTACTGATCAGAATATTCTGAAAACTGTATTTTGAGAGTTACAGTATGTCTTAACTTCAGAATAAAACGTGTCTCTTCTGAATACTAGACAAAATGGACATGTTTAGAAGGTTTCTTGTCAATATTTTTACATAATCTTTTGATCCAAGCCACTAAAAGTAGGACAGATAAGTTTCTTAGTCTTACTGGCTGAGAAATGCATGAGGGAAAAAATGCAGGCAGAAGTGATTTTCAGCTGCTTGGTAGCTTGCCAAATAAGTATAGTTAAGAAACCAGCACTAAAAACTTTTGCTGAAGGAAAAATAGATTTTAGGAGCACTGCTTTGTATGTGCTGCCATATGCTATTTTGTATTATCTTGGCACTAAGGAAATGCAAAGTCTATGCAATGTTATTGTATGCACTGTTTGCATACTCATATTGATGTTGAGTTTTCAGGTCATCTGTTCTATTAAAGAGTATGTTGTTTTTATTGGATAGAATGTTATTGGATTTCTGTAAAATGTATCATTATGCACTATTCACTAATAAAACAGAAAACTCACAAGCCAATAGAAAACAATAACTATTCTTGTTCTTGTAATCTATTGATTGTGGTCTTTGCTGGACTTCTGTGGCCATTTAAGTAGATGAGTTGGAAGAAAATTATGCTTAAGTGATTTCCTATGAGAATTTAAACCATATTTTCATTTCAAAAGTAATCATTTCTTTTCTGTAGGACAAGTAGTAGGTATCAGACCACATGGACAAACATTCCACCTACAGTTGTGGCAAAGAACCTTTTCCCTGTTGTTCCCTGTGGTAGAAAATTAAAAATGTTCTACTGTGTTCAGAAAAACTTTTGTAAAATTGTAATTTTGTTTTGAAAGAACACAGCTTGCTTGGAACAGTCTAAAATGGTTTGTTTAACTGAAATTTGAAATAAAACACCTTTTCTATTTTGTGCTCATGTTTGCAACGTATTTAGGTTTCCAACATAGCTAAGTGAACACATAGTGTCTTTTTCTATTAAATTCACAGACTTTTACAGTGACATTAACCACTTTTCATTCTGTGATAAACACTTTGCTGATTAAATGGATAGAATTTCAGCACGGAAGAATGAAAGGCATGGGAATGCCAAACATATACATATTGTGTTGCAATTTTAGTGGCACATCAGTGTGAAACACATGATGTTAAGGCTGTTTCTCACCTCTCAGAAGATGGATAACTGCTCTGGCTGCACCCCATAATTAACAAAATCTATTAAGATTCAGTGAGAAATAGTGACTGAATAATGTGGAGCTTTGATGTGTATTACTCATTTATGGTATATAACTTATGAACAGTTTAGAACAGTAGCTTGCCTACTTAGACAAGAGTCTCCTGTATACCACATGGATAACGTTCCTCCAGGCCTTCCTGTCCTCTACCATCCTCTGGAGTCCATTTAAGCTCACGCCTATTGCTTCAGTGACTTCATCCAGCCACCTCGTTCTCTGTCATCCCTTTCTTCTATTGCCCTCAATCTTTCTCAGCATTAGGCTTTTCTCCAGTGAGTCCTTCCTTCTCATTAGGTGATGTTCTTGATACTAATTAATTAATATTGTGGGGTGGGCGGGAGGTGGCAGTTTTTGTCTCCCCCCTATTTGTTTGTTTAGAAATAAAGGGACTAAGATTCAAAGTGAAAGGGCAGGAGGAAAAATAATTTTATTGAACTGATAATAGCAATATAGAAGTCATCTTGCAGTCTGAAATCTCTGTCTTTTCCATGAGATTACAAACTTTGAAAAGTTTGGAAAACTCTGGATAGAAAGTTTTTAAACGTAGGAAAGTTTTTAAAGGTAGATAGGAAATATTTTATAGGAAGCCCATTTGATGAGGATTCTTAACATGGTTTACAGTAATTCTTTAGAGTTTCAGATAGAAATATTTCCATGCTATCAAACTATGCTAAATATTGAACCTGGGACTTTTCTGCATGAAAATCATGTGCACTATCACTGAGCACTAAATTGTTGTCAATTTAATATTCGACTTCCTCTCCGACCGCTCGCAGTTTGTGTTGGCAGGGGGGCAGAGGTCGACCTCGAGGCGTCTCGCATGGGGAGTGCCACAAGGGTCGGTCCTCTTGCCCCTTCTGTTCAACATTTATGTGAAGCCGCTGGGTGAGATCATCCGTGGTTTTGGGGTGAAGTGTCATCTGTACGCTGATGATACTCAGCTGTACATCTCTACCCCAGACCACCCCAACAATGCCCTTGATGTGATGTCTCGCTGCCTGGAGGCTGTGCGGGTCTGGATGGGGAGGAACAGGCTCAGACTCAGCCCCTCCAAGACTGAGTGGCTGTGGCTTCCGGCGTCCCAATATAGTCAGCAGGTGCCATCGCTGACTATTGGGGGTGAATCCTTGCCCCCCACGGAGAGGGCTCGCAATCTGGGTGTCCTCCTGGACGCACGGCTATCTTTAGAAGAGCATATGACAGCCGTGGTCAGGGGGGCCTTTTATCAGGTTTGCCTGATTCACCAGTTGCAGCCCTTTCTGGACCGGGACGCCTTGCGCACGGTCACTCATGCCCTTGTCACCTCCCGGCTGGACTATTGTAATGCTCTCTACATGGGGTTCCCCTTGAAGAGCACTCGGAGGCTCCAGCTGGTCCAGAATGCGGCCACGCGGGTGACACCCCTCCTGCGTGAGCTGCACTGGCTCCCAGTGGTCTTCCGGGTGCGATTCAAGGTGTTGGTCACCACCTTTAAAGCGCTCCATGGCACAGGACCCGGGTACCTTCGAGACCGACTTCTGCCACCAATAGCCTCCCGCCCGCCAATTCGCTCCCACAGAGAGGGTCTCCTTAGGGTGCCATTGGCCAAGTTATGTCGGCTGGCGACACCCAGGGGAGGGCCTTCTCTGTGGGAGCCCCAGCCCTGTGGAACGAACTGCCCCCGGAAATACGTAAGATCTCTGACCTCTGGGTATTTTGTTGTGCACTCAAGACCCTGTTGTTCCGCCAGGCTGGTCTATAGACATAACAATTTTAAATTGGGTTTTAAATTTCTGGGGTTTTAAATTTGAGCCGAATTCATTTAATAATTTTAAACTATTTTAACTGATGTTGTCTTGTATTTTAATAGGCTGTACACCGCCCTGAGTCCTTCGGGAGAAGGGCAGTATAGAAATAAAATTATTCTTATTCTTATTCTTAATGAAGAACAAGTATAGGTTGGATAGTAAATCACATAATTTCTGTAAAAGGGTTTCCACAGAAGAATAATAGATGATATTGCTATCATCACCTAAGTCACATTTTATGTATTATGATGTCATGGCACAATCAATACAGTTTTGTCATCATTGTACGTTGTAATAGATACCTATGTTTTTATGCAAAAAGTCTTAAATACTGATTGAAATGAAACCTGGAAAGAGTTCCTGAAAACTGAAGACTTACTGCTAATCAATATTGTTAAGATTAAATTTGATGAACTATTGAACTACTGTAAATCCATAAGTGGTTCACACATGTTGTGATTTATTATTTTGCCTGAAACTTCTTTGAAACTCCCAGCAGTTGGAGCCACTTGGATCCTCACACTGTGTATTATTCTAAATTAAGCCTTCTAAATGCTTAATGCTTGGTGAGAAGCTGCATGACTTTATTTTAAAGGAGTAATTAACTTTTTAAATATTAAGTACGGCCAGTTCCAAAAAAGTAACATCTTACAGTGACTTCCTAAGATCCTGAACTCAATAAGAATTTATAACTGTTAAACACATTCCTGTGTTATAGAACATTTTATTGTGTGATATTGGCCAGTATTAACATGACTTATGTTCTTACAGAAAACAAGAAAAAGAAATAAACATCTGAAAACTTAAAGGTACTGACATAATGATGGATTTATTTTCTGAGTTCAACAAGGCTTTTGAAGGAAATACTATATCAGCTAGGAATCATTGGAGTAAAAGCAAGACAAAATATCTTATGGCAAAATACTCTTAAAGTACTACATCACTGTTTCAATGTTGAGTAGAATCCCAATCAGTTTATGTGGATGTAAGCATTTTGTGCAGAACAGGTCTAAATGATCCAAAGGTGCTTTTCAAAAGGCAACTGGACTTCCTCGGTATTCCCCCCCCCCCCCGCTTAAAGACATTTTGCTTCTCGTCCAAATAACTTCTTCAGTTCTGATAAGAAGCAAAACATTTTCAAGGAAAAAACCAAGAAGGTTTAGTTGCCTTTGAAAACATCCTTTGGGCCAACCATCACCTGGATTTGAGACTCTCCACAGATAGGTCTAAGTGATGTTTATATTTTGCAAATAAGTTGCTAATTATAATCATTAATTAATATGTCTTATGGCCATTACTTAATCCAAATGTAGAATCTGAGAACACATGCAAAAAGTATATATGAAAAGAATTCATACAAATCACAACAGCTTAATATTTGCCAGTAGGATTATAAAATACCCATGAAAATTATTTTGACTGAAAAGTACTGCAAACTGATACGTCAAAGCTATGGTATTGTTCCTGTTTTGTGGAACAGGGAATGCACTTTTTAAGGAGTGAGTAGAGAAGTAGGTAAAAAGAGGTGATAGCAGGATTTTCCAAATTTACACAAGTCTAACATGATATGCGACTAAGGTGGCTTAAAGATGCTGGAGATGGTCTCTATTCCAGCAGTTCAAATCCTAGCACCGTGTGAGGGGATAGGTGCTCATCATTTGCCTCGGCTTCAGATTGACTTGCTATGTGCAAGTAGATAAATAGGTACCACTTCAGTGAGAAAAACAATGATGCTTCATGTGGTAGTACAATCCTAGCTGGTGCTAGACCTGCTGGTAAAGACTTGGACTGGCACACAGATATATGATCAAACAGGAAGGCAATATTATACAATTGGCTAAAGGTGGGGTATAGTGAATTTTCTGCCCCTGTAGCAGTTGTGCTAAAACTGGATATAGCTATCCAGTTCATGTTCTGGTGCCTCATACTAATAAACTTTGTCCAATTTTATTCCAAATTACAATCTCGATACAAAGATGACATAGGTATTATGCTGTTTATTATGTTGGCTCCATGCTGCTTCTAATGCACTAGCATTGGTGATGCAATACTTCTTGGCTAAAAGAACCATTTCTGAAAGTCAGTAAGTCAAGCTTGTGAGGAAATTTATGAATTGCCACAGAACTGACAATTGTTTTCCATTTTTAAACCATTTTAGAAGACTTGTTTCTATGAAAATTATTATCAAATTTATTTGCTGCTCATCTTGCAATTCGAAGTGAAGATGCATATATTTCTTAAATAATCTCTTTTGCCTTGATCTTGTTGCTCTTGAAATTCATAAATTGTGAATTTATGAATGAAAGTGAATGAAATTGAACTCTCTCTGTTTGCAACCAGAGCATTCCCTTTCAATTACACATCATGCTTCTGCTGCAGAGGTGAAAATCAGTTTTTGATACTTTAATATATATATATATTGTTTACTGAAAGTAATGTTGTACCTTGCTTGATAGAAATCAGAAATATATTGGAAGCTAATGTGCAGAAGGAATGAAAAGGGAATATTATCTTATGTTGCTATGGCATTTCAGCTTGATTGTTTCAAGTGCAACTTGATTTCACAGATGATTACCTCTAGAAATGAAGAGTCATTCCAATATTCCCACCGATAATACGCTATTTTGCAAAACCTGATAAATTAGCACACTTTGAGAGAAGACACTTTGTGAGGCTCTCTGTGCAATTTCTTTCTCAGTTTTATTTGTCTTCAAACTATTAATACTTACCATTAATTAATAGGAACAATCTAAAAGAAACCTAGTTCCCTTTATATTACACTGTTATCAGAAGTTGACAGTGAATTTAAATGCTGCCGATACAGGCAGATGCTGGTGAATATTTTTTCCATGTTTTGGTGTCAGGTTTCCACATATACACAAACACTGTCTTTCTTATACTAGCTGAGTATCTGACACGAAAAAAATTAATTTAGGTTCTTCAGTAATCCCATCACCCTAGTTCCCCCCACCTAAAAATCAGGTAAAGAGTTAACTAGGGTTCTCTCAAACCTGTGGAGGAATTTAGAGGATGCCCCTATTTATGATCTAACAGAATTATAAAACAAGCTACAAAATGGCAGGGAGCAGCTTCTTTGAATTTTGTTTGAAACCCAGTACAAAATAAATGTGTGGAGGGAGGAAATCCTGGTTTAAATTGTTTTCTACTTACAGCTTAGAACATTTGTTTGTGCATAACAAACCAGCTCAAATTCCAGGTTGTAATATAATCAACATCATCTAACTTCCTTGTTGTCCTCTCCTTTTATTAGAATCTTGTATCTGGTATACACATTGACATGATGTTAGTCAAGCCAGTTTCAAAAGTGTTCAATTATGTATTCACATTTTTTCAATCTCATGATTTCAGCAGATCATGAAAAAGGAAAAGTTGTTCTATATTCACTGAAACTTTTTTTTTTACTTTTATTGTATTTATAAGTTGCCACATGAAATGTACTGGGGTGTTTCTTACACGGTCTTCCTATCGCCCACAGATTCAGCCATGTATGTCTTATTCATGTCCATGAATTCTATAGTACCTCTTCCCAAAAAAGAAAAAAGGACAATGTCCTTCCACATACAATAGCATTTTCTTTGGAGGAAAAGAAATTGGATCACTCCTGTGTTGCAGAGTGGATAGGATTAAGACACAGTAAATTTATGATCACGATTAGAACCTGTGCCAGCAGAGCAGGCATGCTTCGGGACCCATTGTCTATCTCTCTTTCTTTGTCTCTCCCTCTCTCCTTCTTTCTCCCTCTCTTTCCCTCTCTCTTTCTGTCTCTCTCTCTGTCTGCCTCTTTCTTTGTCTCTCTCCCTTCTTTCTCTCTCTCTCGCTTTCTCTCTCCTTCTCTCTTCCCCTCTCTCTCCCCCTCTTTCTCTTTCTTTCTTTCTCTCTCCTTCTCTTTCTTTTTCTTTTCTCTCTTTCTTTCTTTTTCTTTCTCTCTCTCCCTCTTTCTTTCTCTTTCCCTCTCTCTCTTTCCTTCTCTCCCTCCCTCCCTCCCTCTCTCTTTCTCTCTCTTTCTCCCTCTGTTTTTCTCTCTTCCTCTCTGTCTCTCTCTGTCTATCTCTATCTATCTATCTTCTTGAGGCGGGGAAGGTGAAAAACAGGCCGTTTTTGCCTGGGTTTTTTTGCCTCCTCCCCTCCCCTCAAACATTCTGCAGGCTAAAACCAGGCAAAAACGGGCTATTTTTCCCTGTTTTTTGCCTCCTTTCACATACACCCCACCTCCAGAAGCATTCTGCAGGCCAAAATTGTTGAGCTTACCTTTCGGTTCCAGCCCACAGGGCTCCCGAAGGCAAGTCCTGCGCTCTGCTGAAGGGTGGGCGGGGCAACCTGGTGGTGCTCCATGGGCTGGATTAATTGCTTCAGCAGGCCGCATGTGGCCCACGGGCCGTAGTTTGAGGACCCATGGTCCAGGAGAAGGGTCTTCTCTACCGTAGCTTCTGTTCTTTGGAACATCTTACCTTCTGATATATAATTGTCTCCCACCCTTCTGACCTTCTGCAGGGGGAAGCAGCACACCTAACAAGGAAAGCATCACTTTGGATGTGATTGATGAATTAAGAGGTAATCCCACTTTCCCCACTGCATTCTGTTCCCTGCCTGCCCATCTTTTAACTATAATTTTATCTTGATTGGGATTTCTATTTTTATTGTTTTAGAGATATTTATTTGTTAGGATTTTAATGTTTGAATGCTGAAAGCTGCTCAGAGTCATTTCATTTCAAGAAGGACAACAAATGGATTAAATAAATAAATAACATGATTAGATTTTTTTTTTTAAAAAAAACACGCCACTGTCACCACTGCATGTCTCTTTCCCTATTCTTACTAATGAGCTATGATATATTGCCCTAATACTCTGCTGATACAATGTTCCTCACATTGTGTGAAGAGGAATGAAAAATCATTTCATCAAGTATCATTTTGAGAGAAAGTCATAATATACTCTGAATGTTTAAACACATGCCATACAGTGGTGAACACTTCTTCCTTATGGCTACATTTAATTTTATCTTTTAGTCCAAATGTTTTTTTTTCTATTGCCGCACTATAAATTCTTGTTACTTTCTAAAATAGCTTTACAAAATAATTAATATCAATTAAGAACATAATTCAGTTCAGAATAAGAAAAACACGCACTTGCTTTAACAATCATTTTCCAATTACCTAAGATTGCACCGAAGATTAAGTTTTCAGAAAAAAACCTGCATCTCAGCAGATATATTCCTGAAAGACTGATTTGAAATAATAACTTTTATCTTTATATATCCAAATAAACCCTGTATAAGGCTCAGTTTCTAAAGTACAGGTATTCTTCGATTTACAACAGTTCATTTAGTAACTGCTCAATGTTACAACGATACTAAAAAAAGGGACTTAAGACTGTTTTTCACACTAATGACCATTGCAGCATATCCATGGTCATGTAATTAAAATTCAGATGCTTGGCAACTGACTCATATTTATGATGGTTGCAGTGTCTCGGGGTCATATGATCCAAGCAAGCAAAGTGAATGGGGGAGCCAGATTCACATAACAACCATGTTACTAACTTAACAATTGCAGTGATTCACTTAACAAAAGTGCAAGAACAGTTATAAAGTGGGCAAAACTCACTTAACAAAATTTTCACTTAGCAACATAAATTGTGGGCTCAATATGGTCGTAAATCAAGGACTTACCTGTAACATTATTCCAAGACAGGTAAGACTTTTGAATGATCAGACAACATACATACCTACACTCCAGTCCATTTCTTCCACAGCATCCCCATATATGCCATGCTTGCTCTTTCCTCTAAAAGCTAGTGATGCATAAAGAGCTGTATGGACTTGAGGGTATGATAGGAATAGGAGAAATGGTTTATCAATATTCCTGAAATAGAGAATATAAATCAGAATGCTAGGGAATGCATAATATATTACCATTTTCATATAAATTCTTTCTTGATCACATGATTTATTCAGTATTTATTTATTTATTTATTTATTTATTTATTTATTTATTTATTATATTTATATACCGCCCTTCTCCTGAAGGACTCAGGGCGGTGAACAGCCAAGATCAAATACATAAATATAAAAGTTAAAAGCAATTTAAAACCAGATTAAATACTTTGGCCCACAATTAAAAACATCCCATTAAAATCCAATTTAAAATTTAAAACCATTAAAATTAGGCTAGCCCGGCTTGCTGGAATAACAAAGTCTTCAGGGCGCGGCGGAAGGTATGGAAGTCCAGGATCCTCTGTACCTCCAGGGGCAGCTCGTTCCAGAGGGCAGGAGCCCCCCACTGAGAAGGCTCTCCCCCGGGGGGTCGCCAGTCGACATTGTCTGACCGACGGCACCCCAAGGAGCCCTGCTCTGTGGGAGTGTACTGGCCAGTGGGAGGCTCTCAGTAGCAGAAGGCGGTCCCGTAAGTACCCAGGTCCTAAGCCATGGAGCGCTTTAAAGATGTTAATCAACACCTTGAATCGCACCCAGAAGACCACTGGGAGCCAATGCAGCTTGCGCAGGAGAGGTGTTACATGGGAGCGCCCCGCCACTCCCATAATCACCCGCGCGGCCGCATTTTGGACCAGCTGGAGCCTCCAGATGCTCTTCAAGGGGAGCCCCATGTAGAGAGCATTGCAGTAGTCCAACCGGGACTACATTATTACATTATTACTACAGTAATAATTCCTTCAAATGTTTTGGAAGTATCTTACATGTTTCCAGCCAATCTAACATTCAGGAATTTTACCAGTTAATCTGAGGTTGCCAGATTGAGAAAATCTTGGTAACCTACCAAACAGAAATCAGGATGGCAATTCAAGTAAGTTCTTAGAATGCTTGTTATTTCCATTTATTTTAAAGCAATAAAATAGAGAAGTTGTGCTCAAAATCTATCAACATTTTAAAGTGAAATTTAATATGAAAAGGATACATTAGGACATTTTTATTATCTCAGTGAAGGACAGTCTGACCCATACAATATAATAGTATAATAAGATGGCATAAAATGGATTAATAAACTACTATAGGAATAATAAAAAGTAAAGAAGAAAACTAGTGGATCAACCATATTGGACTTAATTCTCAATAACAGAAATGAAATGATAGAAGATGTTGAAGCTACAGGAACCTTGTGGGGGAATGATCATGAAACATTGGAATTCAACATAATGCAAGCACAAGCAAGAGAACAAAGTCAAATTAGAGTCTTGGATTTTAACAGAACCAATTTAAGTAAACTTAGAGATAATTTGGAAAGGATTCCATGGATGAAAATTTTCAAGGGGAAAACAATCCAAGAAGCTTAAGAAATTTTGAAAAGTGAGATTATGAAAGCCCAGTCTAGCACAATACCAATGAAGAAGAAAAATAACAGCTCTCAAAAGAAACCAGCAAGGATGACAAATAACTCTCTAATAAATTGAAAGGCAAGAAGGACAAGTAAAAAAAGTGGAAAGAGGGGCACATAACTAAGGCAGAATATCAGCAAATAGCATGAGCCTACAAAGATGAAGTCAGGAAACCTAAGGCTCAAAATGAACTAAGTCTTGTGACAAAAGTCAAAAATAACAACCACAACAAAAAGTTTCTTTCAACATGTAAAAAACAAGAAAAAAGACAAGGAAACTATTTGTCCATTAATGGAAGAAAATGGCAAGAAGGTGACGAGCAACAGGGAGAAAGTAGAACTGCTTAATTCATTTCTTGCATCTGTCTTTACACAAGAGGAAAAAACAGTCCAACCTATCAAAAGCAGTACTGTAAAAAAAAAAAAAGACTAAGTATACCAGTTAAAAACAGCAAAAAAACAGTAAGAGTGCACCTGTCACCCTAGATGAGTTCAAATCACCAGGACCAGATGGATTGCACCCCAAGGTTCTGAAGGAACTGGCAGATGTGATCACAGAACCACTGAACTATATATTTCAATGATCCTGAAGCACTAGGAAACTACCGGAGGACTGGAAAAGAGCTGATGTAGTTCCCATCTTTGAAAAAGGAAAAAAAAGTGCAGAGCAAGTCAGCCTTGACAATGGGTTTTTCTTGATTACCAGAGGACTGGAAAAGGGTCCCCATCTTCAAAAAAGAGAAAAAAGCTGGATCCAGGAAAGTACAGACCAGTGGGCTACCCCAAGGCACTGTCTTTGGCCCAGTACTCTTCAACATCTTCATCCAATGATTTGGATGAGGGGAGAGATGGGGAACTTATCAAATTTGCAGATGACACCAAGCTGGCAGTAACAGCCAACACTCCAGAAAATAGGCTTAAGATACAGAAGGATCTTGAGACACTTGAACATTCGGTGCTATCTAACAAAATAAAATTCAGTGGTGAAAAAAGAAAGATTCTTCACTGAGGCAAGAAAAACCAAATGCACAGGTATTGTTATGTATGTATCTATTTTGTGCGGGAAATTCAAATGTATAGTGAATCCTGATTGGTTCTTGGTCACCTCGGAAAAGTATATAAAGAGGGCTGCTGCCTGTGTGCTTTTGCTGAAGTCTCACCCTGAATTAAAGAGCTGTTGTTATTAGCCTGCTTGTGCCTCTCGTTATTCCCACGGTACAACATTGGCAACGAAGGTGGGATTGAGGACACAAGAGGTTTTTCAAAAGAGCTTGGAGTTTCAGCCAGGGTGACTAGAGAACACGGAGACACGGCATGTCTGCCTACGTTCCGCCAAAACCCTTCGACCCGACCGAAGTGGGGATCATATCTGACCAGGTTCGAGTGCTCACTGGAAGCGAGCGAAATGCAAGGGCTCTCTGCGAACAGAAAAAGGGCTCTGTTCTTAAGCCACTGCGGGCCAGACGTATTCGAGATGGCCGAATCCCTCTGCGAGCCAACCCCAGTACAGACGGTTCCCTGGGACGTCCTTCAGGCTAACCTGAAAGCCCACTACGCTCCAGTTCCGTCTAAATTCGTCCAGCGCTACAAACTCCGACAACGAGTTCAAAAAGAAGGAGAGCCGGTCAGTGCTTATGTGGCCGCGCTTTGAAAAGCCGCAACGCATTGTGACTACAGAGACTTAGACGACGCATTGCTTGAACAACTGATTTGCGGGGTTCGAGATACCCGGTTACAAAGGCGTCTTCTAGCCAAGCCAGACCTCACGCTAGCCGGTGCGCTAGACGAAGCCCGAGCACACGAAGCATCAACGAAAGCTTCGGAAGCGCTGCAGCGACCCAGTCCAAGCAAAGACGGGCCGAAAACAGCCCCCGTCCACAGAGAAGAGGTGCAAACTAGCACAGAGGAAGAGTCGGACGAGGACGTCTTCCATACAGAAAAAAAATTGAGCGAACAAAGCCACCGCCACGAGAACTGCCCCAGCTGTGGCGGGGATCACGAGAGACATTCGTGTAAATACAGAGAAGCCATTTGCAGGCGTTGCGACAGGAAAGGCCACCTAGCACGAGTTTGCAGAGCTCAATTTCCGCGTAGTCGAAAGTCACGTGACTACCGCGACCAACCAGAACCAGCTCGTTCAAAACAGCCAATCAAAGATGACGGCGAGAGAAAACGGCACAAACCTCAAAAGCGGGAGACCTACAGCACAAGAATTGGCCAAGCCAGCACAACAGACGATGAGAAAGTCTACACGAAAGTAGAAATTGATGGCAAATCGTGCGAAATGGAAATCGATACCAGGTCTACGTTATTGATCATGTCCTGGTCAACACTCAAGGCACTCCTGCCCCAACTTCAGAAGAACCAGCTGTCCCGTCAGAAAATCCGCCTACTAGACTACCAGGGAAACCGAGTTCCCGTTGAAGGCATGGGCACGTTCCGGGTCACCTATGGCGAGTTCCAGAAAGAGCTGCCCCTGACCGTCGTTAGCAAGCCTCTACCAAGTTTACTGGGCATGAAATGGTTCCGGGCCCTCAGCATGGGTTTCACGGGCATTCACAGCATCAGTGGACAATCACTTAAAGAAACCCTGCTCCATGAGTTTCGGGACGTTTTCGAAGAGACTCTAGGCAAGTACGTGGGGACCCCTATATCCTTTAATTTAGACCCCAACGTAGCGCCAATTAGACTGAAAGGAAGACGAGTTCCATTTGCTTTAAAGCCCAAAATTGATGCGGAGCTCGACAAGCTCATTAAGCAAGGGGTGCTTGTTCCCGTAGATCACGCTAAGTGGGAAACCCCAATAGTCATGCCAGTCAAATCGGATGTCTCAATTAGAATTTGCGCCGACTATAAATGTTTGATTAACAAGGCGTTGCAGCAGAGTGCCTATCCGGTTCCGATAGTCTACCATCTACTACATTCCCTGGGGCCTGGCAAGCTATTCACAAAACTAGACCTTGTGCAGGCGTACCAGCAACTGCCGGTAGATGACGCTACGGCAGAATCACAGACAATAGTAACTCACAGAGGTGCCTTTAAATGCACCAGGCTTCAGTTTGTGGTCAGCACCGCCTCAGGACTCTTTCAAAGTACAATGGAGCGCCTTCTGCAAGGCCTCCCAGGTGTCGTCCCGTATTTCGACGATGTTTTGATTAGTGGCCAAGACGAGACTCAGTTAGGCCAGAGAGTTAGACAAGTCCTAACGAGGTTCAGAGAAGTGGGACTTAAACTCAAGTGAACAAAATGCAAGATAGCAGTTCCATCAGTGGAATTCTTAGGCTACAGAATTGACGGCACGGGCATTCACCCCACAGAAAACAAAGTTAGGGCCATCCAAAGCGCACCCACCCCCAAATCAAAATCCGAACTGCAGGCTTTCCTGGGCCTCCTCAATTTTTATACGATGTTCCTGAAACACAAAGCCACCGTTGCGGAGCCTCTGCACAGGCTCCTTGGAAAAAACATTCCGTGGGTTCGGGGCAAGCGAGAAGCGGCTGCATTCAACGCAGTAAAGAGACTTTTGTCTGAGGACAGTTTCCTCATCCAATACAATTCCGAACTACCTCTAGTATTGGTCTGTGACGCTTCCCCATTTGGTGTAGGCGCGGTTCTAAGCCATAGACTGCCAAATGGGTTAGAGGCACCCATCGCCTATTACTCTCGCACGTTGTCTAGTGCTGAAAGAAACTATAGCCAACTAGATAGGGAGGCACTAGCGGCTGTAGCGGGGGAAAAAAATTTCACGAGTATTTGTTTGGCTGCAATTTTGAACTTATTACGGACCACCAGCCTCTTTTGGGCCTTCTGGCTGGAGATAAACCGACCCCGGCCGCTCTCTCCCCCCGGATGACCAGATGGTCCATTTTCTTAGCCACGTACTCGTACAGACTGCTCCACCGGCCGGGCAAAACTTTAGGACATGCTGATGCCCTCAGCCGATGCCCTTTGCCCGAACTATTGGACAACCCGACCCCGGAAGCCCCGGTTTTACTGCTTGACGTTGTTTCCCCGGGCCCCATTTCTTCAAACGAGGTGGCGAGGGTTTCTGCCAGAGACTCTGTGTTGCGCACTGTAATGGGCTGGGTAACGAGGGGTTGGCCTACCAAGGTGGACGGTGGTGACTTTCAATTGTACTTTAACAAAAAAAATGAACTGTCAATGTTGGGGCGTTGCTTGTTGTGGGGAGACAGGGTGGTCATTCCTTCACGGTTAAGGCACAGAGTTCTGGAAATGTTGCATGAGGGACACCCTGGTATTGTTCGCATGAAAGGCCTACCTCGTAGTTATGTTTGGTGGCCACATCTTGACCAAGATGTCAATGAGTGGGTAGGGAAGTGCAGGCCCTGCCAGGAGTCCCGCCCAGATCCGCCCATAGCTCCCGTTCGCAAATGGGAAAAACCAAAAGGACCATGGGGGAGGATTCACATTGATTTCGCTGGCCTGTTCCACGGCCAGAACTTTCTCATTATTGTAGATGCATATTCTAAGTGGCTCGAAATTGCCCTAATGCCATCTACCACTTCTGAGGCCGTAATCAAAGTACTCAGAAAACTATTCATAACACACGGGTTGCCGGACACCCTGGTATCCGACAATGGGCCCCAATTCACGGCGACTCAATTTGAGGGTTTCCTAGCCGAATTAGGCATAAGACATACATTATCAGCTCCTTTTCATCCAGCTTCGAATGGCCTTGCAGAGAGATTTGTAAGAACGGCCAAAGAAGCCCTTTCCAGGCTCAATGCAGGGGACTGGCAGGCTAGAATAGATGAGTTTTTAGCTGTACAGCACGCCACCCCGTGCCCGAACTCGGGCCACAGCCCAGCCGAGCTCTTAATGGGCCGAAAACTAAGATGCATCCTCGATCGCCTGCATCCCAATTACTCCCCCGATAGCTTCAAGGGGGAAGGGGGAGGACTAAGACAATTCCAAGTAGGAACACCAGTTTTCGCTAGAAGTTACACCAATGGACCCTTATGGGTAGAGGGAATCATCGTGGGAATTACCGGACCAAAGTCATATACAGTCGATATAGGGCATGGTAAAATCTGGAGAAGGCATATAGATCAATTGCGTAAACGTTTACAAAACGAAAACTCATGTCCTAACTTTCAAGGTCTTCCTGACATAGCTACCTCAAGCCCGAGTAAGCCGGAATACTTATCTGGCAACCCTGAGTTCCAGCGCCACCCCAGCGACCTGACACTCCCAGCCGGGAATAGCCACACCTCCGGAGAAATCCAGGAGGTTCCATTGGCGGAGCTGGGAGAGACGGGAGGTCCCTCCAACCGGCTCGATGCCTCGCCAACAACTGAACTGCGCAGGTCAACCAGGATTAAGACACGCCCTGGTCACCTGCGTGATTTTGTATGTAAATATGTAAATAGATAGAATAAGTGCCTTCTGGGAGTGGAGGAGTGTTATGTATGTATCTATTTTGTGCGGGAAATTCAAATGTATAGTGAATTCTAATTGGTTCTTGGTCACCTCAGAAAAGTATATAAAGAGGGCTGCTGCCTGTGTGCTTTTGCTGAAGTCTCACCCTGAATTAAAGAGCTGTTGTTACTAGCCTGCTTGTGCCTCTCGTTATTCCCGCGTTACAACAGGTATAGTATAGATCAGTGGTTCCCAACATGGGGCCCACGCCCCACAGGAGGGCAATTTGATTTTTAATGAGGGCAATTTGAAAATGAGCGATTAACTGAATTTTTGAAAGCCCGCTAATTGTTCTTATATATTTGTGATGAAACAGCTGTGTTTCATTTACCTATTGTTGTCTTTGTTAAAGTTCATTTCCTAGGTTTGAAGAAAAAAATTCAATTTTCTCCACAATTGTTTCTATTGGGTATAGCTAAGGGTTTTACAGTGGACGAAACTGTCACAAGTAAATGCCTTATTCTCCATTATGTAAATAGTATATGAACGGGATATCAGGGGTTAATTTATTCTTCACTTCTTAATGTATTCATACTTCACCACTCCCATATCTAGCTCCACCCATTGTATATATAAGGAGCTGCACGCATTCCTTCCTTGCTTCTATCTGTGAATATTCAGTGAATATAGAATGCCTTATGTAAATAAAGAGAGATATATATTTGAACTCTTAATTCTCAAATGATTTATTGAGTCTGATCCTGAAAATATCGCAACAAGCTGGTAGCAGAGGATGGTTGAATTGACTCAATAAAAACTTAAATATGTCTAAGAGAGATAGGCCCAACACCAGGGCATACAGCAAAGAAATGGAAACGGATCAAGAAATAATCGATGAGTCCACAAATGCAATTTCGAGAGAATCTGAAGAATACACCACAGAAGACGAAGAAATAATAAATGAAAATGATGACCAAGAGGAAAACAAAATAGAAAACAACGAACTCAGGTCAGAGATATTAAAACTTTTAAAAAGCCAAAAAAACGATGAAAGCCTCATCGCGAACCTCCAAGATATGCTAAAAAACAGCGGAGCAGCGAGAGAGAAGCACATCGCTACTGAAAAGCCAAAAGATTCAAAAATAGTGAGTGATACGCTTACAGACAAAAACGCAGTGAAGAAGAAAAACGGTGATCCCGCGCAAAATTTCGAATGGCAGCCATCTTGGTTTCAACAGACCTCCAAGGTGAGCGAAGCAGAGCCAATCTGAAAACTTGATTCAAAATTTCTGGCGCGAAAGACATTACTAGATAAAGAAAATGAAAAAGAAAAGTCCCATACCTCAGAAGAATCAGAATCAGAAAGTGAAGGTGATTCAACAGACACACAAATAAAGTCAGCAATGAAAACGCTTTTTGCTGCATTTGGACCGAAACTGAAGATTACTAAAAAACCAACTAGAAAGCAAGCAAGCAAGCCAACGCCTCAAAATCTACCCGCTCCCATCCAGACGACGAGAGCACCAACACCTGAACCCAGAGAGCCCTGCAGATACCACCCCACACCACAGATCGATCCAAGGACCAACGCTCTCAACAGAAGAAAACGAACAACCGCTATCATCAGGACTCCCAAGATCGAGCCGGAGACCGATTCATCTGAGGAGGAGCAGAGCGAGCGAGCCGCAGCGACGAGAACCTCTCACGATGACTCCAGGAATGAAATGAGCAACGCGCATGCGCAGGACTACGCAGACGGCCCAGGAAGACATGAGATGCTGAGAGGATCATGCAGACTCGTTGCGAGCATTCCCACGCCGTTTTGCAATTTCCAGCATTTACGAGACCACGGACTACCGCCGGTTGTAAGTAATGGACACAATAATGTTGGAAACTTACCCAGTGACTTCCCAAAGCTGAGAATAGATGGCATTAATTTGCAAGAATGGTATCAGCAGCTCCAGGTTGTCTTTATGAAGGAAAACTTACTGTTTTTTATCACTAATCCCCCAAAAAGACCTTGGACTCTAAAGTTAGATTGCTTACACCATAGAGCATTTTTCTTATTAATTTCCAGTGTATCTCCTGCAATGTATCACAGCATTAAGCAAAATCTGACTGTCTCAGAAATTATTCAATGCATGTTCAATTTGTTTCACAGTGATAGTGTAGCTACTACCACAAGAATGTCTAAAGATTTCTTCTCTTCTAGGATAAAACCAGGGGTTTCCATAAGTGAACATTTAATATCTTTAAACAAAATTAGAGCAGAACTGCATTTAAGGGGGGAGGTGATTTCAGACCAAACGATGAAAAGTGTTATCATCAACTCACTTGACCCATCATGGGATAATTATATGTCACATTTAGACACAATCAATCTAGGATACTTATCCATAGAAAGTCTATCCAATAAGTTAATAGCTGAAGACAATTCAAGGAGGAGTCGCTCTAACAACCACATAGAACACAAACCATATAGAAAGGTAGCTTTTCAAGAAAGATATCATGAAACATTTAGATGCCACAACTGTGGGTCCAAAGAACACAATAGGAGGGATTGCCCTAAAATTTCAAAAGAAAGACATAGGTCAGAATATAGAAATAAATACAACAACAGACAGTCTTCCATTGATAGACATAGGTATAGAAGTCCACCCAATTATAAAGAACATAGAGGGGGCAGAGATAATTCAAAGGATAGAAAATCTGGTTCACTGAATGGACTAAACAAACAAGACAACACTAACATACAACAAACAGAGAACAATAATTGGCTTATTGATTCTGGAGCAACTAATCATACTACGAATAATAGAAGTATATTGTCTTCATTTGTAGAGGATAAATTTGTAATAAAAGTAGCTAACCAAGAAAAAGTCCAAGTAATAGGTAGAGGGAATGTAACCTTACCTGGCCTAGGAAAAATAGAGGGGGTATTACTAATACCTGAAATACCTCATAACATACTTAGTGCCATAAAACTAAGCAGAGATTCTGATATTAACATTGTGTTTTCAAAAGGAAAAGCTACATTGGAGAAAAATAAAATAGATATAGGTACAGTAATAATCAAAGGAGGCCTACCTTATTTAATAACAAAGGAAAAATGGTTACACAACATTGATTCAAATATGGAAGATTGTGTTGAAATAGATAATGGAAACATTAGTAACAGTGACAATGATGAATGTAAAGTAACTCATAATCACAAAGATACACATAATGAAAAAAAACCAAAAATAGATAAGCCAATTCACGATGAGTGTGCTCATGTTTTACATAGGAAGTTAGGACATGCCAGTTTTCCTGTAGTACAAAAGATGACTGAACACGCAGAAGGTGTTAAAATAAAAAATTGTGAAAACTATTTGGAATGCTCAGTATGTAAGTCTACAAAGCTTAAAACTAGTCCCAGGCCTAGAAAATCAACAAGGTCAACCAACAAAATTTTTGATTTGGTACACATGGACCTGGTTGGTCCACTAACACCATCAATCACTTATAAAAAACGTTACTTTCTAACCATTGTGGATGATTATAGTCGTTATGGATTTGTTTACACATTAAAACATAAAGATGAAACTTTTCAGAAATTTAAAGAGTTTTACAAACGCATAGAAACACAGCACAATATTAAAATAAAACAAATCATGACAGATAGGGGATGTGAATTCATGTCTAAGGAATTCTCCCAATGGCTGAAGGACAAAGGAATGTTACATTACACATCTAGCCCATTTTCCGCATTCCAGAACGGAGTTGTAGAGAGAAAGAACTCAACATTACAAACCATGATTAGATGCACATTAGAAGATGCTGGCTTAAGCAAACAATTCTGGTCAGAAGCCCTACAATATTCCAATTACACACAAAATAGAACTTGGTCCAGCATTGTAAATAAGACACCATATGAAGTAATGTATAATAGGAAACCAAAATTAGCACACATGCACATATTTGGAGTCACTGCAGACGTACACATACCTAAACAATTGAGGCGAAAAGGGGAAAACGTGTCTAGAAGACTTAGATTTATGGGATATGAGACAGGTACAAAAGGATACAGATTCATCGATAATAATAACAAATTTATAGTTTCCAGAACGGCTGTGTTCCATGAACAGGCCAACTGGTCTAAAATACATCTTAATGAAATATTCCCAAGCACCAACACAGGTACCAAACTCCAAGAGAAAAGAGCTATAGAAGAGCAAAATGACAACAAGCATAGAAACAAAACCAAAACATGGACAAACAGTCAACACAAAATAAAGACAGATTCATTAACAAAAAAGGAAGCAAGATATTTACATGATAATGATAGTAAGGCTGAAAAAAACAATCAGAAATACCAGAAATCAAATGCCAAATAAGTACAAGGATTATATAATGCATATGAATGGAGAACCAACAACACCTAATACATATGAGGAAGTGTTAAAACTTCCTCCTAAAGAAAAAGAAAAATGGGAATCAGCAATGACTAAAGAGATGGAAAGTTTACGAGGGTTAAATGTATTTACACCTGCAACTGCACCAAAGGACAAAACTATTATTGGCACTAGGTGGATATATAAAATTAAAAATTTAGAGGGAGGCAATACTCTATACAAAGCTAGATTAGTTGCACAAGGTTATGCGCAGAAATATCCCGAGGATTATACTGACACATACTCCCCCACAGTAAGAACTGAGAGTGTCAAAACAGCTCTAGTTATAGCATCAGCACTCAATCTCGATGTGTTCCAATATGACATACAGACTGCGTATTTACACGCAAAATTAGATAAGGAAATATATGTAAGAGCACCTCACAGTCAATACACAAACAAAAATGAGACTTGGTTATTAAACAAAAGTTTATACGGGTTAAAACAATCTGGTAAACGATGGTATGATTGTTTAGTAAAAGTGCTTAAAACTATGGATTTCAGTGCCACTACTGCTGATAACTGTTTCTTTGTAAAAAAAGGTGATGATTCCATAGAATTTGTATTGATCTATGTGGATGACATTTTGTACATAGGTAAACATAAAGAAAGAAGAGAAACATTTGTAACAAAGCTAAATGAACATTTCTCACTGAAATCTTTAGGCAAAGTAAATAAGTATCTTGGTGTTCAAATTAGTAAAACTAGAAGAGGATTCAAGCTTTCCCAGAGAGATAAGATCATAGAGCTCTTGAATAAATGTAATTTAAGCGATGCTAAACCCTGTGACACTCCTATGCAGACTGACTTTCTAAAGAATGCAGACGAATCATCCCCTGAATTCAAAGATAATACATTCTATAGATCAATCATAGGTTCCCTTCTTTACATTTCCAATTGGACTAGACCTGATATCGCTTTGCCCCTCAATTTATTGTCCAGACATGTAAGCAAACCAACAATGTACCATTGGGAAGCTGTCAAAAGGATATTAAGATATTTAAAGAATACCTTAGATTTTTGTTTGATATTGGAGCCTAATAATGTCAAGGAGCCAAGCCTCACATGTTACGCCGATGCGGATTGGGCTGGCGACACTTCATGTAGAAAAAGTACATCTGGTTGTATATTCCTTCTTAACGGTTGTCCAGTTTACTGGTACACTGGCAAACAAGATTTAGTGGCCACTTCAACAACAGAAGCAGAATATGTTTGTCTATCTAAAGCTGCAAATAACCTTGTATGGTTTAATGACTTAATTTCTGACATTTGGAAAAAACCCACTTTGCCTTTTATCATGCATGAAGATAACAAAGCTGCTATCGAAATATCTAGATCTGACGCCATTGGACAAAGGTCCAGACATATAGACATAAAATTTAAACATGTGAGACAGTTATCTCAGGATGGATTTATTAAAGCAGTGCATTGTGAGACATCAGAACAAATAGCTGACATATTAACAAAACCTTTGCCATCTAAACAACATAAATACCTGACTTCTAAATTATATGTTTTGTATTGTTCTGAATCTGAATGTAATTGGTGTAGCATATCGAATCGGCATTTAGAGGGGGATTTGTCACAAGTAAATGCCTTATTCTCCATTATGTAAATAGTATATGAACGGGATATCAGGGGTTAATTTATTCTTCACTTCTTAATGTATTCATACTTCACCACTCCCATATCTAGCTCCACCCATTGTATATATAAGGAGCTGCACGCATCCCTTCCTTGCTTCTATCTGTGAATATTCAGTGAATATAGAATGCCTTATGTAAATAAAGAGAGATATATTTGAACTCTTAATTCTCAAATGATTTATTGAGTCTGATCCTGAAAATATCGCAACAGAAACAAAGTTGATTTTGTATATGATTACAGCAGCGAGATTGTTGATAGGTAAATATTGGAAAAATGAAGCTTTGCCTACCGTTCAAGAATGGATTTTGAAGATGGCCAGTTTCGCTGAGATGGCGAAGATTTCAGCATATTTAAAAGACCGCTCACAAGAGACTTATGAATGTGAATGGAAAAAGTGGATAGATTATGTGCAGAACAAATATCAAACTAGGAAGTATCAAATAGCTTTTTATTGATAGTATTATATTATATTAAGATAGAAATATTTGAACTATGTGAAGATGAAAAATGATATGGGGGTTGGGGGGGTTTAAAGCTCAAGGTTTTTTTATATAAAGGGGATAATGATGGGGTATACTCTATGGAAATCCGGGGGGGAGGGGAGGGTTAGGGGCGGTTAGGGAGGGTGGGTTGGGGAGTTCGGGGTGGGTTAGGGGGGCGAAAATGGGGTGAAAATGTAATTGTAAAACTTTTACAATAATAAAAAAAAAAGTTCATTTCCTAGGGCCTGGTCTGAAAAGGATATCCCAGCTGGGAGGAGGAGGGAGCAACTGCCAGCCAATCAGATGTGTTCCCACTAAGGATTATGGGATTGGCAGAGTCTCTCTTTTTACTGTGGGCTTTCCTGCTGGGTGGTTGCAGGGAGAGCTCCTCTGTGGGGAGAAAGAGTGGATGGCTGCTGGGGGAAGTGAGGATACAGTACCAGGACCCAAGTTTAAGTAAGAAATTGTTAGATTTACAGTTATTTTTAGTCTGTGTTTTCCCAGGCCGTGTTTTACAAGACTTTTCCTCTCAGAGCAATCTGGGGCTGGGCCACGCATGCGTAGGCCTTGTCATGCCTATATGATTCACCTCCACCTACTGAACTACCAAAGCATTTCCCCACTAAGCTGCAGGTTCAAACTGAATGGGCAAATAGGGCGGTCATAGGTTACAACCCCCCTTTCATTCATGACAGTCTTATTATTCATAAATTAAGCTAAGAATGTTTTTTAAATTTCCCTCTTTCTGCACCATTTTCTCGGAAATGCAAAATGATAAGTCGCTTAAAACTTTATTCAATATAAAAGGAGCGATGGCATGGCTTTGTGATGAGACAGAAACTAAATATCCAAATTCAACCTACTTTGCAAGAAAACTGCTGTTACCGTTCCCATCTTCATATTTAGCTGAATGTGGCTTTGCTACTGAAGAAAAGAAATTGACTGGATATTACTGAACGAGGAGACTTGAGAATGAAGCTGACTAAATTGGAGCCTAATATAAAATATCTCTGCAGCATCAAGCACAAGTATCTCACTAACTTAAGTAGACTAAAGCTGCAATCCTACATCATTTGAAGACAGTGGTATTTACTTCTGAGTGGACATGCATAGGATTGTGTGGTAAATATGATCTTGAGGTGAGCTCAAATTGTATTTTGAATTTGTTAGGTACCTTTATTTTAATATGTATAGTAATTAATATGATCAAAGTATTACAGAAAAAGCTTTCATTAAAATTATATTTATGCATTTCAGTTCTCTATTATATGTTTTGAAACTTTATTTGCTGTTTTTCATTTCCCTTCATACTATTATTTTTTAAGTTCTTTAATACTTCTACTGTCTTTCGTTCTTTTATTTTTCTCTTTCATGGATGCCATGTTCTTTGGAACCTTGTTTAAACCAAGTTAATGGTCTTTTAGGCTTCCTCCGCGTGAGTAGGCATTCACTTTTTGAATAATAAGAATTATATGTCACGGGGGTGGGGGGGAATCAGGATTTTAGAGATGCTTAGGTGGGGCATTGCCAAAAAAAGGTTGGGAATCACTGGTATCGGTGGTACCTGGCTCAATAGTAGTA
The DNA here is from genome assembly GCF_029215685.1 of Pituophis catenifer annectens. NCBI lineage: Eukaryota > Metazoa > Chordata > Lepidosauria > Squamata > Colubridae > Pituophis > Pituophis catenifer. The sequence goes on along the minus strand of NW_027256884.1, from coordinate 44,027,021 downwards.
ACTGTGACAGGGATCTTGGAGTCCTAGTGGACAATCACTTAAATATGAACCAGGAGTGTGCTACAACTGCCAAAATAAGCCAATGCAGTCCTAGGCTGCATTAACAAAGGGACAGAATCAAGATCACATGAAGTGTTAATACCACTTTATAATACCTTGGTAAGAGCACACTTGGAATACTACATTCAGCTTTGGTAGGAGGTAGGAGGAGGGAGGCAAGCTATTCTCCAAAGCACCTGAAGTCAGGACAAGAAGCAATGGACGTAAACTAATCAAGGAAAGAAGCAAACTAGAACTAAGGAGAAATTTACTGACAGTTAGAACAATTAATCAGTGGAATAATTTGCCTCATTGGACTAGAAGACCTCCAAGGTCCCTTCCAACTCTGTTATTCTGTTCTATTCATTCACAAGCTGTGAATGCTCCAACACTGGAAATTTTTAAAAATAGATTGGGCAACCATTTGTCTGAAATGGCATAGTGTTTCCTGCCTGAGCAGGGGATTGGACTAGAAGATCTTCAAAGTCCCTTCCAACTCTGTTATTCTGTTAATTCTGTGTGTTTTAAAATAGTATTCACAAGTGTATTTATGCTTCCTGCATATATCCTTTAGGAAAATTTCTGTCTTTTTAGTTCTCCTGGAAGCTGTGTCTGGCAATGGAAATGCTTACTTCACTCAAGTACCAGATAGTAACGAATCAAAGAGAGATCTTAATTCCAGCCTAAAACTGAACATATGTACCTGAATATTACAATATAACAATATTACTAAGGCAGATTGATTAAAAAGAGTTATATGCATCTCTCTATCTCAGTGTCTCAGTATCTCACTATCTATCTATTATCTATCTATCTATCTATCATCTATCTATATCTGGGAATATAGGGCTACAATGATAAATACAGGAAGATAGAAGTCATCACTTAAAAATGTCTATTTTCAGGAGATGACAGTTCCTGGGGCAGTATTAGGGATGTACTGCAACACAAGAATTTTTGGTCCCAGAACCAGAGGTGGGTTTCAGCAGGTTCTGACCAGTTCTGGAGAACCGGTAGCAGAAATTTTGAGTAGTTCAGAGAACCGGTAGTTAAAATTCTGACTGGCCCAGCTCCCATCTATTCTCTGCCTTCCAAGTCCCAGCTGATCAGGAGGAAATGGGGATTTTGCAGTAACCTTCCCCTGGATTGGGGAGGGAATGGAGATTTTACAGTATCCTTCCCCTGGAGTGGGGTGGGAATGGAGATTTTACAGTATCCTTCCCCTGCCATACCCACCAAGCCACGCCGACCAAGCTATGCCACACCCACCAAGCCACACCCACAGAACCGGTAGAAAAAGTTTTGAAACTCACCACTGCCCAGAACATATCTAATAAATAGCTCATACACATGGGCATAATGTTATTTGAGGATTTTCTTTTTAAGTCCACCTGATTGACAGCAAGCTTAGATAAAGAATCCTAGCAATTAATATCCTTAAGAGTATAAAATCACAGATAATTATTTTTCTTTCATCAAATTTTCTTGTAGATTTGGGTGAGGGTTAGAAAGTGAGTGACTCTTGTGATCTTGAAAATGGAATGGCAGATCAGCTTCTAAGAGGGAGGGAGAGTTGACAATAACAGTTAAGATCCTGTTTTATTAACTGAAGCAATTCATTTCCTCTAAAATTTTACTACCATTCCATTCTATGCAATTTATCCAAACAGGTCTTGCTTTCTTAACAATTTAGTGTTTTTCACTGAAAGAGCAATAAAGCAAACTCTGTGTTTGCATATATATTTACATTCATTTACTTGGCAATGAAACATGCACATCCTTTTCTTTGATGATGGCCAATTATCCCTCTAAAATGTTCTCATTTTAAACTATTTCATGAGTATCTTACTTAAGAGGAATGAAAAATCTCTAATAACCCTAACAGATCATAATTCAAAGTAAGGAATGTTCTTTCTTCTAATGCTTGGAGTCCAAAAGCAGAGTCTTTTAACATAAGTTGCTTTAAGTCTTCATCACTTAAAATAAATATATGTTTAAAGGTACAGACAATCAATTCTAATATTCTGAAAGTGTCATTTAATTAAAATTAAGTTTACAAGACTGAGAGACACAAGTCAGCCAAAAATGAAATATTGCAAGGTAATACACTACATTAATAATTCTTATTCCCCTTCTGTCCTATTAAAAATTACAAGTTGGTAGCAATATGTGGAAGTGCCTGGGGAACTTCACAAATGTAAAAATAGCCCGTGCATTTCTGATGTATGAAACATGTATAGTACTATACTAATTGCCTTTTTTTTTCCCCCTTGGGAAGGATTTTAGTCACTGACTGTCTGCCTATAAGATCATTTCCTGTGCTGTTGTTTTTTCTTTTTCCTCTGAACTGCATTAACAACTTCCTTTAAAAGAAGGAGGGGTGTGAAGCTCCTGCTACTACTTGCTATTCCTTAGTCTTTACTGGTACTTAAAAAAAAAAAAGACTATGAATAAGCAGCAATGCATGTCATGTTTCCAGAATCCTTCATCTATAGCAAAAAGCTTCAGGAGTGTGTCCTAAAGTAAAATTGAAGTCCCCAGAGCAAAGATGGTTGAGGACTCTGAATTTCAGATAAAGAAAGCTTTGAACTAGACAGTGTTATGCCTGGAACAGAAATTGCATCCCTCAGACAAAGCTCTGCTTCAGAATAAGCGCCAACACACTTATTCCCAAGACAATCTATGGAGTCAATGTGCCAATGCAAGAAGCAAGCTGGGCATGAAATCGTAAACACATGGATGGAACATTAATAAGAGTGCAAGGAAGAGGAAAAATGGCTCGATCACTCATTCTGATTATAGCAATCACAAGCCTGACAAGTGGCTTGTGAGAAAGTTGCTCATGGGATTGGCAGTGATGGGAATTGTATAATATTATGTAAACCTGAAAGGAGTTTTTGTTGTTACAGAATCAAGAGTAGGTACAATTGACCCTTTATAATTAGGTATTAACATTAAAGTACTCTGGACAAATTTTAAAATGACTTGAAATGTAAATACCGAAAGTAGGAAGAAAAAGAACAAGGTAATGTTTTTTCTCATTTAAAAAAAGAATTTGGTTGTCTTTTAAAGCTGCATATAATCATCATTGTAAAGGTTAGCTTCCTGTACAGAAACATTGCTAAATACCTTCAAACACTTCTTTTCCTGAATCTTAAATTTGGTAAACAGCAATAGAAAATGTTAGGTATTTTACTTTCCATGAGACTAAAAGAATATAACTAGTTTTCCAAACACAAAAATCTAGCAATTGGGATTGACAATAGAAAACAAAAACTTATTTTCAGGCATAATCAAATTTTCCTCACTAAGAGGAAAAAGTCTGTGTTTACATAACAGAATAAACTAAAATTTGGTTGGCCAGTTTGTAATAAAATATGTAGTAGAGATATGAATCACATATTTAGATTGTGCAAATTAATATAGCTGGGTTAATTTATTAAAGCGTAACTAATTTAACCATGAATAAATATAGGATGCAATATAGATACTGAACACTGTTCTACTCATGTCCAGTTTGCTATGTTCTTTCTCCAGACGTAAAAAGGAAAGATATAAAACTGAATTTTCACTATTCATGTAACTGGATGATATAAAGTCTTGTCTGAATAAGCTGTTATAATTTCCTTCCCTTCTCCAATGCATAGATGGTATCAGATATGCTGCAGGTACCCATCAAAGATTATATTTTAAATATCATTTCAGGTGAGAATATACAGCAAGGCTGGAACAGGCCTTGGGCAATTCTGGAAAGTAGTGAGATTGCTTTTCACCAGCCCCAAAGTTCTGGACTACAAAAACTCAACTTCAGCTGAAGTGCAAACAAAACGCTCTGACTTGAACAATTTCATGAGAGCTGCATAGTTTTCTGAAGACCCACAGCCTTGAATTCTATTAGTAAAACACAAGAATTGTTTTCTTGTACAAGATGTGATGTTGGAAATATGAACGGCAGGCTGAGCATAATCCTGAGTTATCCGTGACCATTAGATTGAGCACATTTCTTAGAGCCAGAAGATAGTAGCACCTCTTGGGATTGCATAGTTCAGGAATGGTATGTCAGACCTCAAGCCAAGTTCAGTGTGGATTTGATGTATCACTTTATTTTTTTGATATAGTGATTTCTCTCACCTTCTCCCCAGTAGTTGTTAATCATCTCACCAGAGTAATAATCTGAATTAGCAAGACTTTTTAGATTAATTGTCAACACAGTGATAGAATACATATGTTGTAAAATTCTGCCTTCAGGGCCTCTTATATCAAAAAAATTAGGTAGTGGCAAATGTTTTTGCCTGAGACCTTAGAGATTTGGTACTAGTCAACACTTGATTTCATAGATTTATAAATTGTTCGGTACAATCCAGTTGTCTATGTATCTCAGAACTTTCTTAGCAATGATCCAACAAGGAAAATCACTACCTATATGCTTCATTCTGTTAATACTTAGCAAGCTTTATTTTGAGGTGCTAGTTAGCAAATATAAATCTGATAACATTCCACATGCAGCTAGTTAATTTCATTGTGTCTGATTCTATCAGGTTGTGTGTTCATCTTTCTAAGTAGACTCTTTCTAAGTATGCCAGAGCTTCTGGTCCTGTCGTCAGGGAAACCCACCCAGTTATATAGGCATTTACATCTATAGACTTTGTATGATGGTGTAGTAGACTATCATATTGAACGCCTATAATAAAAAAAAATGTGCTCATAGATGTGATAACAGGATGATTTCAGAATATAACAGATAACAGAAATATCTAGAAATTCCGTTTCAGTTTCAGTTTCAGTTTCAGGTATGCATGTCTCTATGAGGCATGGATTCTGTAGTTTTATTCTTCTATTTCAACCTGGCTTTTCCTCAAACATTCTCATTTCATGTTAATGCTGAAAATTGGCCAAACATTGTGAATGAATTTTATTGACTTTTTTATGTTTAAGTGAATCATATAAATTCTCTTGAAAATTGTACATAGTTTATAACAATTATTCATATTTATCAACAATTGAAGCTATATTGAACAGGGCCTTAGATAATGTAGACAGTGCTAGCTCCAAAGCACCAGCATCATTTACCAAAAATGAGTGAAACTTATAAATCCCCAGTTCTATAAATGTATGTATTTTCATTTTTTTCACAAACAAATACCAAGTTCAGAGTAATATTCCAATGTCTTAAACTATACCTACCTTCTTATAAAATGCTTGGCATCTTCTGTAAATCTCTGGGTTAGGTTTTCATAAATCCATGGTTGCTGGGTAATAGTGTAATTTCTCATCAGGAAGCAATTTAGATGCCGAAAGTTGTTAAAGAAGAGGAATATGATTGCCACCCATGTAACAACCAACAAAAAAAAGTAGCCTACCATTCTATGTGGAATTCTGAAAAAGCCAATATAATACATAACTTCCAAAGTTATTAGAGCAATTCCAGTGATCTGAAGGGTTGAGGAAATATGCATTTTAAATCCTTTGATGAAAACACTTCCATCCCCAGGCCTGCAGTCTCTAATATTATTCAGAGGAATTCCATAGAAATGATCAAATCCATGATTTAAGGGATGGTGGCAGAAATCATGACTGCTGTTACAATTTAGACCAAGATGCCATTTGCCTAGATGAAAAAAAGCACATAGATTTCAGATCATATGTTAGCCCTCAATAAAGATTGTAAAAATACATATTTACAATACATTTTAATATGAAGGTACCAAAATCATATTTCCAAAATATATACATGAATAAAGTAATGCAATGTGAAAAAAGCAGCTTCCTACATTTTTAATGCAAAAATTTATACAAAACATATTACTGTGTTTCCATATTATAAACTATATGTAAATAAATTATTTTGAATAATTTATAAACAGAAGTATTTCAACAGAAGCGAGAAAAGGAAAAGCAGTTTTAAAGTCTAGAAAAAAGTGGAAACTGAGCAAAAAATCCCCGTTTCTAATACATTACTTAAACAAACAAATAAATAAAATAGAGAATATTCATCCCTGACACCCCTTGTTAGGTGGATATCTGAATAATTTTGAAATAGTCTTCAACTAAAGAGTCTTATCTAAGAAAACCACAATCCTTTTCACTTGATTTCACAATTTATTTATTTTTTTACTTTCTCTGAAAAATGTGCCATTATACATTTCTATTTGGATGCACATTTTGGGCATGTGTGAATAAGCATTCTTATTGTAAAAGTAGAAAGATCAGTCTAGCCTTTATTATGAATCTGGAGTTGCTTTTGTCTCAACTTTTCTTATGATAAGGAAATATTACTTAATAGTGGACTAATAGGAGCTAAAATAAGTTGGGATGGAATTAAAGGCAATCAAAAATTTTTGCTATTAATGTGGCATATGTATACTATATTTATGTTCACCACAGGTCTCAGAAACCCATTAACTAACTAAAGGCACCTACAGACTTAACAGATTGCCTTTTTTATATGATACTGGACCATATAGTCACTTAAATTGTGAGCCATAAATTGGGTGAAAAATTAAAAAAATAGATCAGACAATTGCATTATTTTATGAATCTTTGTAGCTTTTCACGAACATATTATATTTGCAAGTTTTTTTTTGTTATGTGTGTGTGTATGAATGTTGCCAATATTCTAATGTTAACTAGTAAATCATTTTGAAAACCAATTTAAAGATAAACACACAGTTTTTAATTGAAACACAGTGAAAAACATGCATCTATATTGATCACTCATACCTATAAGACCTGTAGAATAGCCTTCCTGTTGAAGAAGCTTTGCAAATGTTATTTCTTCAGCAGGCAGACCCCCTGAAGAGGCTGAAAATAAAAAGACTCCAAGCCGATTCAGACTTGCCATTCCTAACAAAATTAAACATTTGAATATAAAAGAAATCATTTTTATTAAGAGAATATTTATATAAATAAAGCAACAGTAGAATAACATTTTATCAGATTATCTATGAAAAATAGATGGCATATTGATATAATACTGGAGCTTGGCTGTTTTTATTAAGATGAGAAGAAAAGAAGTTCACCCATATCCAGGTATTGTTGTAAAGAATGATTGAGCATCTTTTTATTTATTTATTAAATTTATATTGCCACCATGGCAACTCAAGGCAGTTTACAGAATATAAAAACCCCATTTAAAAAACAGTAAAACTCATAAAAAATCAAATAAATTAATATAATAAAATCCCCCCCACCCCCTGCCCCAGTGACAGCCAGTCACACGAGCCATTTAATAGGCTCTATCCCGCTCTGGGTTCCCCAGGCCCACTGGCAGAACCAGGTCTTCAGCGCCTTCCAGAAGAGAATTAGAGTGGGGGCCATTCTAATCTCTGGGGAAATGATGTTCCAGAGAGAGGGAGCCACCATGGAGAAGACCCTTCTTCTGGGTCCCACCAGGTGTATCTCCCTCAGGGATGGGACCTGCAGCATTCCCTGCCTCCCCGCTGATGGGTCAGGTAGATGTGACCAGCAAGAGACAGTCCCTCAGATAACCTGATAACCAATTTTGTGATTGAGGAGCAGACTCTGTGATCAATAGCATTATGAGCTCTATTTGAAAAAGAGGATATGGGCAGGAAAAAGGTGATTAAAGCCTGATAGGAGTGGACAACATGCTAACATGTATATTTTTACCACCATTCCATTATGATGATGATTAGCCACAAAGCCAGCCAGATGTTTAGACAGTAGGTGGCATTTTCATACACTTACTGACTCCTTGCCAAAGACCTGGGATAGACAGATTTTATTATTTAATAACATCCTTCTCATCTTTTCTATTATCTTCTATTATTAGTATTTTATGATTATATTACTTTGTTGTTTGTATATATGGGAACTTATGCACTGGAGATCAATTCCTTGTGCGTTCAATCACACTTAACAATAAAGAATATTTCATTCATTAAAGACATTGTCACAGTATTTAAGCTGTTCCAAATAAAGCTGCTTTTTTGCAATTGACCATGATTATGTCAATGCCAATGATGTTCAAGTGTTGCTCCAGATATTTACTATTGTTGTTAACCTTTTGAAAAAAGCAACAATGTAGTCTCCTTTTCTAATCAGTGGGACATCTAAAAAGAAGAAAAATAGCCAGCAAGATGGGTAAATCTGCAAAGCAAGGATTTTAGAATACTTTCAACCTTGAACATACCCAAGCACAGTAAAATTTTCATTGAAGGAAAAAAAGTTATGATTGGCTTTTGGGGCCTGATGTTTGGTACAGCCTGAAAATATCATATTCTGAATGCCTTTATTCTTAATTTTAATTAAGAATTTTTATTCTACTTCTCAACTTTTCTCATTATATCAAAGCCTCATATAGGAAAAGTTGCCTTCCCTTGTATGAATGGGAATGTTGTATGGAAACAGCTATGTTATGAATTACTTTTAAGTGCTGGTCCTGCTGATCCTTTTGCTTTTCTGTTTCTGAGATCCATCAGATTAGTGGACCAAGACAATAAACTGTGGCAACATATTTGGGGAACTCTTTGTCACTGAGATGTGACATGCCATTCATTCAAAAAAGCCCTAGAGATGCATTTATTCTCATTATCTTTCTGTTAAGGTTCTTTCTACTCTGATGAAAAATGTTTTTGTGCAATTGGGTTGCTTGTATTAGGCAATGTATAGATTACCCTCCAACTCAAAGTGACTAGTCAAGATTGCTAAATCTATAAGTCTGTTGTTTGATTACTGATATTAATAAGGCTAATAGCTAAGAGTAAAGACAAAGTCGATGCAGAAAGTTGTAAAATTGTATATATTTATTGTTAGTATTGTATTTTAATGTCTGGTGTGCATATGTTTTTGTTTTTTGTTTTTGTCTCTTGACTTGTTTTGCTATTGTGTTTTTGGTTTTAAAAAGTAAAATACTCAATAAAAATTATTTTTTTAAAAAAAATAAAACAATTGTTTCTGATCAATTATAATTTAAAGCTTTAAATTTAGGGAATCTATTCATGTAGGGATTTACTGAAATATACAATTTGTTTGGGAATGGCGTTAGCTTTTTCATGCAACTGCAATTGAAATGAAATCATCATTATCTGTGAGAAAAAAATTGGGATCTTACCTAAACACATATTTTTTTTTCCATCTTCCACATAGAAAAGAGCAAAACATTCAAAAGAGATGTTTTGTAAAGAGCATTACTGCAAAATAAGGTACCCCCCTCTAAATTGTTTGTAAGGAAAGAGAAAAAGAGGACGACCAACAGCAAGGTGAATGAACTCAGTGAAAGTGGCAACCATTGCACTGTTGGAAAAACTGAAACAACAGATTAGGAATAGATGATCCTGGAGAAAATCTATCTATGTGGTTGTTAGGAATAAAAAATAACTTGATGGCACATAAACAATCAATCCCTGTTGCATTAATGTAGGCTTTCTCTTTGTCAGTTTGCAGGCCTATAAACTATTTTTTGGTAAGATAGTTAAATATGGGATAGACTGCATCACTACCAGATGGATTCGTAAGTGGCTGACAAACTGCACTCAACATTTAGTCTTCAATAGAACTACATTTTACATGGAGAGAAATATGAAACAGGGTATCAGGGTTCTGTCTTAGGCCCAGTACTCTTCAACATCTTCATCAATGATTTAGATGAGAGGATAGAAGGGAACCAATCCAATTTGCAGACAATACCAAGCTGGCAGGAATAGACAAAAGCCCAGAAGATAGGCTTAAGATCCAGAAAGATCTAGACAGACTTGAACATGGTGCCCTATCTAATAAAATTAAATTAAATGGTGATAAAAGTAAAGTTTGGCACTTAGGCAAAAAAACTCCAAATGCACAGATATAAAATAGGTGGTACCTGGCTTAATAGCAGTAACTGCAAGAGAGATCTAGGAATTTTATTTGACAACTACTTAAATATGAGCCAGCAGTGTGCTGCAGCTACCAAAAGAGCCCACACGGTCCTAGGCTGCATTTACAGAGGGACAGAATCAAGTTCACATTGTGTGTTAGTACTGCCTTATAATGCCTTGGTAAGACCACACTTGAAATGTTGTATTCAGTTTTGGTTGCCATGATATAAAAAGATGCTGAGAATCTAGAATATGTGCACATAAGATGATTAGGGGACTGGAGGTTAAAACATATGAAGAACAGTTGCAGGAATTGGGTATTTTAGTCTAATGAAAAAAAGGGCTAGGCGTGACATGATGGCAGTGTTCTAATATTTGAGGGGCTGCCACAAAGAAAAAGGCAGAATAAGAAGCAATGGGTGAAAACTAATAAAGGAGATAACCAACCTAGGAACAAGGAGAAATTTTCTGTCAGTTAGAACAATTAATCAGTGGAATGGCTTGGGGGGGAGGGTGCTCCATCACTGGAAGTTTTTAAGAAAAGATTGGACAGCCATTTGTCTGAAATGGTATAGGGTCTCCTGCTTGAACAGAGGGTTGAACTAGAAGACCTCTGTTACTCTGTTGCCCAGCTTTTTCTGAATGAAGTGTTACAAAAGTGTTGTACTTTCTAGTGGAAGTGGTGCATGTACTGTATATGTATATTCCCACAAAGAGAAATATTCAGTCTTGTAAAATCAACACATTAAAGGAAGTGTCTGGTTCACACTAACACTCCTTTGGTTCCAAAACTTTCAGATGCAGAATAGAGCACCTGTCTCATGTAATAATTACTGGAGTCAGCAATCTCACTAAATACTGTAAGTGATAAATATAACATACAGTGTATTTTCTTTGAAGAGTCCACACTCACACAGTAATTGTAAATTAAAACAATACAATCTTTTTTTCATATTTAAAAGTAAACATATAAACAATTTAGTTACCTGATCTGATAGGATATCGGCCTGTCAAGAATGCTGCCCTACTTGGTGTACATAATGGGGAAGCTGCTACATGATGAGTTAATTTTATGCCTCCTTTAGCTAAATTGTCAATATTGGGAGTTCTGGAAGAAAAAAATGTGCATTGTCAGTACATAAAGTTTGAATTCAGGCTACTTAAAAACATTCTTCTATTTCTGCTACTATCCTATCAAATACAAACTGAAGAGGAAAAAAAAACATATATTCAGAGAGCTTAATAGAATATTTTCTCCTAAGGCGGGAACGGCAGTCAGGATGGGAGGTGGCCCGGATGTGAGTTGTTTAGGACCGAGTCTGCAGAAAGAATGAAGCCCTGCCTCCTTGCCTTAGCTATCAGTTTTTCGACTCGGTCGAGTAGACACACGTGTCTAGAGTCTCTCTATCTCAGCTGGTACTTTTACCTTCCATTTTTTTTTGAAATCATCGATTCCAGCATGATCGGCCCTTTTTTTGCCTGCCTCCGCTGAAGACCACTAGACAGTGGGGCTGCCGGCCGGCAGTCCCTTCGGCGCATGAGCCTGCTCTGCCGCACCCGTCGTAGGTTCTTTCTATCTTCTCCAATCGTCAGCTGCGACTCGGGCTTGCCCTGCAGCTGCGAGGCACAATGCTCATTCCGTGCCGTTTTAAGCTCCCGCCCACGCTGTTCGCCTAGCGATCGTCCTTTCGCCCTCGGAGCAACTAAGGAGAGCAGCCTACTTTTCCTGAACTGCAGTTTTAAGGTAAGTGTGTGGCAGCGTTCTTGGGATCGGCCCTGTGTCAGTTGAAGGGGCGGCGGCCATTTTAAGGGCTCCACAAAATGGCGGACACCATTTCTAATAAGGCTTCCCGATCCAAGGGTTCCAAGGGAAAGACGACCCAGGAGTCCGATCCTGGAGAAGGGACGTCTAGAACACAAGGCAACAAAAAGCCTAGGATTGAGAACCCCTCTAAGCCATCAGAAAAGCGATCCTCTTCTTCTGCTAAATTTACGAAAGATGAGGGACGGAGACATAAGGCAATGGAGCGAGCCTTCAATAAGGCCATTCCTAACCCCGGAGGAGATACCAGAATTTCTGCCTCAAGGCTTCCTCAGCTGACTTACAACCAACTGCCTTATCTATTTCTAATGTTTCTCCTCAATCAGCGATTATACCCCCTCTGTCTCCTGACACTTCTCTACAGGAGGATAATGCCTTACTTCCCGATGCAGCCACAGTTTTTCCGGCCTCCCAGGGTGCTCCGGTCAGTGCCTCGTCGGCAGGGCAACCCCTTCAGGGGGCAGGACCGCAGAATCAGGTGCCAGTAGTTCCCTTGGCGCCAGCTCCATCGGATCCAAACCACTCTCTTTCCCCCGCATTGGCACAATTAATTGCAGACTCCATTAGGCAGGGCATTGCCCAAGGCCTACAGGAGAGGGCTTCCTCCCGGGTTTCGGAATATCTCCAGGATCAGGCCCTTTCTGTTCGGTCTCAGCCCTTAGCGGAGCCTTCTCAGAACCAGGACTGGATGGTTTCTCCTTCCCAGGACAGCCAATCTCTTTCAGGGGAGGAGGAGGAGGCCATAATTGACCAGGATTTGTTGGAGGACAAAGGTCTAGAACCTGATCAGTCCTCCTTTATTGGCTGTTTCACCCTCAAATGTTCAGGTCCTTATTATTTAAGGCGCAGACCACCACTGGCTTGGGGAACCCAGCTCCCAAATCTAAAGAGGCTACCATTAATTCTGATTCCAAGGCCGCATTATTTTAAGAGCCCTCGGTTTTAACGGAAACAATTTCGGCGCCTAAATTGTTCTCTGACATACTACAGAGACAATGGAAGTTTCCAAGTTCGGGCCCAGTTCCAAACTCCCTTGATAGGAGATTCTACAACCTGGCAACCGAATATTCCACTTTATTACAAATTCCAACTGTGGATGCCCCAGTAGTAGCCCTCAACTCATCTTCCCCGTTGTCTGGTCCTTCTGAGGAATCTCTGAGCCCGGAGGACAGAAAGGCCGAAAGGTCCCTTATTAAGGGCCATCAGGCATCAGCCTGGTCTGTACAGGCTTCCTCTGCGGCCTCCTTTTTTAATAGAGCTTCAATCCTGTGGTTGAAACAGTTGCAGGGCCGCATCCCCATCACTGACGTCCGCTCTCACCAGGACATCAATAAGATCTTGGCGGCGGTGGAAATTTCAGCAGACGCCACACTAAATGCCGCTCGTTTTTCAGCCAAATCCATCGGCTCAACTATCACATCTCGGCGGTTGCTCTGGTTAAAGAACTGGCAAGCTGACATCCGTCATAAATGGCGGCTCGCGTCCTCGCCTTATGCTGGGGACAAGTTGTTTGGAGCCTCCCTGGAGCCACTGTTAATCGAAACCCGAGACCACCGTAAGGTGTTACCAGCTGTTTCTTGCCATTCTGACTCCAGACAGATGGGTTCCTTTTGAGCTTCGTCCTTTTGGACCTCCGACTCCGGCTTTCACCAACAGCGATATCAACGCTCCTATCAGCTAAGGGGTCCTTCCCACCAGGATAACCAGGTTAGACAGGGACCCCGTTATCCCCCCAGGAGAAACACCTGTGGAGGACGAGGCCGTCCCTTCCGGAGGTCTCGTTAGTTTGCCTCCTTCACTGAGGATTGGAGGTCGTTTAGCTTCCTTTGCCTCCAAGTGGGAATACACTGTGTCTGACAATTGGGTTAAAAATGTTGTTAAATTTGGTCTTCCCCTTGAATTTAAGTCCAGTCCCCCTCAGTTGTTTTTGCATTGTCCAGTGTCCCTTGATAGACTCAAGAGAGCCCGGGTGGAAGCAGCCATTAAACACCTGTTAACATCAAGGTCCATCCAGCCAGTTCCCAGATCTGAATTTGGGAAGGGGTTTTACTCCCAGTTGTTTTTAGTCCAGAAACCATCCGGGAACTGGCGTCCTATCTTGGACCTTAAATCCTTGAACCGGTACCTAATATATCGCCGGTTCAAGATGCAATCCCTTCAAATGATTTTACTGACTATCCGGGAGGGAGATCTTTTGTCATCAATTGATTTGACGGAAGCTTACCTTCACGTCCCCATCCTACCAGAACACCGTCAATTTCTTCGTTTTTATTATAATGGGAATCACTATCAATATCGGGCCCTTTCCTTTGGGTTGTCTTCTGCCCCGAGGGTTTTTACAAAGATTATGGCTACACTTATGGCCTACCTCACGGGCCTTCCAATTAGGATTTTATTTTACCTTGACGATATTTTGATTTTGTTACGGTCCTCTAGTCAAGCCCAAGACGATTTAGATCTAATGCTGCGGGTCTTGCAGGAACATGGGTTTTCTATAAATTGGAGGAAAAGCCACTTACACCCATCCACTCGTCTCCAACACTTGGGGGCTATAATTGATACGGTCAGCTCTGAGGTTTTTCTCTCCCCTGACTGCATAGCGAGTATCATTGCTTTAACTTCCCGAGTTCAACGCCTGAGTTCATCTTCTCTCCTCACCTTGTCTGGTCTCCTTGGCAAAATGGTGTCTATATTCGGAATCGTCCCTTGGTCGCGGCTACATAGCAGGGACCTCCAATGGTTCCTGCTGCCCTTTCAACGTTCCCGCAGGAGCTCGTCGGCTACAAGAGTGGTTTTACCTAGGGGACTTCCAGTTGGCACCGCGGGGACACAGACGGGGAAATGGCGAGCTCCGCTGAGCCCTGCCAAATCCCCTCTGCTAAGCTGCCGCCGATAGGTCTGCAGACCTCCCCTGTCTTGTAGGGACAGGGGGACAAGAAGGAATGCCTTGGGCAGCCGAGAGGAACGGGCGGGTTCCTTGGGGCCGGAGGCTTCTCCTTCACGCCAGCGGCAGCGGGACGGCAGCCATGGTGGCCTGCCCTGAAACTGTGGCAACCGGGAACAACGATTGTGCTGGAGGAGGAAGATGAAGAAAGAGCAAAAATCAAGAAGCCGAGTGAGTGACACCAACCCAGGCAAACTTACCTATTTGGAATTATTGGAAAATAAGACCCCAAAATTAAAAGCGGCTGTTGGACTGCGGGGCTTAAAGATTGAAAAGGAAAAAAAAATGGCTAAAAGACCCAAATTGAATTTTGTTGCAGTAAACTTATACTGGATGATTTGGTATTAATAAATTTCTGAAATTTGACTGTGCCTTTAATTGGAGTGGAGAGGAGAAATGGATATTCCTGAGAATTAATGCCTCTAAAAGAAAATGAAGCTAATGAAGATAGAGATGGATGGCTACAAAATAGCCATGGAGTCTGCAGTGATTAAACAGAGACGTGGATTAAAGAAATTTCCCTTTCTGGGTGGAAAAGAAACATGTTAATTGGCTTTTTATCTTGGATTACTTGAAATTAATATTGGATATAAGGATTTTGGAGATTCCTACTCTGTCCCAGATGATTTTAAGAAAGAAGAAAGAAAGAACATTTTGGATTTTAACAATGGAGACTGACAAAACTAGGTGTGGCATAGTTAACAAAGACAGGAAGCTGATGCACTACGCTTGGATCAGACATTTTAAAAGTTTTAAAGGGACATACAGAAATTCTTTACTTTGAACTGATGAACCTTGAAATAGAGCACTTTGGACAGAGAGGAAAAGAAAGAAAAGGAAGAATTAAAGTGGATAAATTTAAATGTGACTAACTGAAATGTAAAGTTTAAAAGCCTATGTATATACGATAAAGTTTAAAAGCCTAGGTATATATGATTTTTTGATAAAAACAGGAAGAGTTGTGAAATAATAAAAATAGAAAATAAGAGGTGGCTATTAAAATAGTGGATGATATCAAGGGGATAAAAATAATAAAGAAGAATATATTTTGAGGCAGGAAAATTTTAAGAAAATGTACTGTTTGATGTAATACGTTTTAATTTTAATTTGCAAACAAATGTTAAACTGATGAATAAGGATTGATTGAACAAAATACAAGGTACACAGATGCTAGTGATTAGTCTTGAATTAAGGTAATACAAGTTGGAAATGATGACTATTATGAAATATACTGAGATTTAAATTGAAAGAGCAGGATGGAAAAATGATATAAAACAGATAATTATATTACAGTTAAAATGTGTGGGATGGATACCAACTAGATAAGAGTTTGAGACTCGGTGGAAATACGTTGGAAATTAATTCAAAATGCTGGAAACAGCCAAACAAATAGGAGGAGAGTTGGAGGAGACTATGCTGGTAATCAGCCAAACAATGGAGGGAGTCAAGGAGGAGACTATGCTGGAAATCAGCCCATAAAATGCTGGAAACAGCCAAACAAATAGGAGGAGAGTTGGAGGAGACTATGCTGGAAATCAGCCCACAAAATGCTGGAAACAGTCAAACAAATAGGAGGAGAGTTGGAGGAGATTGAGGAACTATTCTAAAATCAACTAAATAGTTGGTGTTTTGGAGGGGATCAAGCTGAGAATTAATCAAATAGAACAAGCTGGAAGATAATTAAATATTAGAGGAAGATATAGTGGAAAATATATTAGAAATTGGAGTAAATAAAATATGCCTTTGAGAGAAATCTGTGTAATATGTAAACTGGGAGAAAAAAATCTAAGGTAAACTGATTTGAGGATAAGGGTCAAAGGATTAAAATTAGATAAAATGTGGTTTTATAAAATATAATAAAAATGGAGTGGTATTGAATTGAAACTAAGAATAAATGGTGATAAAATTGTAAGGTAAACACTTAACAAGAGGTTAGAATATTGTAAAAATTATTTTGATATGATTTGTATAAGATATAAGGTAAAGAAGAATAAACATATGTTTAGAATTGTTAAGCAGATGTAAAAATGAGTGAAACTGAATTTGAAACTAATTTTGGATAGATATAATGGATTTATATAGATGAAAATGTGAAATTTGAGGTAAAATTGGTTTTTTCTTAAGTTTTGAATTTCTTTTTTATCTCCTTTTTTTTCTTTTTTTGTTTATTTATAAAAGATGTAATGGAAATTGTGAATTGAGCTTGTGAAAGGAATGTAAGCGTGGTAACCATCTATGACCAGATCGAGATTTTTGCTCTTGAAAGTTATGTTTTTATGTTTAAATTTGAAAAAATAAATAAAAAATATTTACCAAAAAAAAAAAAGAGTGGTTTTACCTCCTCATGTGATACAGTCCCTGACCTGGTGGACCTCAGAGGCAATTTACAAGGGCAGCAGATTCCGCGAACCGCAGAGACTAGTCTTAACAACGGATGCCAGCCTGTCGGGTTGGGGCGCACATCTCAGACCCCACCTGGCCCAAGATCAGTGGTCTCTCCGTGAGGCGAGCATGAACATCAATGTGCTGGAACTTTGGGCCATCCTTCTCGCCCTGCAACATTTTCATAACCAGGTACAGGGCCGGGACATTCTCGTCCTCACGGACAATGTCTCAGCCAAGGCCCATGTAAACAGGCTCGGGGGCACCCGATCAAAGGCCCTGATGCGAGAGGCACACAAACTGGGGGCCTGGGTGGAAGTCAATCTGACCTCGATCAGGGCTGCACACATCTCGGGGACAGAGAATCGGGCAGCAGATTCTCTCAGCAGGTCTCCCATCGACCCAGCCGAGTGGAGCCTTCACCCGGACCTGTTCCAGGAGTTGGCGGGCCGCTTTGGTTGGCCAGCAGTGGACCTGTTTGCCTCAGCATCGAATCACTAACTGCCACGGTTCTTTGCCAGATTCCCTACTCCGGGTGCGGAGGCGGTTGACGCTCTCCGCAACAAGTGGCCTCCCGGCCTCCTTCTGTATGCCTTTCCACCGATCCCTCTGATTCCTTACGTCATCAGGAAGATTCTGCAGGAGTGAATGGAAGTCATCCTCCTGGCCCCATTTTGGAGTCGCCGCCCCTGGTTTGCGGACCTTCGATCCCTCTCCGTACAACAACCCTGGCAAATTCCGGACAGAATCGTTCTTCTGCAGGGTCCACTGTCTCATCCAGACCCGCAATGGTTCCGCTTAACCACTTGGAGGCTGAGCGGCTCCATATGATGAGGATTCCTCTGTCCACTGGTGTTATTTCCATCATTCAGGCTTCCTGGAGGATTTATGAGGCTACCTGGCAGGCCTTCTCATGGTGGTGTCGACGACATCATCGGTTACCTACCTTAGCATCGGTGGAGCATGTCTTGGAATTTATTCAAGAAGGGTTTATTGCCGGCCTCTCTCCCAATACGCTCCGACGCCAGGTGGCAGCTCTATCTTCAGTTCTCTCATGTGGTTCGCCAGATCCAATCTCCCGGCATCCCCTCATTCGCCAATATTTACGGGGAGCATCCAATCTCCGTCCACCAACTATCCATCGGTTCCCTTCGTGGGATCTTCCTAAAGTCCTTTTAGCTCTCACTACCTCACCCTTTGAGCCCTTGAGAGAAGTCTCCCTCCGGTTCCTATCATTGAAGGTAGCCTTTCTAGTGGCGGTTACCTCCGCTCGACGGATCTCAGAGATTGCTTCATTGTCGATTCGCAAAGAGCTCTGCATATTCTATCCAGACAGGGTCATCCTTCGCTTGGACCCCTCCTTCGTTCCGAAGGTTAATTTGGTATTCCATAGATCCCAAGAGTTAGTACTTCCAAATTTCTGCCCGAATCCTCAATATCGCTTAGAAAGACGCTGGCACACCTTAGACATCAGACGGGCTATTAAAATCTACATTGCCCGCACCGAATCATTCAGACGTATGGAAACACTATTTGTTTCCTTCTTCCCATAATCTTTGGGTTCCAGAATCTCGTCCTCCACCTTGGGCAGATGGATCTGGGCCTGCATTTCGACGGTGTACGACGCACAGTCCCTTCCGATCCCTCGCAACATCACTGCGCACTCCACTAGGAGTGCCTCTGCATCCGCAGCCTGGTCCACCCAAGCTTCCGTGGAGGAGAGTTGCCGTGCGGCCACGTGGGCCTCCCCTACAGCCTTCATCCGGCACTATCGCCTGGATACTTATGCATCTGCGGACGCAGCATTCGGCAGGAGAGTTCTTCAGGGCGTTCATCAGGGCTCGTAAGATCGGGTCCGGCCCTCTCCCTCCCTATAGGACTCCGGACTTTGGTATGTCCCATCCTGACTGCAGTTCCCGCCTTAGGAGAATGGGCGTTGGCTCTTACCTGATACACCCCTTCTCTATCAGGCGGGCACGGCAGTCAGCCCCACCCTTCGGGGCCATCCCCGTTCCAGGGTGTTAAGGGGGGGGTTCCTTTTAATGTTCTCTAATTCTTTTATTCTAGACACATCAGTCTGCCACTATGTCCTCATCTCAAAACTGACAGCTAAGGCAAGGAGGCGGGGCTTCGTTCTTTCTGCAGACTCGGTCCTAAACAACTCACATCCGGGCCACCTCCCATCCTGACTGCTGTACCCGCCTGATAGAGAAGGGGCGTATCAGGTAAGAGCCAACGCCCATTCTCTTAACTTTATTTATGTGAATAACATTAAACATCAAAGCAGTTTATTTATTTGAAAATGGTCAAGCACATTGATAAATGGATCATCTTTTCAGCCTTATTTATGAAAACATTCTCTTTTAATAAGTAAGCAAAATAAAGCATGGATGAAAAAGCATGAAAATGCAACAACAATGTATACCAAATGAATAAAATAGTTTTTTTAAAAAGAAAATAATAACAGTCTAGTTATTGCAACTTGCATGCTGCTCCATGGTTTTTTAAAAACTAGGTCCTTTCTGGAGCAGAATCATGTGATCTTGTAAGAGCCTCGGTAGTGCAGCAGACTAAAGTGCTGTTAAGTGCTAGCACTTAGCTGTCAGCTGCCTGCAATTAGTGCAAGTTCGAATCTCACCAGGCTCAAGGTTGACTGAGCCTTCCATCCTTTCGAGGTAGGTAAATTGAGGACCTGGATTGTGGGGGCAATAAGCCAACTTTGTGTAGAACAACATCGCTTGGGGGGGGCGAAAGCCCTAATAAGCAGGTATATACAAAAAAGTATGCAGGCTATTGCTATAGTGCATTATAAGCCGCCCTAAGTCTACAGAGAAGGGCGGCATATAAATTGGACTAATAAATAAATAAATAATAAATCTTATATTTTCTGATCTTACATTCTTTAAACTTTTTAGTTCCTTTATATGTAAAACTTTATGCAAGAAGAAAAAAAATTCTCAACTGAACCAAATACTAAATAAATATTGCAAATCAAAATGTGACAATATAATATCTGTTGGAATAAATTAGTTCAAACTGGTCATAATCAAGGTAACTATATTATATTACAGCATTAATTTTTTAAATAAATTAATGTTTAAACAAATTATTCAAGATCAACCATATGTAGACCGAATAGGCTGCATTTAGAATTAAGTATGACCTGGATGCATAGCCTAAGCCCATGCTAACAAAGGTTGTCTATAAGACTTTTAAACTCTGCCTATATGGAAACCTTAGATATTGTTTATTTTAATTAGCAAATTAAAACCCTGTGGATTTATATTAAAGCTCATTGGGTTAATATAGGTACTTGTAGATGTGTGTCTGCATTAGAAGCAGAAACTACTGAAGTAATACATATTTTTAAACATCTGTTGGTCATATACTCATATAGCAAATTTTCCAGCACTATTTTAATCTGTGATTAAATTCTGGAGATTTGGAAAGTTATATTATATATAACTTTTTTTCTAAAAAATAAGACCTATTCTGAAAATAAGCCCTAGCCTGATTTTTAGCATGCTCCTAATATAAGCCCTACTCCAAAACTAAGCCTTAGTTAAGGTCATCATCAGTGGTGAAGGCATGGCCAGCACTGGAGGCAGCAAGGGCAAGGGGGCCTACAGTGTCTGGCAGCAGCTGTAGCCTGCGGGCACAGGTGAGTTGATTACCTGTCCAAGCAGCAGGTGGAGAAAAAGGCAGGGGGAGGCACGTGATCCAGATGCATCGTGCAGGATGTGGGAAAGCTGAGAGTCAGTGGGCCGGAGTGGGCAGGCAACTGAGAGAGGCTACCTTTGTGTGGCAGTCTCAGCAGCAGATGGAGGCAAAGGTTCGGGGAGAAGGTAGGCGATCCCAATGCACTGCACAGGCTACTGGGAAGCTGAGAAACATGAAGACAAGCCTCCTGCAGCCACCTGCCCATTCTGTCCCACTGCCTCTGGGCTTGCCTGCTCCGTTGTGGCCGCAAACAAGCTGAAGAAGTTGGCCGGTGGCCACATGGAGTCTTGCTGGATGGGGATGCTAGAGCTGCCGCCACGAGCTGAGGCAGGTGTCAGCACATGGATGGCCTGGCTGTGGGGCAGCTCCACCCGCCCTTGCCTCATAGTGGAGCTGCCATGATCAAGCAGAAGTGGGCCTCCAGTAAATGGGGGAAAAAAATAAGACTCCCCCCAAAATAAGCCCTAGTGCTTATTTTGAAGCCCCCAAAAATATAAGACTGGGTCTTATTTTGGGGAAAACATGGGTAATACTGGGAAAATATGTCATAAACAAAGGAATATGGTAGGTACATAATTATAATTAGTGCCAGAAAGAGAATCATGCAATATACAAGTGGGATGGATAGATGAATGGAAATATAATTCCAGGTTAGATTATATGGAGCTGCCTTTAAAAACTGGAAAAGTTCACTATGTCCAAAATATAGCATGAAGACTTTGTTATTTGCATTATGACTCCATGAAATATTTTACTTTTAATGAATAGGGTTTCAAATCACACTTGTAAATACAGTGATTTCTAGTTGTGCTAGAATTCAATTCTTGTAATATTTGACGATGATGAAAAGTAAATTATGAAATTTGAAATCTAACATCATCTGAAAAAAAATATTTGAAGAGAGTTCTGAACCACAGATTCCAATACAAAGAGCATTCAAGTGGGGGATGTTTAAAGTATTGTGCCAAACATGATTATTAACTTTTGATTCTACATAAGAAGCCAAATTTTGGTTTCTATATTTATAAAATCAGCAATCCATATTTTTTACTGCTTAATTGCCAAAACATGTGTTGTTCAGTACATACCTAGTATATCTAGACATACAGAAGATGTCTTAAGTCCCAAAGGTGCTTTTTCAAGAAGCAGCTGGACTTTCTGAATTCAAAGAAAAACCAGAAATCCAGGTGCCTCTTGAAAAAGCATCTTTGGGACAACCATGATCTAGATGACTGAGAATCTCTATAGACACTGAAGATATCTTAAGGTACATACGTCCCCCCAAGACTTAAAATATGTCACATGTTTTAAAAGTTTTTAAACTCTTGTTTTCATTGCTGGAGAATCAGTCCTTCTAAATAGTAAGCCAGATTCACCATATTATTTAACAGTTTCTTTCAAGCAATTTTGAAGTTACAGCCATATCTATTTTTCAACTGTATTGTATACTAGGTTTTTGCTTTTATTTTTAAATTTATTTAACTACATGAAACTCATTTATTTATGGATAAGGAGCTGATTTCTGAGATTTATTATAAATATAATCCTATTGCTTGAAAATGTCACCATAAGTCACACTAAAAAGATTCTTTCTTCTTTCTTTCTTTCTTTCTTTCTTTCTTTCTTTCTTTCTTTCTTTCTTTCTTTTTCATTCTTTCTTTCTCTCTCTCTCTCTTTCTCTTCTTTCTTTCCATCTGTCTCTTAGAAATTCTGTTTATATATAACACTACAGAACAAAGTGTACAGTCAGTTCGTCACCTGGACATGCATTGGAATATGTTATGGGCAAGTTTATAGATAACATATATATTATAAACGTAATTATAATATAAACATATTATAAGCGTAAAACAGAAAGCATTAATAGTGATGGTGCTTCTGTCACAGTGTCTGCTTTAAAGATGAAAAATAGAAATAAAAACAGTTACATGAAGCAAGAAACATGTGAATGCTTTGTGTGCAAGAAAAAGCGTCCTTTAAAAGCAGATTTCAGAATCTGGAAAGCTAGAATGCATCAACTACAAAAGGCCAAAAATGTGAAGGAAGAAACTGATTTTGTTTCAGATAATGGATATGTTTTTCAATCCAAAAATTGCACCTCATCTTTGCAAGCCTGGTGTGTTAATTCAGGAGCTATGAGTCACATGACAAATGACATAAATTTCTTTATTCACCTTGGCCAGAATAAAACAGAAAAAAATCACCACAACTATTGGGTAAATAATAGAATCAGAAGAAATAGGAGATGGTTTCCTTTACTGTCCTATTTCTCACAGTGACACAAGAAAAACTCTTGTGAAAAATGTCATGTATG
Organism: Pituophis catenifer annectens; assembly: GCF_029215685.1. Lineage (NCBI taxonomy): Eukaryota > Metazoa > Chordata > Lepidosauria > Squamata > Colubridae > Pituophis > Pituophis catenifer. The sequence goes on along the minus strand of NW_027256884.1, from coordinate 44,003,985 downwards.
TCCCTGCTCTTGAAACGAATCTTTTGTCAGTGAAGAAATTCACAAAACAAGGCAATGTAGTGACCTTCAAAGGGGACAGTTGTGTTGTCACAAAAGTGGATATCTTACTTGCAGAGGCTAAAATTACAGATGAACTATATCAGTTGAACTGCAATCAGATGATTAATACAGCCAAAGGGAAAAAAAAACATTCAAACTGTATTCACACATGGCACAGATGACTTGGACATAGAAGTCCTGACATAATAAATAAATTAACCGAGAATGACTATGCAAGTGGAATAAAAATTAATGAAATGCACCAGCTGTATAAAAGGAAAAATGACAAGAAAAGCCTTTCCAAAGTGGAGTAAAAGCAAAGCTAAAAATCGCTCTGGACTTAATGTAGCCAGATCTTTGAGGTCCAATGAAAACAGAAGAGGAATTTTCTCAGTTTTATAGGTGATTATTCCTGGTATACTACACTATATCTGTGAAGTACCACAGATATTAGTGAAATAATACACTATATCTGTGAAGAAAAGTGAAGTACCAAAGAAACTTGAATAGTATCTAGCTTAAGTAAACATACTAAACAACAAATTTGGCAAAATGCCAAGTGCTGCACAGATAATTGAACTGAATATACAGGTGAGAACACACAGATTCTCAGAAATCATGGCATATTTCAAACCACTGTACCATTCAACCCAGAACAACATGGAGTTGTAGGAAGAATGAACAGTACTCTATGTGAGAGTAGAAGAACCATGCTGTTTGAGGAAGATATGCCAACTACATAATGAAGGGATGCAACTATTACTGCATGCTATCTCCAAAATTGACTACCAGGAAAATCAGCTGAGAAAACTCCATATCAATTGTGGAATGGAAAACCCCCAAATTTAAGGCATATAAAAAATTTTGAAAGCAAAATCTTGCACAAGATACTTGCAAACTGGATACTTGCACAAAGGAAGGTGTACTTGTGGAATACAGTGAATACATCTCAAAAGGGATACAGAATTCTACATCAAGCCACAAACAAGGTAACCATCAGTAGAAATGTAATTGTTGATGAAACTTCAGCGTGTTCAAAATTTCATGAAGTAACACAAGCGCTGCAAACTGAGGGAAATTCCACACCAGTGTCACATGAAGATAAGAAACAAAATGAAATGGAAATAGAAGTCAAAACAGACTACCCAGATGCTGTAAAAGAAGAAATCAGGCCACAAGAGGTTTCAGTCAGAATTCAATCAGAGCCATCAAAAGAAATAAAGGTGTGCCAGTGAAACATCTCTTCTTTGTTGCTTGTGTAGCATTAAAATCCAGAGATGGGAAGGAGAAGCCAAAAGAGACTGCAGCTATCGCCCTGGTCCCCTAGCCCAGCTGGAGTCAGAGCCCCAGCAGCTCTAGTGCCAGTCCCTCAGAGAGTCAAGACTGAAGCCGCAGCAACAGCGCCAGCTCTGTGGATAGCCAGGACAGCAAGAAGATGGAAAAGAAGGCCAAGAAGTACAAGAAATAGATTTATAGAACTAACATCCAAAATGAGATTAATATAAGGAGTAGTTGAGTGGGGATGTTGGAATACATTGTTAGAATGTATAATTTGCAACTACAAAAGTATTCAGCCAGTAGATGGCAGTGTTTGTAAATTTGCTAGGTATAATCTATGTATTTACTCTGTTTTTTTGTTCTGAGTTTCCTGTTACAGTTAAGCAGTTAAGCAGTAAAGGTCCATGGTGACTGTGCACTTTGTTTGCTCTGTAGGGCTATATAAACATCATCTTTCTTTCTTTCTTTCTTTCTTTCTTTCTTTCTTTCTTTCTTTCTTTCTTTCTTCTTTCTTTCTTTCTTTCTTTCTCTTCGCAGCAATATTATAATGAATTGAATAGATTCCTTTTTTCATTTTTACCACAATGAATTTATTTCTAATACATTTAACATGTATTTGTAACATATGTAATGTATTTCACAAACCACATTTTAATAAATTGAGTTTGTAATAGTACATCTATTTTCTCTCAAATATTAAAATTAAAAAGAAAAAGCAACATCAACTACTTGTTGATTATGCTATTGTGATTTTCACGTTGTATAGTTTTAAGCATAGCAATTCCACCATGCAGTAGAGATATTTGTGCGCACTTGCATGCATCAATCAAAATAATGAGAGTGTTGTAGATTATTTATTTAAATAAATAACACAGATTAATCACTAAGAATGATATAAAACCTTAGACTTGTATTTCCATAGCATCCCAAGTCTCCAATGCCAAGGTCATCAACCATGAACAAGATGATGTTGGGCTTTGAAAGTCTTTCATCTATAGCACTGTTGGTTGGCCACAGATAAAGCATCAACTGGAAAAGGATGATCATTCTTCTGTGTTAAGGTGGAATTACTTTTGTGGCACCTGTTTCATAAAGAATGTTACTTTGTAGATGAGTATAATCATTTGACTTAGCAAATACTGTGAGAACAAAGCCAAAAGAAAATAATGATCTTTGTAGATTTAGCATGTTATACATAGAAAACTAAATGTTACTAAAAAATAAAAACATACCTTTCATATTTTTTTTACAGATTTAGACATGGTATATCACAATTTCATTCTCAGAAAAGCACAGATACAAATAAACAAGTGAATTGCAGTCTAAAAGAGATCTGTATTAAGATACATGCCATCTGGTGTGAATATTTCCATCTGGTAAAGGTATTGAGAGAGAAAGGTAGGAAAATTGATATTTATAAATAATTTATTGACTAGCTCTGTAGACTCTGAACAGATGAACCTGATTCCAGAATTTTCTATATGTAATATAAAGCACCATTGACTGGAAACATGAAGACTATATTTGATGATATTTCAGTAGTTTAAGTTCTAATACAGACCAATCCTAGCAGGGTGGATTCCAAATCCCATCGCTACTGGTTCACTCATGCGTGCAGCACACGAGCACATTCCAGTGTGAACCGGCAGCAACCCACCACTGAACCCTAGACTTGTTTAAACTCTTAATAAATGCTCTGCCAAACATTATGAAGCCATTTCATTTTTTTCAATCCACTCTAAAGTTTTGGAAGAGAGGCTTATTTCTCTCTGATCTTTGTTCAAAGTGTATTGAGAGCAGGCAGGCTATTCCATTCATTGTGGAATAACACTATACTACTGTGATGATGTGATTGATGCAGCCATATCGTAAGAAAAAGGCATCAGGAACATGCTACAAAATAGAAAAACTCTTCAACAAGGCTAAGCCTCAAGAGGATGAGTTGACTTTAGAGACTTCATAATGATACCACAGAACACAAAATGAAATTGCATTTTGAAAGGTGCTTTTATTGTCTGCAGGTATTTATAAATGTGAATTTAGATACTCAATGGTTCCTGTGTCCCCTTCAGAGAGATTTTCAGTATCAGCTATCAATAGACAAATGAAGATAAACCACATTTCCAGACCATTCAAAAAATATAATTTAAAAAAATTGTAAAAGACTGAAAAACATCCTCTCTACCTGTTTCGACCAGATAAGCAGGGATTAAACAAACAATCAAACAAAAAATAAAACCTTAATCAAGAAACTATCAGGAAAAAACTACATCCCCATCAATAGTGACAGGGAAAACTGCTGCATATAAAGAATGAGCAAATCCCACACTCACTAGCACTTATGATGTTACCTAGTTGGGCAATGAAAAGATTTGTTCATTGCCAATTTATAAATTTACCATATTTATTTCCTTAAAATGTTTTAAAATAGTTTTATTTTTCCATTCACCTCAGATATTTAATAATACATTGACGCTTCTTAAATCACACCTATTATTATTGTCTCACCTATTACTTTCCTGTCATCACTTGATCACTCCAGAAGCATAGAACAGAGGTAGTTTGTTCTATTGAACAGGCTCCTTTATTTTTATCCTCAACTGATTGCAATAGTTGTCACATTTTGTCAGTTTCATTCAACCAAGTAGACAAACATTCTAGAAATGCTCCCTGTGTAAATGGGGAGTATGCACATTTTGATTACTAACATAATAATTAACATATAATAAAAATTAAAAAGGAATTATCGTTATCAAAAACAAATATAAAATAAGTGCCCAATCTAAATATTTCATGATCTACATTTATCTACACTGTCCCTAAATCTCTAAGTAAATGCTTGTAAAGGATTTGCAGCTGTATTTTAGAGGGATTTCCAGCAGTGCTATTTCTCCATTCAAAGAGGTTAAACAGTATACTTTTACCAGTTCACTTTCACTACTTGCTTTCTTGCTGTTGTAACTGCAAATATATTTTAGAAACAAAAAGAAAACTAAATACTTGCAGGTTTGTGGCCTATTTCATTTATATGGAATTATAATATACTGTATAAAATAAATCGAGAAGGTACCTGTCTGCTTCAGCAGTGTATACAAATATGTAGGTATATATATACACAGGTATATATAGATCTATGGTATGTGTGCATATTCTATATTTGTGTGCAGTATACTGTACATGAATATAAATATGCATCAATGCATATGTATGAAAGATATATACAATGAGTTAGCTATTTATTTTTTTTTTATTGAAAAAGTTTTAAAAACAAACATATTTTCCCCACAACCCCCCCAACCCCCCTCCCCCTCCCCGACTTCCCAGAGCAGAACACAAGGTATTTCTATTGATCTTTAACAATAATCTAAATTGCATAACCAATCATTAAACTAACATCCCTATAAAAAAAATTCTTAACCCCCCATATATAAAATCCTATTTCTTAAACATAATACTTCTAATGTCACTTATATAACGCTTATACAAGTTAGCTATTTAGACTGATTTAAAATACTGTAGATTAATTCAGAGCAAGCAATACCATTAAGAATGTTGTGACATTCTTCATCAGAATTTAAAACAATCAGACATCTTTATCATGACAAAATATGTCAATTAATTAATTCAGTTTATTACAGTCATAGACCAGAGATCAGAACAAATAAAAACACTCAGTGAATATCCAATTAAAAATTCTAGAATATGTCCATGTATTATCCACTTGTTCCATAATCCTCAGTTCAAGTCCTCACCGGGATAAGCCGTGGCAGAAACAAAAATTATAAATCCAATGTATTTCACGTCCGATCGTACTTTTTCCTCCCTTTACTTTACTTTTTGTCCAATACACACCGATCGTGCGCCAAAAGTATCAAGCGTCTGCTTCCCCAAATAACACAATCCAATAGTCCCGTTGCTTTATTATCCAATTATCCAATTAACTCGATCAATAAACTTGATCCTGTTAAGGAAGCCTTTATCTGGATTGTCCAGTAAGTATCGGCAACAATGTTATAAGTTTTAAGTTGACTGTGTTCTCCCTGCCGTTGCTCAATATGGCTTCACCGTCCTTTCTTCTATGGATATCCGGGGCTCTAAAAGTCCTCCCGTTAAGTCTTTTAAGTTTTCAGAGACCTTCGCTCTCCCAGCTTTTTGTTATGAAGCTCTGGTTATCAATCACACACTTCGTTCAACCGTATTCCCTCTGGATTCTTTCGGATTCCACTGACTACCAGATTACGCACTGTCACTTTCAATATGGATTCCTCCCCTTCACTCCACTTATCAGTCGCCGCTTCTCTTTCTCCTCTTTTGCTCAAGGGTTCCTTCCGCCCACTTTCTCCCAACCGTTAGAAAATGCAGATATACCTTTTCAATCTTTAATCCTCACTTCTGTTTTCACCGATGCTTTTCTTTTTCAATCTTCGCTTCCCTCTTAACAGCTGTCAGCGTTTCTGGCCAGCCGGGTGGCTGGTTCTTCCTCGTTCCGAGTTAGAGGAGTTATCCTGAACCTTCGGGGGGATTGCCGCCCTCCCTGAGGTCCTCAGAAATTTCCCCTTCTTCTACCGACCTCTACGGGGTCGGTAGCGTCGAAATCAGCGCCCGCAGCGAGGATATTAGGGGCTTTGGAAACGGAGCACCGTTCCTTTCGTCCCTAACACGTTGACGTCACCAGCGGAAGTAGTGAGTAGTGAGGGAGACCTACTTACGAGACAAGAACTGGAAAGACGAGGCATTATGATTGATTGGTGGCCATATCTTCAAATTGAGTCAAAATATACAGCAGACCGGAGACATTATGATTTTCAAAGCAACCAAGTGAACTAGATAAAATTTTAAAAGGCACAGATGAGAAAATAATATCTAAAATGTATGGATATTCAATAAGGTATAAATTAGAGGAGGAAACAGTGAAAGAAAACATGGTAAGCTGGGCAAGAAATATAGGTCACAATATAGAGTTGGATAGATGGGACAAGCTATGGGCAGAAAATTATAAGATGACACTGTCGATTCCATACAAAGAAAATTTATACAAGATATTTTATAGATGGCACCTTCCTCCGGCACGTTTGGCTAAAATGTTTCCAAACACATCACCAATGTGTTGGAAGTGCAAGACACAAATGGGGACATATTATCATCTCTGGTGGTCTTGCAGGAAGGCACAACGCTACTGGCAAGAGATTAAGAGAATAATCGAAGAAACAACGAGGCAAAGTGTAGAAATGAAACCAGAATTCTTTCTATTTGGAATGACTACACCACAGTGTACCAAGGAGATAAAATATCTTACCATCCACATATTGACAGCGGCACGTATAGTGTACGCTCAGAATTGGAAATCCGAGATAATACCAACAGAAGAAAAAATAATAACAAAAATAAATGAATGCGCAGAGATGGATAGGCTCACAAAAGAGCTCCAAGATAAAGAGAACACTGACTTTTATTTAGTTTGGCAAAAATGGTACACATGGTTAGAAAGAAGGATAGGGCCAACAACATAGGACATTAGGAGAACATAACTCAAGAATTGTAGAAATAGATACATGAGATGAGCCGTAGGATTGTATAAATAAATGGTTAATATGTTTGTAGAAAGATACTGCTGAACTTCAATGAATATATTAAGGTATAAGCAAGTGAATTTGTAAATAGTATGATTAAGGAAAATTGGTTAAATGGACATTAATCACCGATGCGAAGGTTTTCTAGAAGTTAGTTGATTGACTCTTTGTTAATGTATAAGTGTTTACATGTATTTGTGTTTTATGTTTGTTTATGTTAATAAAATTTAAAAAAAAATTCTAGAATAAAATAATAAATAACAGATAAAATCTATGATAAAATCCAGTCTGTCAATTACACATAGTCTAAGTATACTAAAATAACAATCCATATACTGTAAGGCCCGTAGTCAGTTTAATACTAAAATGCAAAGGAATAAGCAGTGCAAAGAGTGTGCCACATTTGTTGTATAAAATAGCTATGCTGGATTAGACACGTGTTTCCGATGAATTCTCCAGTGCTGCTGCGCAGAATCTAGCTATCTGCGCTGTACGTATGGACTGTTCATCCTTAAGCAGCCACTGGAGATAAGCAGTGTTGGAAAGGCCAGGATACCTAGCAATTATTGGAAGGATATGTTTTTTTTTAAATTATCTCTGTAAAAGGAATATTGAAGGAGTATGTGACAAATGGTCTCCATCTCTCCTGAGACACAGGAACAGAGTCTTTCAGTCAATGGTATCTTTTTATACTTGCCGTACAGGATGGCAGAAACTGGATTGTCTCCCTAGCTCCTGTTGACCCCCTTTTTCTCATTATTAAGTCCTTTTTATACTTGCCATACAAGATGGTCAATGGAAGCGCATAGCACTGTGAGAGTGAAAATGTTTTCCGATGGTTTGCTGACTCCAACTGGATAACATAGATGGCAGGAGTAATAATATCTAATGGCATCTAAAGCCAGAAACAACAGAGTTTTACCTAAGTCCGTTTGCCTTTCGATGTCCTTTACCCTTTGTCACAAGATTTGTTTTATTTGGTCGTAGTCCAATTTGAGTATTGAGGCTGGAGAGAAGCCTAGTTTGGAAAGGTTGGACTCAACAATCTTGATCCATGACGAGGACAATTTGTTTTGGAGGATTAATGAAGCAAGGCCTTTGCGAAAAAAGTTAAACTTTAGCCAGAGATTTAAAGACACTATACAGATTCTTATTTTGACTTTTGTCAATCCTATCTCCAGGTGTAGAAGTGCATTTGAGACACAATGCGGCATCTGGAGAATTGCTCTAATAAATTTGGATTGAACTCTTTCCAATGGTGTGAAAAATGAAGCTGAGGGTCCAAGCAAGGTCCCATAAAGAAGTTGTGCTAGCAACTTGGCCAGAAAACATGGCAGTAACATAGTATCGTCCCACTGTGCAGAAATAATTAAGAATGGTACTTGCTGATCTTTGGCCCAAGGCATATTCACCATGTGCTTTTCTTGAGCCAGTGGCCTGGATGACCACCCCAGGTATTTGAAGATGGTTATCTGTTGTATATTATGACCATTTAGAAACCATGAATAGAATTTTGGCCTTTTTTTGCAAAGGCCATAATCTTTGTTTTCTCATACTTTTATGTCCAGTTTATTGTAATTACAATGCTGGACGAGGGTTCACGAGTCTCTTTTAAGGCCTACTGGTGTCCTGGAGAGGATCACAGCGTCATCTGCATAGAGCATCAGGGCAATGCTTTGAAAATTTATTTTTGGGGGCTGGTAATTTGGTTTATTTAATCATTGTACTATTGTTTAAATAGAAATTGAATAGCAAGGGGGCCAAAATGCACCCCTGTTAAATCCCCTTTTGAGTTTTAACTGACTTTGAGAGGGACCCTTGCATATTACATCTCACCTTGAGGGGTTTTTTTTAGTATGTAAGGCACATAACAGATGAAGAAGCCTGTGATCAGTTGAAGCACCTTCCAGCTTCTCCCATAGCTTAGTCCTGGTAACCGTATCAAAGACTACCTTGAGATCTATAAAGCTGGCTTATAATGATACAGATCTATTTGATATGTAAATGATGGAGAACTAAGCATTGATCTATGGTGCCTCTCCCCTCTCTAAACCCGGCTTGCTCTTCAGTGATCAAATTCTCAAGATCCAGCCACTCCTTTAATTTATCTTGGAAGTGTTTGGTCTAGAGTTTGCTGATTATATTTAGCAGACTTATTTTGTCTGTAATTGGCAGAGTCATCTCTCTTTCCCTTTTTAAAAATTTGGACAATTGCCAAGCCTCAATCTTCTGGGACGTGGCCAGCGGAGTTGATATACGTGAATAGCGTCGCCAGAACTGATATCCACCATTCCAAATTGTTCTTTAATAATTCAGCAGAAATGAAGTCAGCTCCTAGGGCCTTCCTAGCCCTGAGTTGGCCAATGAGAAATTTAATTTCGGACTCTGAAACTGGGGGCCATTCAGGTAAATCCTTCATTGTATACCTTATACTCTTGCTGGAGGGGTCTTCATACATTCTCCAAAAGTGAAGTTCCCAGGTTGTAGGAGGTATATGGGTGTGTGGTGGGGTATGAATTCTATCAGACTGACTAGCTATTAGATGACAGAATAGAGAAGAGTTCTTTTGTTTTGCTGCCTCAATAAGCTGTTCCCAGGAGGACCTTGTGTCGTGTCTCCTCTTAAGAGCAATCAATTGCTTAAATTGTTTTTTGAGTGTAAGGAGATGTTTAAGAGTTGTTTTATTGCCATTCCCAATCTCACTTTTGTATATTTTATATGCCAAGGTGAAAGCTTTCTTGGCTTCAACACAATCCCTGTCAAACCATGGTTTGGAGGCAATGCAGGGCCTCTTAGCTGAAAAATGTGCTAGGAGTGGTTGTAGTTTATGAACTATGTTTTTATATAGTTCTAGTAGATCTTGGGAAGGGTTGGCTTATATAAAGGCTGAACAGATTTTTTTAAGGTTGTCCTCTGATAGGGTCAAGTTGTTGGGACCACATGACCCAACATCTTGTTAGCCCTGCTGGAGAAATTGCAGGAATAAATTGGTTCCCAAAGGGCATCTGCCAGATGAAGGGCTTCATGTGTATACACAAAGGTAGATGATCGCTTTCTAGGTAAGGTAGGACTTCAAAATGTTTTACGTAATGTAGTAAGTCCATAGAAGTTAGGATATAATCAATGGTGCTGGTTTTGGACCCTGCCATAAATGTAATCTCACCAGGATAGTCGCCAGCCCAAGAGCCATTGAATATAATGGCTTATTCGCCATCTTTGAAAGACAGAGGCCAGCATAATTTGCTCTATTGTCTTTAGAGAGTTGTGTGAGGGAGGTGCTGGTTTGTATGGGAATCTCCGATGGTGGGTATTGGTGATATTTCTTATATAATGTTTAATCATCTGGTCCCAATCTAGCATTAAATCTCCCCCTAGTAAGACCCTGGCATTGATTCATGAGGAGTTTACTAATATAGTGTTCCAACTCCATCCATACTGCAGTGGTTTCAGCTTTTCTTAGTGATAGCGGAAGATAAACATTAATTATTAAAAGCAGGACCGAGTCCATCTTGAGGAGACGGGCCATAGCCATATGTTTTAAAGGGGCAATAAGTATGGACTCTGCTTTCAAGTTGGTAGAAATAAATATACCCAGCCCTCCTTTCAGTCTTCCTGGGCCTTACAGCTAAAAGACTGGGGATCATGGAAGCCAGCAAGTTTTATATTTTTTCATAATATGAGACATGACAAATTAGAAGCTTTTGTAACAGTCCCAGAGTGGTAAAAATGATATATGCAACAGCTTGATAATGTAGTGGTTAGAGCACTTCCTTTTGACACTGAAGACCAGGTGTCAAAGTAAATCCCAACATCCTCAAAAACTCAACAGAATTCTGAAAGACAACATTGGAAGTCAACTCTAGACAGCTCCCAAAAGTAGCCCTCAAATATAGCATATAACATGATGATGGACTGCCCCCGTTTCTATTCTGTGTAGGCTTGAACTGCCTTACCCATATAATCACAAGGATTGAGTACAGATACAAGTTCAAGACTGTAACCATGATCAGCCACCTTAACTACAAGGATGATATCAAGGTGCATGCTAAGATTGAATGGCCAATCAGTCAGATGTCACAGTAGTAAGCAAGCACCAGAACAGTAGTGGTGCAAGTATATCTCACCCACCTAATTTGTTGTAACTGAGAAGAAAAGCAGAGAAACTTTTAAAATCTTTTTTCTTTTTGATGTTGTTTTGTATTTTAATTCGTCTTTAATATATACAAACAATAATAAGTAACAATACAGTAGAGTCCTTAGTTATTAGATTCACAACAGAAACCTTTATTTTCAACTCTGAAGTAAAAGCCAGTTGCAAGTGCAGCCCATTGCATTGAGCCAATCATTTTTGTTGTAGCGCGGGAATAACGAGAGGCACAAACAGGCTAGTGACAACAGCTCTTTAATTCAGGGTGAGACTTCAGCAAAGAAACACAGGCAACAGTCCTCTTTATATACTTTTCAGAGGCAACCAAGAACCAATCAGCATTCACTGAACATTTGAATTTCCCGCACAAAATAGATACATACATAACAATTTTGGGTTTTGTGTTTATTATTATGGAAGGTTTCTAGTTCTCTACTAACTGACCTTATTTATTATTATTCATATATAACCTACGCCTGTAATCAACTTTTTCATAGGTCGCAAACAATATCTGGTCTTCAATCCACTGAGTAATTGGGGCCATAAATTTATTGTTCTAATATGGAAGAACAAGTCTCTTAGCAATAGAATGGCTCTATCTCCCTTATCTATGTAATAGGTATGTAGTTTTTTTTTAAAAAAAATATGGATGTCCAGCAGTAATAAATCTTCCTCAAAGTCAGAATAATACATGTAATTACTTCTTCCCAGAAGGTAACTTGAGGACACAGCAAAAATATGTTTTAATGAAACCTCATCCTCATGGCATCTCCAACTATTTAATGATTTACTGATGGGAAATCTCAAATCTCAAACATGGAATGGAATCCACTCAGCTCAAAATATTATTTTATTGAATATGCATTGTCTAATATCAAATGATTTTTATACAAGCATGTTGACAATTTCTTCTTGTTTAAACATTCAGTCTTTAAAATGTACATACTGATTTGAGTTATTTTTGTCTCATATGTTTCATTTCTAATTAGAACTCTTCCTACATCTAGAATTTCAGCACACTAGCTGCTTTTCCACACCAAAGAATATAGAAAGCAAGGAGACAGCACTAGAGCTTGCTTGAAGAAACACAGGAGCAGCAGTAATAGTAGTATTCAACCACTATCCAATCTGAACCATGTTTATGTCCAGTAGAGGAAATAATAAGGAAAAGGACCCACCAACAATAGGATACCATCAAAACATTTAATCTATTTGCCATCAATCTCCTGAGAAATCTATAATGTTGAGGAGGATGGGAGAAAAGAGAAGAGAAAGACTCACAGCAAGACAAATGGATTCATTTAGAGCAATTGATGAGTGAACCATTGCAAGAACTGAAGGGCTAGATCAAGATTGTCCCGAAGAAGATACGTTTAATTGATCACTAGGAGTTGGCACTAACTTGATGGCACATAATTAATTAATCAATCAATCAATCATCGCAAAAAATAATGAAATAAAAGCTTTCTCAATATGTTTTTCCATAGTGACATATTCAATGAAAATATTGGCTCTGATTAAGTACATAAACAAATACAGTATACTTTAAGTCTGGATCCAGTTCATCTTTCAATTCTCTGCAGAAATTCTATAGGCTTAAAATAGGTTTAAATCATAAATATTGATAGTCCTGTACTTGCTCTTCTCTTGGTTTCTGCCTGAGGAAGCTCCAATTTCCTTTCCTCTCTGTATCTGGCAGAAATTATGAAACTTTTTTTTTTTTTTTTTTTTTGATACTGGCTTCTTGGCCTAGTTATTGGTCTTCTCTCATTAATTCTGTTCTTTGAAGTTTACAAACTTTTGAAAATAGTGCTGACTGTGATCTCTGCAATGCTTATCTCAGGTTTATATGTATATTACCAGACAATATTTACTGCAGGAAATGTATATTAGGCAAATGCTTCTTATAAGTTATTAGTCTGAGGGACAGAGGGCCAAGATCTCAGTAACTCCATTTTGGAGAGACCTATTGATCATGAACTTAGTTCTAGGCTAAATTATTTTATTTTATTCACATCTTAGATATGATTATATAGTTTCTTGTTGAATCAAGTGGGACTAGTAAAAGAAGCAACAGTGTATTTGACTCTGATATTATAAGCTAATTAGGCATTATTTCTGTTATTCTTATTTCCTGTAAAAGTTAATGTTTAAGTACTGACTGTTACTATATAATAGTCATGTCAAAACAATAGTAATTCTACAACTAGACAAGCCAGGATTATTATATTTAGATGCAATATATTAATAGAAATCTCTAATCTTTAATGTAGAGAGAGATCCTTCCTTAATAATTTTGATTTCTGAATACAACTGATAAAATCTTAGCTTATAACACAACAGATTTAACTGTGGTTGAAAATTAAAAAGTTAGATGGCTAACTGATATGGCAGTACCAGGGGAAAATAGAAGACAAGGAGAAGATCACAAAATACAAAAATCTGAAAATAGAAATAGAAATAGAAAGCACTCAAGAGTTCGCTTTGAATAGAATTCTTTATTGGCAAAGTGTGATTGGACACACAAGGAATTTGATGCATATGCTCTCAGTGTACATAAAAAGACAAGATACACTCGTCAAGAATCTGACCACCAGAGGGACTCTGCTCATGTGGGCCACTGGTGGGTTCCAACTGGTGTTACTACCGGTTCTCTTCGCACACACACTTTGTGCGTGATTGCTCCGCGCAAGCGCGTTAGGTTTCTGCCCAGCTGAGGTGTGGCAATCCACTCTGCCGCGCCTATCAGTTGGGCTAAAAAACAAGAACTAAAGGTAGGAATAAAGTGGGGGTGGGTGGAAGGGCCCAGCTCCAAGTCAAAGAGAACCGGTTCGGTGATGTCACATCATCACCACTACCGGCTCGGCCAAACTGGGCCAAACTGGGAGCAACTCACCACTGATGTGGGCCAAATTCTTTCAGTGATCAGCCCTTTTGCTCTCAGTCTCTGGGGACTGACTGAAAAAGGTCTGTCTCAAAATCCAATCTGGAGTGGATTGTACCGTATGGAGTGTTTGTACCGTAGCATTGGCCATTTGCAGCCAGCTTCCAGAGAAAAGAGGATTCCCTCTTGCTTCTAGGAATTGGCTGCAAATGCCCCATGCTTTTTCAGCCAGCCTCCAAAAACAAAGTCACTTGCAACCTTCTCTGCCTGCATTCTTTTTTTTTATACATATAATTTTTTTTTATTTTTATTTTTTAAAAAAACAAAGATAAAACATTCCATCTTTCTTTATGAAGTGTGTCGTCTGGGTACATACATCTCTGTGCTACATCGTTCCTCATTTATCACAGCTTTCACATTCACATTAATTTTTGCATTCTTATTGACTTTTGGTCACTGAACAAATAGTTGTTAAGTGAAGACTTGTAGGCTGATGCATAATGAAGTCCTAGGCTCTTGGGAATCTCAATGATTATGTAGGCCAACACCTACTAAAAAACTGGCCACTGTGATTTCACTTTTTAGTTTTTTTACATTTTTTTTTACTCAATAGATATTTAGTATTAATGGAAATATAATGTCAAAAAATTAAAATTCTGTCTAGTATTATCCCTCAGTTTGCCAAACATACTCATTTGTATTCATAGTTTCCAGCTAATATTTTTGGCATGGCTTCCAATGCGAAAAGGAGCAATTTAGTAGGCTATTTAGAAATTGTAACTCATCAACATCATTTATAAATATGCCTGATCAGCATTTTTTTGACATTCTTCAAAATATTGGGAAGAATCTCTACATAGTGGGCATTGAAAGAGGACATTCTAATTATCTCAACTCTCCCAGTTCTACAAATCATTCCCTACATGTCTTATTTCTTGCCTCCAAAAAAAGCAAGAAGAAAAGCATTTAATTATATCAAAGCCCTGAATGCTGAGATTTTTAGATAGAGTTAAGATATCCTGCTGGCCTACTGCAAACCTTTTAATCGTAGAGATCAATAAATTAGGCACTTTATATAGGTACCTATAGAGATCAATAAATTTAGGTCCTCCCATTCAATCAGTTTTCAGAATTCACTGCTTCAACATAATACAATCATTTTTTTTAATCCAACAGGTGCCTAATATATAGATTATCTGGAGAAAATCCTAGAAATGTTAATTTCAGCATGAATGACTTCCTTTATATAGACTGGAAACCATAGTCAAAAGTGGAGGGGCACAGAAAAATAGAACAGCTTTAGCCAGTTTTTAAAAAGAGCTCTTCAGGTATAAGCCTCTAATTTCACCATGCAAGGTTGCCTGGGACACATATTGCAGTATCTAAAGAACTGATCTTAAACATTTAGCCTGAATGCCTTCTAGTGGCCTGAAGTCACGAAAGGGTCCGAACTGAAGTTCATAAAGCATCTTCACTAAAAAGTGGCTGATTGTAGTTATCACCTTCAAATCTTGGGGATTTAAAGCTGTCAGTTACATTTCCCTGGGCAGTTTGAGAAAGAATATTGCATGTATCTTTCTGCTATTAAAAAAAATGAGTGCCACTCATATAAGTCTTAGGTCATTTGTAAAATTCATAACTTTACTTTTTAAATAATTAATAACCATTTCTTTTCAATGTAAGATTCCAAGGCTCTTCCAAGTTCAGCAGGAACCCTGGAGAAAAATGACTGCATCACCCAGATACAGTAAGATATTAACAAAACTTTCTTGATCTTAGGAAGGTGAAAAATGAAAGCATTTAAATGATTAGTCAGTATTAAATGTAACAGTTATATAGTACAGACCCAGAATGCACTTAACTCACTTTTGGGTATTGACAGCACTTATTAAATATACCTGCAAGCTGCATCTAACTTTCCGTGATGTATTTTCATATAGTGTTCATATTAAAAATAGCAGGCAGTCAATTATAAAACCTCCAGCTTTTCCCACAGCTTACTGTCATGAATAAAACTATGCACTGCCTTCAAAATCAATAAAAGGTATGTGCATTAAATTAAAAAAACCAGGTAGAATATATCTCTACTGGGTGTTGTAAGATCAAATACTGATCTAAAATGGAATGTCCCTTCTTAAAACTTGTCTGTTCCTCTACTAGAATGTGCTCCTGTTAACTTAGTCTCTATTTCTCTATATATCCCTAGCATAGAATTTACTTATTATGTTGAGCAGAATTTACTTACTACATTGAGTAAGCCTCTACTTAGCAGAGACATCCTTCTTTTAGCAATAGCACTTAAATTTATATACTACTTCACAGTGGTTTACAGTTGTTTCTAAGAGGTTTACAGAGTCAGCATATTGCCCCCAATAATCTGGGTCCTCATTTTACCAATCTAGGAAGGATGGAAGTCTGAATCAACCTTGGGCTGGTCAGGATTGAACTTCTAGAGCAGTGGTGGCGAACCTATGGCACACGTGTCAGAGGTGGCACTCAGAGCCCTCTCTGTGGGCACACATGCCGTCGCCCCAGCTCAGCTCCACCGCATTTCTCTATGATGTTTCTCACTGTTGTTTGTAGGGAAACAGAAACTTGCAAAAGAAAAAGATCTCGCCTCTTGCAGAGCTGCCGGTGTTGTTATGCCCTGTCTCCCACTGGCCAGCTGGTCTTGGGTTGCTGCTGTGCATGCGTACATGCACGCACACAAGAGAGATAGACTTGCAGTTTGGGCACTCTGTCTCTAAAAGTTCACCATCACTGTCCTAGAGTGAGCAATGACTTAGCCTGCATTCTAACTACGCCATCACAACTCTTTTGTGTTTTTAAAGATGGCAACAATAATTTTATGCTCCCATCCTCTAAGCTTATTTATCAATAAAAGAATTTGGCCAAAATGAAATCCCATCATTTTAAAGTTCTTGTGATGGGATTAAATCATCCACTCCTCTACTCTGTGTGTGTGTGTGCGCGCGCGCCTCTGAGTCAGTGGTATCTCCAGGTAATGTCACAGAGATTGCCTGGGCAAGTTCCTGAAGTTTTCCTGGCAACACTTTCTGAAATGGTTTGCCATTACCTTCTTCTATGGCTGAGAAAGAGCGCTGGCCCAAGGTCACCAGCTGGCCTTATGTCGCGTTTTCTGAATTTTCTATTTTATTCAGGAGATTAAAATACAAAATGCAAAAGAAAAAAAATATTCTTGTCTAGTTTTGTTTTGTCTTTACTATTATTATTATTATTATTATTATTATTATTATTATTATTATTATTATTATTATTATTATTATTATTATTATTATTTAGACCAGCTGGCTTTATGCCTAAAGCAGGAGTAGAACACATGGTCTCAAATTTCTAGCCTGGAAGAGCTTCCTTAAGCTGAGTTGACCCTTAGATTTTCAATATCTAATATTCATACTGGGGCTAATTCAAGAGTTCTTTATTAAACAGCTAAAACAAGTTGTCCTGTGACTGTACATGCATATACTTTCTGCATATTTTCATAATCATAACAGATATAAAAGCAGTGCTTTTAGAATATTCACTACTGTCCAAAAACAGGTAGAGTCTTAATTTCTTACTGCATGAATGAAATTTATGGCTGTGGCTTCCGGCGTCCCGATATAGCCAGCTGGTGCCATCGCTGGCTATTGGGGGCGAATCACTGGCCCCCATGGAGAGGGCTGGTAACTTAGGCGTCCTCCTGGATCCACGGCTGTCTTTAGAAGAGCACATGACGGCCGTGGCCAGGGGGGCTTTTTATCAGGTTCGCCTGATACACCAGTTGCGCCCCTTTCTGGATCGGGACTCCCTACGCACAGTCACTCAAGCACTCGTCACTTCCCGCCTGGACTACTGCAATGCTCTCTACATGGGGCTCCCCTTGGGGTGCACCCGGAGGCTACAGTTAGTCCAGAATGCAGCCGCGCGGGGGATTATGGGAGCGACAGGGCGCTCACATATGACACCTCTCCTGTGCGAGCTGCACTGGCTTCCTGTGGTCTTCCGGGTGCGCTTCAAGGTGTTGGTGACCACCTTTAAAGCGCTCCATGGCTTAGGGCCGGGTTATCTGCGAGACCGCCTTCTGCCACCAATAGCCTCCCACCGACCGGTTCGCTCGCACAGAGAGGGCCTCCTCAGGGTGCCGTCAGCCAGACAGTGTCGGCTGGCGACCCCCAGGGGGAGAGCCTTCTCTGTGGCAGCACCCGCCCTCTGAAATGACCTAGCCCCTGAGATACACACGATATCAGACCTCCGGACTTTTCGTCGGGCCCTGAAAACACACCTATTCCATCTAGCTGGGCTGGCTTGATCCCATCCTCTCAGTTTTAATTGAATTTGGTTTTAATTGGGCTGTTTTTAATATTTTGGGCCGAAATTATTTAATTGTTTTTTAAATTGTTTTTAAATTTTATATGCAATGTTTTATCTTGGCTGTACACCGCCTTGAGTCCCGCAGGAGAAGGGCGGTATAGAAATAAAATTATAATAATAATAATAATTTTATAATCTCTTCTTGTACTTGAGTATTTATAATACTTATTGGAAACCTCTGTAAACACATGGGATTCTCATTAATTTTATGCATTTTATTACATGCAGTAAGTGATTTTTAAGTTCTTAACACAATAGAAGTTGAATCCCGGCTCTAACTTGTGCTGGGAAGCTATATCAATCATTATTCATATCTTTTTGTAATTACTGCACTAGCATATCATAGTTGTCAAGATTTAAACCATAGATTCTGTAGTATAAGGGAGGAACCTCTGAAGCTGGGTGCTCCTTTGTTCCTTCTCTACTAAAAGACCATTTATCATGGCAGATTCTTTTAATGAATGGAAGCCTGGGGCTGATAATGCACTGAGTTGGAAAATGGAACTGGAAATAATCTCAATAACTTCATAACAGACCAGATCAAATAATGTTAGTAGGCAATTTTAACTGGATGTTCATTTGTCCTTGGGAAATTAAATATATTGATTATCTGGACTAGGTAGAATATGCAGTTTGATTGCATTTTCTTTGACCATTTGATCTGTTTCAGAGGCAAGAGAGAAGCACTGAAATCTAGCATATAATGGGTTATCATCAGTTCTTACACAAGTATTAAAATCACTAGTGTTCATTATAAATGAACAGGTTTCCAATTCATAACATGAACAGTGAAGACAATCCCACTGGAGGAATGTATAAATCGCTCAGAGCATTTTATAGATAAAATATCCACCATTGATATTGCTTAAAGATAGAAGATCTAATAAACCTCACACTCAGAATAGTGGGCTCAGACCATCGTCACTCTTCATCTTCCGTCCTCTGTTTCTGCTTTAAGATTGAGTTTATAACCATGCATTATTATCTCATTATTAAATAAGGTTTCCTGGATCCATAATATATCACAAAGATACAAAGTTGAGAAAGGAATCTTCCTTGTAGGTGTTATGCCATCCTTCAACATTCCAGTTCAAGATGCAAATCCTGCACTCCTCTTTTCCTCCTCAGTTAGTGACGATATTCTTGATACCTAGTTTCTTCATGCTGCATTTTGCAGGTGGGTAATTCAAATCCAAGGCCACTGTAGTATATTAATGTATTATGATGCTGTTAACTCCATTAAATCCTCTGTGGGAGAATTAAGGGTTAGCTGCTATTGCAGTTCCAAACAGCCTTCCTTTAATTATTTAGTTCTGAAATGAAAGCATTTTTTTCTTTCTTCAGGTATATAACTTTTAACTCGCTTCAAAAGTTACATTTCTACATTTCTAGGCCTATCCTCTTCTGATAATGAACTAGAAGTTCCACTCCACACTACATACTATTAAGCGTAGCCCTAATAAGCCAAATAGGCAGCCAGACTAATTGCAGATTTTCTTCTCTTTGTCATTTGCTTTTTATTTAAAAGGCATCTTACCTTCATCAATTAGCCTTATCTGTTAAGCCTATAAGCACTCTGTCCTTTCTGAGAAAGTTTGTATCACCAATGTGTGCAGCCCATTATAGGAGCTAATGAAGTGCTGAGCATATCATTATCCCTTTCCTTATCATCCACAGTTATACAATTTTGATTTCTTTTTCTAGACTGATGGCCTTGATCTGTTCTTTAACTTAAGCCAGAATTATGTATTTTTAATTTGTCATAATTTGCTTGATTCTTCACAATTTATGGAATTAAAGTTTTTAGTATTTTAAAGGCAAAAGCAGCTGTTGCTAATGAGTGCTTTAGCATTTCCAATGCATGCATGATTTCTTTTGGCTCAAGTAGAGCAAATGTGGATCCGTTTTTTTCTTCCTTCTTCTTGAGTTCTGTCAATCTTCATTCATGGAGGAAATATTAATGTATGCTGTCAGTTAACAGCATATTTCTTCATTTTTATTAAAATGCTCCTTTCTCTGCTGCAAAGAATGCAAAGCTGAGAATTGAAATTGGGGAAAGTACAGAACTAATATTGTTTAATTCCAGGAACTGATTAAAGAGGAATTTTCAAAAAGTTAGGAAGCTCAGGTGATTGAAGCAGAGGAAACATCCATTTCAAGAGTAAGAAAAAAAAATAGTAATAAACAAATAATGAGTGTAATGAAGAACTTATGATAAGAATTTTTATTTTATTTTTATGCATGGAAATCTGGTCTTATATATTTTCCCTAATTTTCGAAGTTGGGAATTATTTTTATTTATACATTCAAAATAGCTAATTTCCTTTGTGGAATCATTTTATAATATCCATCTTATTATGTTTTTTTCAGCATGGCTGGCTGTAGAATTTTGGAAGTTGAAGTCCACACATCTTAAAATTGCGAAGTTTGAAAAATTAGTCTGAAACATGACACATTCTTCATAAGTGGCTGGCCAACATCTGACCAATCTTTTTCAACAATAAATGTTTGAATTTTCTTTAAAAGGTTGCTTATCTTTTTCCATCTTTTTAATTAAAATTATTTTATTGATCTCTTGTGACATTAGTCTATGGTAGAAGATGGAAAGAAAAGTGAATTCTATAAACCCATGGCCAAGTGTTGGCAGTACAAAATGTACTGCATATTAGGCCCCCCCGTGCCCCATTTTTGGCCTGGATAGCCTCCTGCAGCACATTGCTGGCCAAAATGGGGTCTAGGGGAGGGTGCTCCCCACACCTTGTCTTGGCTACCAGAGTCACCATGGATTGGTCCTTTGCTGGCCCCATGGGCCAGATTTAAGCACCCTGTGGGCCAGATTCAGCCCACGGGCCTTGAGTTTGACACCACTGATTTATAATAACACAGTTTTGTCTCTATTCAGATATCACCATTTCAGGCCAGCTACAATTTCCACTTCCATCTACTTCTGAACAAGTCTTGATCTGCCCATTTTTGCCAAGAACTATGTGAATCATACAAAAGCTTCCGAAAAATGTTCTAATGATAAGAAAGTCTTTCTTTCATTGCTTTTGGAGATCATATTTGGCTTTATTCCAGATGTGCCCTTCACAGGATCATTTTAAAAAGCTAGATACCAAATTTATTGACCATTTATTTTTTCTATCCATAGATGAGAAGGGGAATTCAAGAATAGGCTAAGTCACTGAAAAGGTAGAATACTGCAGATCAGTGATGGCTAACCTTTTTGCCGTCACGTGCCAAAAGTGGGAGGAGTGGGGGGGTCACACGTGTGCATGCCCACATCCATAATTCAACATGCCCCCCCACGCGACCCCCTGTGCAACTCCTGCTTTTGTCACACGATGGCCCGGTGGGCCGACTTTTCGCCCTCCCCAGGCTCCAGAGGCTTTCTTGAAAACGGCCTTCCCCACCCCCAGAGGCCCTCTGGAGGCCAGAAACAGCCTGTTTCCTGACTTCTGGTGGGCCCAGAAAGCCCAAAAATCAGCTGGCCAGTGCGCGCATGCATGTTGTAGCTGAGCTAGGGCAATGCTCGCGTGCCCACAGATATGGTTCCATGTGCCACCTGTGGCACATATGCCATAGGTTCACCAGGAAAGATAGATAGGCCTAAAATAGCAATAGCACTTAGACTTATATACCACTCTGCAGTGCTTTACAGTCCTCTCTAAGTGGTTTAAAGAGTCAGCATATTGCCCCCAACAATTTGGGTCCTCATTTTACCCAGGTGGAAAAGATGGAAGGCTGAGTCAATCTTGAGCCTGGTGAGATTTGAACTGCCAAATTGCAGGCAGCCGGCAGTCAGCAGAAGTAGTCTGCATTACTGCACTCTAACCACTGTGCCACCATGGCTCATGGTGGGAAGAGTCTTGCTGGTACAGTGGTCTAAGCACCCTGTTATTAACATAGCTGCCTGCAATTTACTGCTGGTTCGAATCTCTCCAAGGCTCAAGGTTGACTCAGCCTTCCATCCTTTCTAAGGTAGGTGAAATGAGGACCCAGTTTGTGGGGGCAATAAGCTGACTTTGTATAAAATATACAAAAGTATGAAGGCTATTGCTTAACGCATTGTAAGCCGCCCTGAGTCTCCGGAGAAGGGCGGCATATAAATCAAATTAAAAAAAAAGAAAAAGAACTTATCAGCAATATTCAATGAAGAAATGGAAATGCCACAATGTCCTTGAGTACCCATAACCAAAAGTAGTAGAACACGGAACACCTGATATTTATAGATTTAGAAAGGGACACAAAGAATAAAATAGAGAAAGAGATAATGCAGTGAGACTGAAATCATGTTAGAGCTATTATGTAAATATATATCTGAGACTGAGATGGGTAGTACCTAAATTTATTAAATAAATAAATACATAAATAAATAAAATGAACATCAATGACTTCTATTACTAATGGATATCTAAGTATATAATTGCACAACTTCAGTAATTATTTTCCATGCATATATATATTTTTCTAAAATGTAGCTTTTTAAATAAAATGTATATAAGACTCATAATAATAGGACAAGCACAGAGTACTGGTGACGCACTACACAGAAGAGAAAAATGAGCATATGTGTGTGCTTATCTATATATATAATATGCTCTATTATTGTTAAATATATTTTTAATAAAATGTATCTGTTAAGATGGAAGTATGGGAGAATACATTTTATAGTTTAAACTTTGGAGAACATACATACTCTAATCTCTTTGCACAGATCTGGAGAATCAATGTAAGGCTTCAAGTTTATCTGCAATAAGCAATTTAATCAAGTTGATTCACATCTGAAAGCCTCCCACTAAATCCAGCTAAGTGTTGAATATGGGTTTAAGTGTTTAAAGAGCTAAGATTTGTTGACAAGCTGTAAGCACTTTCATACAACAACTGATTACAATCTGGTCAAGTCAGACTTTTTACCAATATAGGAATAACATAATGTATTTTTAATTCACTCTGATTGCGTGCTACTTCATGTGATGTCCATGGTCCAAGTAGCAGTGGACTAAGTTTAACAACTTCTGAATATTGTGACTTGCCTCAAATCAATGCTGCTATGTGAGAAACTGAAACAATGCCTCATTGAGCTTCTCAGTTGTGTTAGGAATGCTACATCTGGAGAAAAATAATGAGAATCCAGACATTTTTTTAAAGTCAACAGCTGGACATTTTTTTTTTTTGCTGAATTTTTGAAGAATTATTTGGTTAGATAGTTGTTCATCAGGATAGATAATTGTTCACCAAAAAAAAAAAAAAAGTTTAAGTGTAACATGATAAGAATTACCATTCTCAATTTAAAGAACTTTTAAAATGAATATACCATAGACTCTGATTCTAAAATGAATATACCAGACTTTGATTTTACATTCAATTAAAAGTTTAAACCAAAATTGAAAAATTGCTGTGTTGGAAGAAATATCCATCTTGTTTAGTTCCAAGCTGGGAGAAAGACACTGGAAACATGGAGGCTGATTGTAAAAATGGTTTAATGATGAACAGAACCAGCAGCATTTATGGTTCTTGTGCAGCTGACAAAATGGAGTTGAGAGGGGGTGTTATACTTTCTTTGAGCTTTGTATTTGAGCTTCCTGCCTGTTTCTGTGTAAGAACATGTCTTTCTATTGGCTGTTGTCAAGATTCCTATGGGGTCATGTAGGGGTCATAGCTGGCTCTATCAGCAAAAGAGGAAATGTAAATCCTAGTGCTTGTCTGAGCTAATCTGGTTAACCTCTGGCTTATTGTTTATCTGAGTTCTCAGGTAAAGTTTGGACTGCTCTGGGGGTGGTGCAATGAAGGGGCTTTGGACTGATATGGGCTGGTTCTAATCCTACCATTTTGCCCCTTTGTTTCAAAATATTCTGTCTTGAAAGGTTTATCAAATCTGCTTTTCTAAAAGGTGGCCTCCTCAGTTTCTGCTTAGGGACAAGGAGACTATTGTCTCACATTCTGGTGAGAGAGAAGTTCCCTGAAGATGGGCTCCACCACGAGTCTGAAATCTCAGCAGACTAAATCTCTGTTTCCAGTGAACAACTCAGATTGGATCCTGCAACAGTCTGATGATGATGATGATGATGATGATGATAATAATAATAATAATAATAATAATAATAATAATAATAATAAATCTCGCACTTGATGTACATGGATGATTTGAAGCTGTTTGGTAAAACAAAAGCTGAACTGAATTTATTAATTGAAAACACAAAAGAATTCAGCCAAGACATTGGTATGCAGTTTGGAATTGACAAATGTGCAACAATAGCAACCAATGCAGGCAAGATCATAGAAGAGGATGGAATAGAACTAGAGAATGAAGAAATGATAAAGGCAGTAAAATCAGAAGAAGGCTACAAGTACTTGGGGATTTTAGAAGCCTCTGACTTAATGCATAATAAAGTCAAGGAATTAACTTCAGCCAAGTACATTCGACGAATTCGTAAGATATTAATGTCCAAATTGAGTGGAGGAAACATCATAAAAGCCATAAATACCTGGGCTATACCTGTGATTAGATACCCTGCAGGAATAATTGACTGGACCCAGATGGAGTTAGACAATTTGGACAGAAAAACAAGGAAGCTTATGACAATGAATCATGCCTTGCACCCTAAAAGTGATGTTGACCGATTATATTTACCAAGAGCAGAGGGTGGTCGAGGACTCCTACAAGTAAAGCAGACTGTGGAAGAAGAAAAATGCAGCTTGAATGGTTACATCCAGAAAAGTGAAGAACCAATGATTAAGGAAGTAAATAAAGGAGGCCTTTCAAAGACAACTAAAACAAAAGCAGAATATAAGAAAGAAGTAATTGAGCAGCGAGCTGAAAATTGGAAACACAAAGCTCTGCATGGCCAATACTTGAAAAGTATTGAAGGCAAAGCTGACCAGAAACTAACTTGGAACTGGTTAAGATCAGGAGTACTGAAAAAAGAAACAGAAAGCTTTATTTTGGCAGCTCAAGAACAAGCCCTAGCCACAAACTGTATGAAGGCAAAAATTCAACATGTTACCACCAACAGCAAATGCCGCCTCTGCAATGAAAAAGAAGAGACAGTTGACCACCTGATCAGTGGGTGTAGCAAAATTTCACAAACTGACTACCTACAACGCCATGACCGTGTTGCTAAAATCATTCACTGGAAATTGTGCCAGAAGTTTGGATTTGAGTACAGCAAAAACCACTGGGAACATCAGGTTGAGAAAGTTTTAGAGAATGAGAAACTCAAGATCTTGTGGGACTTTAGGATTCAGACTGACAGGCACTTGGTCCACAACACACCTGACATAACAATAGTTGAAAAGAAAAAAGTATAGTTCATTGACATTGCAATACCTGGTGATGCACGAATTGAAGATAAGCAGCAAGAAAAAATCACAAAGTACCGGGACTTACAAATTGAAGTTGAGCGACTGTGGAAAAAGAAATCGTGTGTTGTCCCGATTGTAATTGGAGCCCTCGGAGCAATACCCAAAGGGCTACCCCGCTATTTAGAAATTCTAAATTTGCCGGACTTGAACATTTTGACTCTACAAAAAACCACCTTACTCGGAACAGCTTACATCCTCCGACGATACCTTAACAGTTCCTAGGTCCTTGGTTAGGACTCGAGCTGCTGAGCTATTAACCAGCCTCAAAGGCTGTGAATCTCACTAAAGATTAACCAATAAATAATAATAATAATTTTATTTCTATACCGCCCTTCTCCCGAAGGACTCGAGGCGGTGTACAGCCAATTTAAAAACACAAGACAACAATGATTAAAAATTAAAATAATTAAATAGATTTGGCCCGGTTTAAAACCCCGAAAATTTTAAATACCCCAATTTAAAATTATTATGTTGATAGCCCGGCCTGGCGGAACAACAGGGTCTTCAGTGCGCAGTGAAACATCCAGAGGTCGGAGATCTTACGTATTTCCGGGAGAAGTTCATTCCACAGGGCTGGGGCTCCCACAGAGAAGGCCCTCCCCCTGGGTGTCGCCAGCCAACATAACTTGGCTGATGGCACCCTGAGGAGACCCTCTCTGTGGGAGCGAACTGGCCGGTGGGAGGCTATTGGTGGCAGAAGTCGGTCTCGAAGGTACCTGGGTCCTGTGCCATGGAGCGCTTTAAAGGTGATGACCAACACCTTGAATCGCACCCAGAAGACCACTGGGAGCCAGTGCAGCTCGTGCAGGAGGGGTGTCACGCGGGCACAACGAGTTGCGCCCATAACCACCTGCGCGGTCGCATTCTGGACCAGTTGGAGCCTCCGAGTGCTCTTCAGGGGAACCCCATGTACAGAGCATTACAATAGTCCAGCCGGGAGGTGACAAGGGCATGAGTGACCGTGCGCAAGGCATCCCAGTCCAGAAAGGGCTGCAACTGATGGGACACGTATATTTGCCTTCATTCATCTGTGATAACTCTATCTCACAAAACCGTATATGAATATACACATTCAATGCAGTTTTAGTTTTACTGTTCAAATATGTGAATCTGAATATATTTTGGCTGTCTTATTACTGGTTTTGTCCAATAATTTTAAAACAAAGATTAAATATAGCTATATAATTATTTAAATTGTAGCTAAGTACATATTTCATTAAGAATTTTTCAATTTGTATCTGTCTGTTCCTTTTTGTCACTCATTTGCTGTTGATCTGTTTTATTATAGCCATTAATGGACAACCTTTTAATATATTTACTTTCCTTTCATTAGTTTCTTTCAGCAGGCTTCTGTTCAAGGAAGATTATTTAAAAATCTTTCCAAGTCAAACAAGCCACCCAGTAAGATATGAATGCTTACTTCCTGTTTTGAACATTAGTTAGGTCAAATTACAAATCTAACAATATTATGCAATATATTTATTTAAGGAGTTTATTTTAGAACTTCAAGTTTGCTGCAGTGAAAATGTTAGCAAGACTATTGCCACTTCACAGAAAAGCAATCTCCAAATAAAAATTACACATTTCTTGAAGATATTCTTTTTGAGTTTTCAATGGTTTAAACGTTGAAGAAGAAATCAGAACTTCACAGCAGGGAAAATACTATTCTTAGTAATCCCACTGGTTTTTCCTCTAGATTTCCACAGCTATCATACTCAGTTCTCTTTAATGCCTTTTCCAGCATTATGTGATATAATAGTTCCAGTGCTCTTATAGATTCAAATCTTGTCCACTTAGTATGATTTTGGTTTACAATAATGTACTTAAATATGAAACTAAATAGCATTGCATAGTTAGCATATTTAAAAATTTGGGATAGGCCTGACAAATACTCCTTTATTATACAGGTAGAACCAGGAACTGTTTACTGGTTCAAGGGCTAAATATATTGCTACTAAGCTACAGTATAGTTCTCATATATGAAATGCTACATTGAGAAAAACATTTGAAATATCTTTGCAACATGCAGATATGAAAACAAAGCATCTTTTAAAAATAATTAAAGCAGGTATGCCTTCCTGGCCAAATGAAGTGGCTGTGGCAGAAATTGTTTTTGAAAATTCATCCCAAAGATAGATGAATACCTAAACCTGAACTTACCAACCACATTTTCAATTAAATAAAACTTTAATCAACTTCATTCTTTGTCCAGTTCACTACTGCTCCTAAATTTAATGAAAGATAAACAGTTGTCAGTGCCTTGTGTTATGAATATGAAAACACCACATGCATATTTTCTATGGGAACAGAAAACATTGTGGTACTTCCTTATAGAAGTTGTCAGAAGGTAAGAAGTATAAAAATAATTCTTCCTAACCAATGGATCTTTTGAATGCATAGCTAAGTGGTTTTTTTTGTTTTGTTTTGCAGAGGTCAGAGAATTCAAAGAAAGGGAAATGGTATCACAAGACAATTCAGAAAACTCATTTCTCAAATGCTATAAGGATGATGGCTGGAATCAGAAAGTATTTAGTTAAAGCTAGTAATCTACCTATTTTTAAGCAATATCTTATAATATTAAAATGTTTGGCAGTTAAGTGAAAATAACATTTGAACATAAGTTGAAATAAACCTTAATAATAAAACCAAAATAATGGGGACAACATAAGAGGCTGCAACTGGAACTGGTCTTTACTTCTGAGTTGGAAAGTCACTTCATGATGGAGCACATTTCTATAATTGTTTTCTCATGGTCACCATGAGTTGGTTAGTTGGTTGCTACAGCAAGAAGGAATCAGAAAAAATAGATTGCCCTAAAATGCATTATGTATTTCACAGATTATCAGCAATTGCTTTATTTATCTATAAAAGATCATCCTGAGCTGAGCAGGAAATGTAATGGCAGTCCTTATGGAGTGATCTGGCTACAGATACTCATAATTTTAATCATCCCATAGTTGATTTGCTATACGTGGGACTTACTTGAAATAGCAAATATAGTTGTGCAATTTCTGACAAACCAGCACAATAATATTGATATGTAGGAGACACAGTGGCTGCCAGTTGGTTCACAAATGCAAAATAAAGTGCTGGCTATTACATGTGAAACTCAACTGCCACAGACATACCCCGCCCACCTCCTTTGTTGTGACTGAGAGAACAGACATAGAAACTTTCTAAAACTTTTTCTTTCTGCTTTTCTTGTTCTATATTTTGTTTGGTCTTTAATATGCTGAAACAACAATAACAAGTAACTATACAGTGGATACCTTAAGCATTAAGTTAAAACAGAAACTTTTATTGCATAACAAATATGATGTAAGTTGCTTTTATTTATTAATGCCATATTTAGCTTTAGATGCAAAATTTAAACAATTCTATACTTATCAATATTGATATTTTAGATATGAAAGGTAATGTTCATAATTTTTTTCTTCATCTCTGAAGATTTAAATTAAAGATTAGAGTGTTAATGATCTCTGATAATATTGTATAAGTTCCATAGTACTCAAATAACATAGTGTACTACTTGTTTGATACATAAATATGTACAACACAGTAAGATATAGAAAAATGGGGGGGGGGGGAGGGAGGGAGAGAGAAAGGTAAAGCAGAGATTATCCTCCTTAAAAAATACAAGGGATGTTTATACTCAGTAACTCAGCAAAAGGGTGATAACAGTTCCATCATTCTGGAATAACCTCCATCTTACCTAAGATTAGAATGTTCCATTTCTGATGACATTTCAGAAAGGAGTAAAGAATGGTTTTTTTTTTCCAATAGGTGCTTAAGATAGTCCTTTCTCTCTCTCTGTTTTTCTATATCTTACTGTGTTGTACATATTTATGTTAAAACAAGTAGTACATAATGTTGTTTGAATACCATGGAATTTATACATTATCAGAGATTATTAATACTCTAATCTTTAACTTAAATCTTCAGAGATGAAAAAAAATCTCAAAGATTACTTTTACCATTACTATTATTAATATTGTTACATGGTATTTTGTATTTTCACATTTTCTTTTTTGTTCTGAAAATGTAAATTGCCTAGAACTTTGATAGTAGGTGGGATGCAAATTCATGCACGCCATAGGCAAGCCTATTTACATGCATGCATTCATAACATAGTTAATTAACAAAATAAGTAATAATTTTATGCCACTACAGTAGTTTTAATTAGTTCTGATAAAATCTTAAGTTTACATCTTCCTTGCCCTAAGGGAAATGGTTTTGAAGGAAAAATAAAGAAAACTCTTGCTTCCATTTAAATTATACATATACAAACACATACACACCCTTGACAACTGTAATAAATCTGCATGTTGTTCTCAAAGTTTTGTAGGAAGAAATATCCTTATGGGTTCAGCTCCAAGTGGGGAAAAAGATACTGGAAACATGGAAACATGGAAAGATGGTTTAATGGTGGACGGGATCACATGGTTTGAGTTACTGAACAGAAAAGGGGCGAGATGCAGTGAGTCCCCGGGTTTTATGTCCTCTCTGGTTTTGAACTTCCTGGGGCTCAGAAAGAGTATCCTGATTGGTTGTCAGACTCCCAGGGGTTGGGGGTCTTAGCTAGCCTTGCTGGCTGATGTAATCTTCCCAGGTGGCATGTGGTGAGTTTCTGTTGCTAGATGGGTCCTATTGTGTTGCAGATGATGGTCTATTGACAAAGATTGAGTTTCTGCCTCTGGCCCATTGACAAAGGATGGGAGCAGGAAGATGGGAGCTGTTTCGTCTTTAAAACATGCTTCTCCATTTCTCATCCAGGGAAACATAATATTCTGCCTTTTTAATATTTCTTAAAATATTTCATTCTTCTAGGAAAGGGGTGGGTGCTAACTTCTTACAGTTTCATCATTAGATCTAATAGACACTAACTGATGTAGTCTTTCATATTATATTTTATCTTATTTTGGGACAATAAAGTCAAAAGCTGATTTCAAATCCATTCTACCACAAATAATTTATATATATTTTTCCAGTCCAAGGAACTAAAAACTGTCCCTTTTGAAATGTTTTCCATGCTCCCATTCCTTATGTGGGTTCAGCCTCTTATCTGACCATTGCCTAGTCTGAGAGTCTTCATTCTGTCTTTAAAGGACATCCCCAAAACAGGTACTTTAATGGTTGGTACCCAACAATTCAGAGAGATGTAATAGAACCAAGATGGCCAGAGCTTTGTGGTGCACTATTTATTATAGAATAAACTTTATTGATTTAACCTTTTGACCATATCAAAATAAACTCTAATATAAATATACAAGTATATTCGGGTACAAAGAAAACAATAGGACATATTCATAGTAAATGATCACCCACACAGTTAACCCCAATCTGATCTAAGTGTTCCATCTTCGAAATGGTCTTTGAAATAAAGAGTGTAGTCTTACTAGTGATATGCAGCTTTGTTCCCTGCAAAAAGTAAGGTAGTTTCTCCCAGTGCCCCAGTATTTTTTATTTTTTAAATTCCTCCCTTTTAGAAGGAACTGTTCAAATTTAAACTGCCATTGCTTGTAAATTAATACCATAAAGCCGGTAGGATCAAAGCGATGATTTCTCCGGGATTCCGATACTTATATAGGAGGACAACACGGAGTTTTAATGATACTTATTTTGTTTCCCACCTCGGGCTAAATCCTATCTGAATGTCTTTTTCTGTCCACAGTGGGTTTAGGTTACATCCTGCTTTTGGGAAGTGAAACGCCTAATTGGATTTCCAAGTAAAATGTTTTCTTAGGCTTCTTTTCGAAAAGAGAGATCCAACGAGGCAGCGTTATTCAATACCTGCGGCTTTTTTTTTTTTTATGTAGTGCAATACCTGCAGATTATTTATGCTTGTATCTGTTGAATAACGCACCGCTGCCTTCCTCACAGGACTCTCCAGACTTGCTTCCTGTGCTCAAACCAAGCAGCCACCCCTCCCATTTTCAACGATAAAACCAGAACAGTAAATCCCACGCACGAAAGCGAAGAGATCTGCGTCAGCAGCCGTCACCCACCCATGCCTCAACAGTTTGAAAGAGAACAAAAGCGGTGCGCATGTGCAGAGGAAACTAATGCTCTCTCCGCGCCCTCGCTTCCCCTCCGCATCTGCCCCCCCCCCCCCAAAAAATTGTTAATCTCCCAGAGTCCGGAGAAAGTCCTGACGACTGCCACTCCTCCTTGTCCCCGAAGCCACGCTCATCTTGTCGTCGTAGCGCGCATGGGCAGAAAGGGCGCCCTGCCTAAGCTCTGCTCTTGGCAGAGATCGCGGTTGCAACGCAATGGCTACGTCCTCGTGCCACTCGCCGTCGGCGCAGCCTGTTACTCACCTGATCTTTGACATGGACGGTCTGCTTCTGGGTGCGTAATTTACGCCCGCTGTTTTGCATCCGCCAGCTGGGCAGTCCGGTTCATGGCGAGAGAAGGCCGCGGATTTAGGTCTGTCCTCTTGTTGCAGGACTGGAGCCGAGTGCTACTATTGCCTCGCAGTCGTGTGCCGGGGCACGTTGTGCTAAAGGCGGCGGTGTAGCCTGTGGTTTCTCCCGCCTCCTTGCTAATAACTGAGATTCTGAAAACTGCCAAGTGCAAGCGTGCACACACAAACAGGAATGTCCTGCTGCTGTAGAAGGAAAGCACAAAGTCAACAGGCAGTCTATGATTGCTTTGTTTGTGGAGTCCTCGCTCCAAATTGGTAATTTGCTGGTTGCACAACGTGGCATGACGATAACAGTCCTCCTTTCTACCATCACGTGGACGTTTCAGATCGTCTTCATGTGCATAGGATACTGTATAGAAAAAAAAACGAGAAGTTGAAGTCTTTTAAGAAGAATTCAATCCTTAGAGATAAGATGAAAGGGCCTTACAGTAATGTTAACTGCCTTATTGTTTAATAAAAAGGACTGTAACTACAGTTAACTTAGTCCAGGATTGTACTGAATTTTGATTCCAATTTTGATTCCTTAAACTCAGTGTTTCTCAATGTCAGCAACTTTTAAGTTTTACAGACTTCAACTCCCAGGATAGCTTGTAGAGGAATTTTTGGAGTTGAAGTCCACACATGTTAAAATTGCTGACAAACACTGGTTTTAGCTGAAGTGGAAAGATTGCTGAATAGAACCCATGGACGTGATTTTGTCATTCTTTGAAGCCAGATCTTAAATCTGTTTATTCAGAAACAAATCCCACAGAAAATAATTATTCTTAAATAAAGGGCAAAGGACAGGAGTAACAAGATGCTTAATACTTACTATCTAGAAACTTTATAAATGAAACATTATTTCAGCCTAAAGATAAAAATAATCCTATTTTGAAGTCTGCATAGGAAAGACCTGCAGAAATAACGGCCTCCTGCTGTTCATTACATTAAAGTTGCACTATTTGAAACTTCCTAGTGACTGATCTTTCATAGGAAGTTTTTGAAAAGTAAACTTTCCAATGGTAATGAGAAAAGATAATATGTTTTAACTTGAGAAAATAAGGTGCCAAACAAAAAATATTGTGCAGCTCTGAACTGAACTATGTGTATTGTTACATATTACGTTATGTTGCTGGGGTATTCTTATTGGTTGTTGCAAGCTCAGTGCTCATTGGTTCTCATTGTCAGCTGGTTGGTATAAAAGAGCTGTCAAGAGCGGGGTTTCTTGTTCTATGTCGTTACTAGTGATTAATAAAGGTTGCGTTGGCTACACTTCTGACTCTGTTCTGTCAGCCGGTCATTAGTATGAAATAGTGGCGACGAAGGTGGGATGCCGGCAAGGGCCCTACGGAAATAGGAAATAAAGGGTTCCAGTGGCTGTGAATCCTCGCCGACCGGCACATCGGAGCGTTTTTTATTTTTCTCTCTTCTCCTTCGGAGCGGTGAGGAGAAATGGCATCGCCTCAGACTTTCGCTCCATTCAATGCTGTTGCAGAGTTATGGGAAGCGTTTAACACAGTTTGAGTGCTTCTTAATCGCAAATGACTACCGTGAGTTGTCCAGTGAAAGAAAACGGGCGTATTTCCTGAGTCTTTGTGGGCCAGAAATGTTCGAGACTGCGATGACGCTAATGGCCCCCTTGTCAGTACACGCAGGCTCCTGGGATGAGTTCCTGGCTAAGTTAAAAAAACATTATGCTCCCGCGCCATCCCGTATAGCTCGCCGTCAGCATTTCTACCATCGAGACCAAGCTGAGGGCGAGTCTATTAGTCAATATGTGGCTGCACTTAGGAAAGCGGCGCAGCACTGTCAGTTTGACAATTTAGATGATTATCTACTGGACAGATTAGTCAGTGGTGTGAGGGACGAGGCCCTTAAGCACCGTTTAATTGCCAAGCCTGACCTCTCATTCCAGGAAGCCTTAGATGAAGCGTGCGCCGCTGAACTGGCCGTTCTTTCACTGACGGATTTACCCCGGGGACAGTGCCCTAGTAAGTCAACGGGCGAGCAGGTTCACTACAATGAGACTGATTTCAGTGATGAAGACTGCCCTGTGGCGGAGGGTGCCGTGGCTCGCATCAAGAGTTCTCAGCCGCCATTACAACAGTCTAAACTGCCACAGGGGGATTGCCAGAGTTGCGGAGGGAGTCATCTGAGAGCCAGCTGCCGTTTTAAAGATGTTATGTGCCATAGGTGTGGGCGCCGTGGCCACATCGCTTGAGTATATTTCCAACGCTAATGGAAAAGGCTCCGCCCCCTCAAGGATATTCTCGTGGCCAGCGCAGACGGGGAGCGGGCCGAACCCCAAGCACGGATTGGAGCCGTGAGGCTGGGGGTGTGAATGGAGTGTATCCAGCGCAGCACAGGAACGCCCCAGCTGATGGCCAGCCGAAAATTAATGTGGAAATCACCATCGAGGGCCGGCCATGTAGGATGGAGGTGGACACTGGGTCGGCCAATTCTATCGTTTCCTGGAGTACGATTAAACGTTTAGTGCCTTACATCTCTAGGCACCGCCTGGACCCCTGTCACCTACTCCTCCGTGATTATCAGGGAAATTCCATCAAAGTACTGGGGTGTGGACAGTTCAGAATTAAATTTAAGGCATTTTCTGGCCGACTGCCGTTGGTTATAGTAGAAGCCCCGCTGCCTAGTTTATTAGGGCTCAACTGGTTCCAGGCTCGGGTTTACAATTCAGGGAGTGAGTGCCATCCGGTCCTCTGAATTGGACTTGCTAATTCAAGAATTTCCGACTGTTTTTGATGGCCAACTAGGGTGTTATAACGGACCCCCAGTATCCTTTAGTCTGGATCCCAGCGTGGCCCCGCGACGGCTGAAACTGCGCCGTGTACCTTTTGCGTTAAAGGCGAGGGTTGACGCAGAACTTGATAAATTGATCTCTCAGGGGGTGTTAGAACCTGTCGGATTCGCACGCTGGGAGACTCCGATTCTGACCCCTATTAAGGTGGACGGCTCGGTCCGTATTTGTGCTAACTACCGGGCAACTCTGAATACGGCTCTTTTGGGACATGCTTATCCCGTTCCTGTCGTGCAGCGTTTGCTGCACTCCTTGGGCCAGGGGTCAATATTTGCCAAGCTGGACCTGGCCCAAGCCTACCAGCAACTAAAAGTCGATGACCTGACAGCAGATGCCCAGAAAATCGTGACCCATAGGGGGGCGTTCCGGTGTCGTCGGTTGCAGTTTGGGGTCAGCATCGCCCCGGGGGGTTTCCAGAGCATGATGGAACGCTTGCTGCACGGAATCCCTGGGGTCATTCCTTATTTCGACGACGTTCTCGTCTCGGCTTCTTCGACTTCACAGCTGATGGACCGGTTGCGGCAAGTGCTTAGGAAGCTTAGCACCACTGGACTCAAAGTTAACAAGACTAAATGCCAAGTCGCTGTGCGCCAGGTGGAATTCTTGGGGTTCCTGGTGGATAGTTTGGGGATCCACCCAACGGCAGCTAAGATAGTGGCCATCATGGACTGTCCTCCCCCGAAATGTAAGGCTGACCTCCAATCCTTCCTGGGATTGCTTAATTTTTATGCAATTTTTATTCCGCATAAAGCTTCCATTGTTGAGCCTCTTCACCATCTGTTAAACCGCAATGTGACTTGGCATTGGGGTGCCCGAGAGGCTAACGCATTTGTGGCTGTCAAACGTCTCCTAACCTCCAACTCTGTATTCACACAATTTTCCACACACCTGCCGGTGACTTTGGTATGTGATGCTTCTCCGTATGGGGTGGGAGCGGTGTTGAGCCATGTCCTACCCTCCGGCAGGGAGCTACCCATTGCCTATTACTCTAAGACCTTGGCACCAGCTGAGCGTAATTACTCTCAGCTGGATAAAGAGGCTCTTGCCTTGGTGGCCGGAGTCAAGAGATTCCACCATTACCTCTATGGCCGGCCCTTTCTCTTGTACACTGACCACAAACCGTTATTAGGCATTTTGGCAGGCGATCGCCCGGCTCCTCAAATATTGTGTCCCCGTATGACCCGTTACTCTGTGTTCTTGGCTGCATATTCATATCGCCTTGTTCACCGCCCCGGCAAGGACCTCGCACACACGGACGCGTTAAGCCGTTGCCCCAGCCCCGACCTGCTCGAGGACCCTGTCCCTGTTTCATCGGTTTTCCTGCTGGAGGATTCGCCGTTACTAATCACCGCATCGGACGTCGCCCGTTTCTCCGCGAAGGACGCTACACTGGTGCAGGTGTTAGACTGGATGGCCAGAGGGTGGCCGCCGGGGCCCTTCGCGACGGAATTCCAACCGTATGCCAGCTGCCGCCTAGAACTTTCTACGCAAGTGGGGTGCCTTCTGTGGGGCGATCGGGTGGTTATTCCACCCCCCCCTTCGTTCCTTGTTATTAAAACAATTACATCGGGGTCATCCGGGGGTGGTCAGGATGAAGGCTTTAGGCCAATGTTATATGTGGTGGCCTTTGTTGGATCGTGACATCACCGATTGGGTCGCAGGATGCTTGCAATGTCAGGGGAACATGCCAATGCCGGCCAAAGACCTGCCGGGGGTGTGGGAATCGCCTGGGGCACCTTGGTCACGTTTACATATTGACCTCGCTGGTCCGTTGCAGGGCCAGTCTTTCCTGGTCCTTGCAGATGCTTTTTGGAAGTGGGTAGAAGTCATCCCTTTACGGTCGACTACGGCAGAGGCTGTCATCAATCAATATATGCGGTCAACATTCCTCACACACGGGTTGCTTGACAGCATTGTTCCTGATAACGGACCGCAATTTACAGCTGCCGAATTCGAGGGGTTCTTAGCTCACAGGGGCATACGGCATTGCTTGGTCTCGCCTTTTCATCCTTCGAGCAATGGTTGTGCAGAACGCGCTGTGAGATCAGCGAAGGATGCACTTAAGAAGATTGGGCACGGGACTTGGGCTGAGCGGGTGGAGGAGTACTTGATAGCTCAGCATACAACGCCCTGTCAGCTAACTAACAGGAGCCCGGCCGAACTCCTAATGGGCCGGAAGCTCCGCACAACCTTAGATCGATTACACCCCTCGTATGGCCATGCCAAGCCCTTAGGTGCCCTAAGACACTACCGTTCCTTCGCTATTGGGGACCGTGTATATGCCTGGAACTATGGGGGAATGCCGTTATGGTTAGCAGGCATAGTGGTTGGGATTGCAGGACCCTGTTCCTATCACATTGAGATCGACAAGGGGAGAATATGGAAGCGACACAAGGATCAGTTGCGGGCACAAAGGAAGAGAGCGGATTGTCGGGGTGTGGAGGGTGAGCCCACCCCACAGGAAGTTAGGCACGAGAAGGGACGACCAGGGTCGCCCAGGAGGACAGAACAACCACCCAGAGGAGAGAGAGCGAGGAGGGTTTACCTTCGCCGGATAGGAGAGACCGAGCCGAGGAAGCAGGGCGCGCAGATAGCCAGCCGCCCAGGATTGAGAGGGCTCGGGAGGAGAGTTCAAATTCGCCGCCGGATTTTGAAGTAGGGGTGGAGCCCAGATGCTCAGGGAGAGTACGGCGCAGACCGGCCTACCTAAGTGATTACGCATGTGCCTGACGTCGGCGCGTGCTCATCTAGGTGGAAAGGGGTGTTACATATTACGTTATGTTGCTGGGGTATTCTTATTGGTTGTTGCAAGCTCAGTGCTCATTGGTTCTCATTGTCAGCTGGTTGGTATAAAAGAGCTGTCAAGCGCGGGGTTTCTTGTTCTATGTCGTTACTAGTGATTAATAAAGGTTGCGTTGGCTACACTTCTGACTCTGTTCTATCAGCCGGTCATTAGTATGAAATATGTATATTGGTGACAAATATTAAAATGATACGTTATAAAGTAATTTACATTTAAGTACAATTTTGAATGGCATATAGTATAGTCAGAGAGCTCTGATTTGATGATAATATAAAGATCTTATTATCTATAATTATGTCTTTTTTCTGTCACCTGTCTATTTACAGGTAGTCCTCGACTGAATCATAATTGAGCCCAAAATTTACATTGCTAAGTGAGGCATTTGTTAAGTGAGTTTTGCCCTTTCAACCTGAAAGGTTTTACAACCTTTCTTGCCACAGTTATTAAGTGAATCACTGCAGTTGTTAAGTTAGTAACATGGTTGTTATTTGAGAATCTGTCGTCTTCATTGACTTTGCTTGTCAGACAAGCAAAAAGTGATCACATGACCCTGGAACACTGCAGCTGTCATAAATATGAACCAGTTGCCAAGTATCTGGATTTTGATCATTTGACTATGGGGCGACTGCAATGGTTGTGTGTTAAAAGTGGTCATAGGTCACTTTTTTCAGTGTCATTGTAATTTCAAATGGTGACTAAACGAATGGTTGTAAGTCAATTACCTGTATTTATTGGAACTGTAAGTGCAGTAAACAGAGTTTGAGATCTTAGTTAAATAAGGCACTGATCTACATTATTGGGCCTTCATTCTTCAAATCAAATATGTGGATATTAGTTATTCAGTAAATTTTTACACTGTTATAATTACTGTAAAAATAATTTACAAAAATTTATAATTTTCAGACATGCTTTAAAATACTCTTACCCGTTTCTGATGCTGCTTGTGTATATTTAAAACATTGCATCTAAAATTAGTCTGTCCTTTTGTAAAAGTGAATTTTAAATTTTGGTATGTACTTCAGTATCTGAAATTGTGTTCAAATTAATTTGTAGAATGTGCTCTTTGTGAAGCCCATATTAAATACATTGCCACAGTAATTTTCTTTTGCAATCTTTTTGTTGACATAAGATCTGAAGTAAATTTATTCAATTTACTAATTACCCTCCCCTTTTGCTGTATACAGCAGCTGCCATGATTTCTTGTTTACTTATATTTATGAAAATGCATTGTTAACAGCAAACAGGTAGACTTCATGTAATTGGTAGGCTGCTTCATAGTAATTATATAATCTATTTTGAAAATTATAAATTTGTAAAAGCTGCTATACTTCTGCAATGATTTATCTTTGTTATTATTGTTTATATTTTATTCCACTGGACTTTTAACTATTATGGTGTTGTATAACTTGTAAACCGGTGAGTCAGTAGATAATATTGGAAATAAATTCAGTAAATAAACAAATGATACTATTCTCTCCTTTCCAAAATGTTTCTACATTCAGTAATATTTCTACTGATGTATGTGCATACATCATTGAAAAGTGTTGACAAAGTCATTATTCTGCTCATTCAAGATGTTATAAAATATAATTGACTTCCGGTTTGGCACCGCGGCGATCCATTCGTGGAAATAGCGGGGTTCTGATGAGCCCCGCAAAAACCCCGACTGTTGAGCTGCCGCCGATAGGTCTGCGGACCAATCCTGTCCTGTAGGGACAGGAAAGAGGGACACCTTGGACGGCCGAGAGGAACAGGCAAGTTCCTCAGGGCCAGAGGAAACCTTCTGAGTTGGCGGCGGGGATGCGGCAGCCATGGCGGCTACCTCGAAGCCGGGGCAAACGGGAGAAGCATTGTGCAGGAGGAAGATTGGAGAAAAAGGGCGAAGCGTTTGGAAGCTGGGTGAGTGATATTAACCCAGGCGGGAACAGCGCTCAAAAAATGGACTTTTACAAGTGAGCCCTTAGCCTTAATTAGCGGCTACGGATTATTGGGGCAAGAAGACTTAGTAAGATAATTTGCAGGAGGAAGAGACCCATCAAGGAGTTACTTTTATTATGGACCGATTTGGAATGACTGTCTGTTGGAAAGTTACAAAACTTTGAAATCTCTTTAAATTGGAATGGATTACTCTTGGAGAGAGAAAGAGGGGAGAGGCAATAAGCAGGAATCTTTAAAAACTAAGGGGAAAGGACAAGCGGACAATTATATAATGGACAAAATGGAGAATTGTGAAAGTGTAAATTGTGGATTGCTTTTGGCCTGAAAGAGAAACAGTGTCTTGCTACCTAAATTGGATTACTTTGAACAACCAAGGGTATTTGACTCTGGGGATTCCCAATCTGTCTATTGGTGGTTTTATTGATGAAAAGAAAGAAAAAATAAAATAGAACAATTAAAATTGAACTAGTAGGCGTGGCAACAAAAGAAAATGGTGCAGCAACCAAAAAAGGGACAATGATACTAAATATGGAATAGATGTTACAAAAGAGCTAAACTTTACAGAGTTTTTAATTTTGATAATATTGAATTTGAAAAGGAACAGTTTTGGACAGATGGGAAAAGGAAGAAATAGAATATAGCTGGTTGTGAGATAAAAATAAAATAGCTTGATTAAAAATGGAAATGTTTAAATTTTTGAATGAAGCTTGAATATTAATAGGAGGTGGGTTTTTTCCCTTCTTTTCTTTTTCTTTTCTTTTTTTTCTTTTCCTCTTCATTACCTTTTTCTTTCTTCTATTTCTTTTTGTCTCTTTCTTTTTTTACTTATTTCCATTCCTTTTAAATTTGACTATATATATATATATATATATATATATATATATATATATATATATATATACACATACACATATATCAATCTGGTCATGAAACAATAATATAAATGATTAAATGAGAATAGGATGTTTTAAATATTTAAATGAATTTTGAATATTAACAGGAGTTATTTATAGATTTAATAATTAGAGAAAATTGATTTTAAGGCAGATAAAAATGTTGCTTTCACAGAAAAATAAGAATAAATATGAAATGGGACGAATTTAAGGAAAATTTATAATCCAGGAGAGAATATGTGAGAAGATATTTGTTGTAACACGTTTGTATTTTAAATTGGCGGGAGATATGTAGGAGAATATGTTGAAAAAGCAACCTATGTAATATGCTGTGAATCAGCTAAAATAAAACAGCTAAAATAATAGATGTAGGAGTGGAGGAAAGCATGCTGGCAATTAGCAATAATAGACCTTGGAATGGAGGAGATCATGCTGGTAATCGGCGGAAGGAGTGGAGGAGATTATGCTGGAGAACAGTTAAAACAAAATGCTGTGAACCAGCCAAACAAGTAGAATTAGGAGTTGAGGAAAGCATGTGGTAATCAGCGACAATAGATTTAGGAATGGAGGAGATTATGCTGGTAATCAGCGGAAGGAGTGGAGGATACCATGCTGGAGAACAGCTAAACTAAAATGCTGTGAACCAGCCAAATAACAGATTTAGGAGTGGAGGAGATTATGCTGGCAATCAGCGGGAGCAATGGAGGAGATTATGCTGGAAAACAGCTTGCTGTAAACCAGCTAAATAATAGATTTAGGAGTGGAGGAGAATATGCTGGGAATCAGCGAGAGGAGTTGAGAATATGCTGAAAACAACTAATTTAGTTGTGAACCAGCTAAATAATAGATCTAGGAGTAATGGAGAATACGCTGGAAATCAGCCAAAATAAAGTAGATTGGGAACTAGATAAAACTATGGATGGAAATGTGGAATGAATGATAATGTGAACCGATTCTGAAGTAATGTTATATAAAATGAGAAGCGTATTTCATGACAAGATTAAGGAAATTAGATGTAAATCAATAGAGGTTAAAATATAGATCAGGAATTCTGATTGACAAAATGATAAAAATTTAGAATGGTGTTTATTTGGAAATGAAAGATTGTATACAAAAAAGAGTTGTGTTTTATTTGTGACTTAAGATTTCTGGTGATACAATAGAATGCCAAGTATTTAGAATAAGATGGTAGAATGTATGATAAAAAATTGGTGATTTGATTTTTTTTTTTCTTTTTAAAGATGTAAATGGATGAAATTTGGAATCAAATTGGTTAAAGAAGTGTGGGCAATTGTACTTATCTAATACCGGACCAAATCTTTGCTCTTAAAAGATGTATTTTATGGCTAAGATGTTTAAAAATAAATAAAATATTTTTTTTAAAAAAAGATGTTATAAAATATAATTAAAGAATGAATTTTTGCTAATTTTTCATTTGTATGCTTATAATGTTTATAGGAAGAGCTATGATATAGCTTTTTTAATTACACATCATTACAGTTTCTGCAGTTTTAAAACAGTCAAATTCTTAAATGATGTACAAAACATTATTGACTTCTTAAATGTATGTAACTTCAAAAAATCATTGGAGTATGTTTCATTAAAAGTAGTTAACTATCAAGTGAAGTTATAAGGCTTTTCAATTGGCTAAAATGAAGTTTATTGATCAGTTAATGTAATATATTTTTCTTTGAAGACTGTTGAGTGGTACTATATCATAATTTGGTTTTTTGTGACTACCTCAGTACAATCTCCAGTGTCTTAAACCCTAAAATGCATATCATTAAATGAAATCTACCAATGGAAGGGTTGGGTATGTGTCTTTACTAAAACTGGTTATAGTATAAAAGACACATTTTTCTAAATTAACTATCTTGTATTAAATACCTTCTACTTTTAAATGCTTTGTTTTTTATTGCTGAGTGCTGAAGTTTTTAATACAACTATTAAGGATCTGTTGATATAACACTGACAATGAAATGGCTAGAATATAAAAAAAAACCCTCTAGACGTTTCTAAAAGAATGATGATTTTTTTCCTTTGCTTGCATAATTTTAAAAGCTTTTTTTTAAATCTTG
Source organism: Pituophis catenifer annectens (assembly GCF_029215685.1). NCBI lineage: Eukaryota > Metazoa > Chordata > Lepidosauria > Squamata > Colubridae > Pituophis > Pituophis catenifer. The sequence continues at coordinate 43,961,395 of NW_027256884.1, read as the reverse complement.
CTTTTATTATTTTTACAAATAAGATGGTAAATATACCTAATATTACTTCTTTCTACTATTTTTCCCATATCAGCCCTGTGAGGTAGTTGGGGTTAGAGTGACTGGCCGAAAACTCACCAGCCGGCTTTCCTGCTTAAGGCAGGACTAGAATTCGGTTTCCCAGCTTCAAGCATGGTGTCCTAACCGCTAAACTAAACTGCCTTAGATGTCTTTTAGATTTCTGATATAAGTGTTAAACTGTAGTTTTGGTATCATTCAAAGCTGCTGTTGGAACTGAAAATCTTATAATCAAATGTTTTTATTAATGAAGTACATTGTAATTATTTTGTAGTACAGTTTCCACATTTTATAGTACAGTTTCCACATTTTTAGCAACTTTCTTTAATCACATTAGATTCCAGTACCACAGAGTTTTAGAAAAACAAAATTCCAATCACATCGATTTGGCTATTTAAGAACGAGTGCCTAACTCATTGTGATTGTACTTTTGCTATTCTCGAAACTGATACCTGATATGTAGTACCTATGTAGTATATATCAGGTACAATTTACAGCTGTAGTAACACTAAATTTGGCAAGTAGACAAGAAAATCAGTGTTGGCATTAGATTATTTTTTGTGAAGTCTCTTTTTATGCCTAAGGCAATAATAGATTGAAAATACAAATCTGCTGACTCATAACTTCTTGAAATCCCTATTATTTTGCTGTACTTTTTTAGCATCCTGTGTGTTATAAAATAAGTACATGTGAGGCAGTGGTGTATTTAGCCGGTTCTATACAGTTTGGATGAACTGGTAGCGGCGGCTGCGGGAGGCTCTGTCCACCCACCCAGACGTAATCACGTCCCATTTTTGATGCTCTGCGCATGTGCAGAAGGTCCTGCGCATGCGCAGAGGTCGCTCATGCGCTCACATTTGCGAACCGGTAAGTGAATATCACCCCTGATGTGAGGGGCAATATGTGAGAGGTTGTTTATCAAGTGAACTGAGAGCAGAAGATGCTTTTATAGGTTAGGTTTTTTTTATTAAAGTAGGGCTTTTTCTAGCTGGATGTGCACTGGTAGGCTATTCATTGGGAAAACTGCTCTATCGTCATCCTTTACAGAGCTAATACATAATACATAATTTACATAATAATGTAAATAATGTAAATTGTTAATACAATTTACAGAATATATTATTGTATATTGATTCAGGTAAAAGAATTGAAACTATAATGCATTTTTCCAGTTGTAAAACAATGTTCAAGTAATGTGAAAAAATGTAGTAAAATTTGGACCACATTTGCTGTAATGATTGAAATACTGTAGTGATCTAGAAACCAGGACACTGTGAGTTCTAGTCTTCCATTAAGCATGAAAGCTGGCTGGGTGATTTTGGGCCAGTTATTCTGTCCAGTCCAACCCACTTCACAGGGTTGTTGTGGGGAAACTTGAGGGTGGGAAGATAATGTAAGCTGCTGTAAACTGTAACAGTAATCCTGGGTTACAAATATAATAATGAAAAATTATAATTTTTTCCTAACCCTAACTATAGATATGCTGTAGAAAGCTAAGGAATTTGGTAAGTAATTCATTCAAAATATATTGGACTATGATTCCGTTTACTCATAACTCTTCTGGCGATGATCAGAATTGTTATACAAGGTCTTTGGGAGACATCAGAGTAGGGAGTTTAGGTTAAGTGCATAAATACTCATAGCTAAATGTAGCCTTTACTTTTAAATGATCTTCCTAGGTCCATTTCACAATATTTACATTATTTTGTGCTATATAAACACCTGAATATTCTAGCATTTCTGCCCGTTTACCTATGTATGTATTATATCTGAATATTATACATGAAATTCTATATATGATGTATTTACTTGAGTATTCCTTGCTGTTCAAAAGAATGTTTGGTATGAATTTTTTTGTAGAAAATACACTTTTCATGTAAATATTTCACACTGCACACACTTTCCCTTAACATACCTAAAAGAAATTCACCACTGATTTCTTGTATGCTTCTATAAAAAAATGTGTAAACTTATATTTGTACAGCATAAGAAGTACACTTTCACAAAACCCTGCCTGTTTTTAAATTTTCCAAACAATATAATTGCTAGAATATGTTTGAAATCCTAGACCCAACCAAATTAAAATACCTTTTTAGGTGCACATAATTTCAACCAAAAAATAACTACTGAATTTTAAATTTTATAGACAAAAAATGAAGCATAAGGCATAATAATAAGTATCTGCTTACAAATTCAAATTCTCTGTACTGAATGTCTTTCTCTAAAGTATTTTTGTTCACTGTGACCTGCTGTTTCACAGTTCTCCCTAATCGAGAGCTGGCTTATAGAATCCTCTACATCAAGTTTCCTGGATGAGCTAAACTGTTAGTTTAAATTTTAGATTCAGCTATATTAAGATTCCAAAAATAACATAAAATCACTTATATTTTATTCTGTAAATTGAAAGGATATTCCATAATTCATAAAATGCTTACAATATCAAAGAAAGAGTTAAGTACCTTTCCAGTATAATGAGGCTGAAAAACATACAAAAGCACCATTATGTTTTTCTCAGTCAGCGCAAGGTCAAATGTATTGGTTCTGATAGGTACCAAGATTGATAGCTTGAGGATACAAAACAAAAGAAGGGGGGACCCCAAACCCCTGTTCACTTGACAGTTCTACATGAAGCTGTCAGGAGGTTGACATAATGAGAAAATGGTAGTACAAATTATTATAATATCTAATTCTGAACAATGGGCTATTAAGTGCTGAGAAAGCATTGTTCTACCTAAAAATAAAGACCACTGATTTACTTAACTGAGTAGAAGGACAAACTTTATCTCTTGTATTCTTCAATGATATCCCAAAATATAGAAAATGACTGCATTTTGTTTTGATTTTAGATGAATGTGTTTATACTATTTAATAAAATGATGTTTATATATTTAATAATAAATATTTGATTGAAAACTATATAATCTAAAATTTTAGGAACCAAGAAGAGTTCTTAGATATCAGTATACTAAATCTGAGAACGCAGTTATCTAAATAAAATAAAAACCAATTACATTAACAAAACAAAATAGATTTATGGTTTATAATTAGTATAAGGAGTAATACTAGATCTTTGCATACAGTAGCTATTATCAAACTATAGTTTGCAGACCGGGCAATGAATCTAGGGAGGTTTATTGTCTTCCTGAAGCAAAAATTAAAGATGTAACTGAGTACCTTACTAAAATAATCAACTCCATGGATTACTACCCCTTTCTTCTTTCATTGTGGGAACCAATAACACAACAATGAATCTGAAAACCATAACAACAGATTACAAACAGCTAGGAAAGAAAGTTAAAGAATTAGGAGCACAAATGGTATTTTCATCTATACTTCCAACAAAAGGCTAACATCCAATGAAGGAGCAAAGAATTTTAGAAACAAACCACTGGCTTAAAAAAATGATGTCATCAAGAGAACTTCAACTTCCTAGATCATGGTTTGCATTACCTACATGAAGGGCTACTGGCAAGGGATGGCCTGACCTCACAAGACCTGGAAAGAATATATTTGGGAAACAATTGGTTCATTTTATCAAAAGGGCTTTAAATTAAAATTGAAGTGGGACGGAAGGGCAATCTTCACAACCTTTAGAACCTAATTACAAGCAAAAACTGCTAGATAACAAAATCACATGAGGTAGGGAGTAAAGAGAAAGAAGAAAGAAAAAAGAAAGACAATGAAATAGAGAGTGATGGAACGGATGGAAATTCCAGTTCAAAGTAGGAGATAAAAGAAAGATAACCAAGACCCATAAAGGACTCAAACATACCCAAGACTCATAAAGGACTCATTAGTGCCTATACAATAATAGCAATAGCACTTAAGACTTATATACTGCTTCACAGTGCTGTACACCTCTCTAAGTGATTTACAGAGTCAGCATATTGCTCCCAACCTCATTTTACCAACCTCAGAAGGATGACAGACTGAGTCAACCTTGAGCCAGTGGGAATCAAACTCCTGGAGTGAGCAGTGAGTTAACCTGCAATACTGCACTCTAATCACTGCGCCACAATGATCAAAGTTTAGGGAATAGGATGAACTGTATTAGTATTGGTATGTATTACTGGTATATTAGTACATAAAGGCAAATATGATATAGTTGCTACTACTGAAACTTGATGGGATGAAATTCATGACTGGAATATACTGATGGAAGGATACGAACTATTCCAAAAAAAACCACACAGAAGGTGGTGTTGCATTATATATAATGGATTACTAAATCTCTACAAAAATACAAGAATGAAAACCACCCAGAATTCACATGGGTTAATATAAAAAGAAAAATGGCACTGATATAGGCATAAACTACAGGCACTGAACCAAGAAAAAGAAATAGATGAACCCTTTGCTAATCAATTAGTTAATTTATGTAGGAAACATACCACAGTAGTAATGGGAACTTTAACTTGGCTGATAGCAACTGGGAGACAAACACTGCAGCAAATGGGAGATTTATTACATTCCTAATCAATTTAGCTGACAATGTTGTTATCCAAGAGATAGAGGAGGGGACTAGAACAAAAGCTATACTGGACCTAATTCTTACTAACAGAGAAGACGTGATAGAGGAAGTTGAATTTGCCAGAACCTTGGGTGACAATGACCACGTCATATTAGAATTCAACATAATGCAAGCTATAGAATTTAATCCAGCTAGTCTCTTAAACTTTAAAAGAGCTGATGTTAGCAAAGTCAGACAGAGTCTAAAAAAAATTCCATGGGTAAAAACTCAGCTCAAGAAGCATGGAAAACTCTGAAAAATATTGTAGAAGAATATTCTTTATTCTTCTCCTAGAAGAATAAAATAGTTTAGGAAATATTAAAAATGCAGAATATTATATTTTCCTAAAGAGAGAAATATGCTCTTGGAGACAGAAAGCAGCCCCTACCTTTCTTAATATCCATAAGCATATGTCAGCACTTAAGAGATAAAGAGATAGACAGCTCTATTCATAAGCAAATACCGTCAACCAAGATCCAACAATTAGCCCTCAGCCACAATAGGAATTGCCCAACAACCATTCATTGCATCACCCTCAGAAACTTCAACAAAACCTGGGAGCTCAGATAACCAACAAAGCCAGCTATGACCCCTACATAATCCCTACATGGCCCCATGGGAGTCTGACCACAACCAATAGAATAATGTTCTTGCACAGGAACAGTAAGTTCAAATGCAAAGCCCAAAGGGAAGGTTTAAAAGCCACCCACTCTCAACTCCATGTGGTCAGCTGCACCAGAACCATGTGCTTAGTGGTTCTGCTTCATGAATAAACCATCTTTCCAGTCAGCCTCCATATTTCCAGTGCTTTTCTTCCAGCTTGGAACTGAACCATATAGATATTTCTTCCCACAATATGATCACAAAAGCCTAGTCTTGTCTGAGCTTTATGGCAGAGTGGCTAGACGGAAGCCTCTCGTCAGTGCAAAATACATGGAAGCCTGCATGTAATGGAAGCCTGCTTGGAATTTGCAAAAAAGAAAAAGAAAAAAGCACCTCAGAAGGACTCTCAGACTGTGAGGAACAAGATTGTCTGGTCTGATGAAACCAAGATTTAACTGTTTTCTCTCAATACTAAATGTTATGTCTGGAGGAAACCAGGTACCACTCATCATCTACCCAATATCATCCCAACAATGAAGCATAGTGATGGCAGCATCATGCTGTCAGGATGTTTTATTACAGCAGCAGGGAGTGGGAGACTGATCAAGGTTGAGGGAAAGCTGAATGGATCAAAGTATAGATATAGTGTATAGTGTATACAGAGTTAGTTATAGTGTAACAGAGAGGTGTTTTAATCCAATTGCCTGCTCAAGTAGGAGACCCTATACCCGTGATGGCGAAGCTATGGCATGCATGCCACCTGTGGCCATATCAGTGGGCATGCCAGCCCACAGCCTTCCCCACCCCCTCGGAGGCCCTCTGGAGACCTGAAACGGCCCATTTCCCAATTCCCAGTTGGACAGGAAGTGACATTTTTTGCTGTCTCCAGCCTCCAGAGACACCTAGAGAGGTTCTGGAGGCTGTGGACCGCAGAAAACGTCACTGTCTGTCCAACTGGAAGTTGGGAAATGGGCCATTTCAGGCCTCTGGAAGGCTTCTGAGAAGGTGGGGAAGGCTGTTTTCGCCCTCCCCAGATGCATAGTGAGGATCTGGAGCCAGGTGAGAAAGAAAAACGGGCCTACCGGGCCATCACGTGCCAGGAGCGGGTGCACACAAATGTGCAGGGCAAGGCGCATAGAATTATGGGTGTGGGCATGTTTGCGTGAAACTCCCCCCCCCCCAAAAAAAGGTTAGCCATCACTGCCCTATACCATTTCATACAAATGGCTGTCCAATTTCTAATCCTGTAAGGGCCTAAACAGGCAGAAATACGTGTGGGTGATTTTCATGCATTTTCAAGGAAAAGTAAGATGTTGAAAGATGTCAGCATCTGTAAGATGCTTTAAGTTTTCTGAGAAATCAGATGAAATAACTTATTGCTACCAAGGACAGTGACATAATGTACATTTTTCAGTTATTTGTTCCATCTGTTCCTTATACACCTCTGATTGAGTATAACTGTAGCAGATTAAAAGCTGGTTGCAGTCTTAAAGACAGTTCCAACTATATTGTACATTATAAAAGAAAATAGGTTATTTGGAAATAGGTTATTTGGAAAAATTGAGGGAGCAGTTGAGGTTGAATACTTGGTCAATTACAATTATTCTGTCTTTGAATCTTCAAGGTAAAACACCTTCATGATTTTGAAATTTAACAACCTTCTAAATTAGTGTTTCTCAACCTTGGAAACTTTGAGAAACAAGGTACTAGAAGCTCATATTAGTTAGTTTCTAGCTGTAGCCTTTTATCTTTTCTTCTCAAGTTCAAGCTTCCTTCAGTAACAGCTGTCCAATTCAAAATATAGAATTTCATCATTTTGATCTTAGATATTATCTCTTATAAATGCATACAAAACTAAATTTAAGCATTTCAAGAGAATAGGGATATTTGTTCCTCTACAGGTATGACTGTCGTTTAGCAACCATTAAAAGTTACGATAGAACTACTTTGGGACTACTTACATCTCGGATTAAAAATTGTGATGGCTGCAGTCACGTGATCTAACTTTGGGCATTCAGCAACACAGCCACATTTAAAAGCCATTTGCAGCATCCTGCAGCCACCGCATTTTACGATGGCTTTGCTGAAAATTGGCATTTACTTGCAGTTTTTGGCAAAATGGCACTCATGGTGAACCTTGATTCGCTTAACGACCACAGCATTCTCTTAATGACTGCAACAAAAAAAGTCATAAAATTGTACAACCATCACAATTTATGAGCGTGTTGGGTAGCCGTCATTATGGTCATAAGACAATATTTTAAAATAACAAATTTAAGAAAAGGGTTGATCCTTAGCCTCAAGCTTTATATTCTTGAAAGTAGCCTAAGGAAAATTTATTTGCGCTTGAATTCTTTCATTATATTTTTTAGTATTATAGTATTAATATAGTTAGATGCAAATCTAGTGATGCTAGTAGCAATATAATGTATATCTTTTGAACAACTTCTAATGTTTTATTCAAAAGTTGAAAAAACATTATTTTGACTTAAAATAATAAAGATCTTAAAATGTTACATTGCAACCAATAACACCATACTTTTAAATATGGTCTTATAAGGTAGACATCCGGATCTCTAATCTAAGAATGTTGCTTAGATGATGGAGCCAATCTAATTAGAGCTATGAAAAGGGGTTGCATGTTTTTCTCTTGTTGAAAAAGACAAAAATATTTGGTCTCTGCTCAGTTTATAGACTTTGGATTTTGTCTTCCATTCAGATCATTCTTTGAGTAATTATATTTTTTCCCTAATCTTAAATGCCCTCTTCCCTGAAAACCCTGTTCTGAAATCAATTTTATTATGATAAATATTACTTTATCTTGTTACTTCATTTCTTATTTAATATGTGCCACTTTTTCTTGGAAAATATTCCACTATAAACAAATATTGAGTTATCCCCACTATGCTCTTAAGAATTTAATTATTAGTGTCCTTGTTGTTCGTACTCTTAAATAAACGAGCAGTAATCAAGGACTGGTGTCCTGCAGAAACAGTCTATAAAACTGGAATCAGGCCACAGACTCCTTTAATAAATACAATGGGATATATTTATTTGTAGATGGTAAATTAGGGTTTATAGATTAGAATATGAAAAGAAAAGATATTCATATAGAAAGCATAATTAGATGGACACAAAAAGGAAGATGGAATTTTAGACTCAAAACAATATATTAAAATGTTTCAAGTTAGCAAAGTCAGGATTTGACTTTTGACCGCATTGCTTAATGATGGTATTTAAAGTCCTAATTAATGTTATTAAGTGAGGACTATCTATTGTCCACTTCTTTCTGATTGGTCATTTAGTATTGAGGATTTTGTCCTATACTATTTAAAAGGATAAAATATTTTTTAGATAAAATTTCTACTCTTTTGGTATGTCGATGTTTGCTGACTGTTGGTTGAAAACATCATTTTAATGCCGTTTTTCTTTGTTCCACAGATACTGAACATCTTTATACTATTGTGTTCCAAGAAATCTGCAGTCGCTTTGGGAAAACCTACACCTGGGATGTGAAATCCTTAGCAATGGGTAAAAAAGCATTGGAAGGAGCAGAAATCATTCGCAATGCACTGGAGCTTCCAATCACCAAAGAAGAGCTGTTAAATGAAAGTAAAATCATGCAAGAAAATTTGTTTCCTACAGCTACGTTGATGCCAGGTATTTTGTCTCTTCAATTGTGTGTGCCTATCAAATTCCATCTTTACACTTTCAGTCCTAATGGATTGGATACTTTTTTTCTTGTGCCTGATTAACTTAACATTGCTCTGGAATTTAAAAAAGACAGAGATGTATTCCAATAGTATCTTTATATAATAAAAATTAAGTGATAATAGAAAAATAAGCTGTTTTGCCTGTAGTCTATGCCAGTGATGGCTAACCTTTTGCAGACTGAGTGCCCAAAGCACACACACCCAAACCCCCAAAATATCCCCCACATGCGTGCATGCCCCTCGCACATCCTATGTCCACCACTCATGTGCGTGCTCCCCTGCATGACCGCCGCCCCCCGCGCATGCACAGCAGAGACCCAAAGACCAGCTGGCACATGCACAGCAGAGCTGAACTGAACTGGGGCAACGGCTCGTGTGCCCACAGAGAGGGCCCTGCCTGACATCTCTGGCACACGTGCTATAGGGTCGCCATCACGGGTCTGTGCTACCATTTCTATGCTAAATGCAGTTTCAAAAAGCCAATCCGCAATAGCGAGGGCTTCTTCTGAACTATATGACTATGGATGATCGAAGTGTGTTTGTTTGATAAGGATACCTCAATGTTCTGAAAGTGAAAAACCTTTTCTATTCCATTATGTAGAATTTGCATGAGAGGTAAGAGTGATGGCCAGCTTTTCAATATGCGTTTCTGCAGAAATTAGAAGACTTGACCAACATCAACTAAAATACAAATTTGCGTGAAAGTATCTTATGTCAACTTTTATGCTAGTAAGTGGAGAATATATCAATCCCAAACCGTTTACCTTTTCTAAAAATACAGTGCAGTTGGTCATAAAGTATCAGAAACACTGAAAGTACCTATTAGGCTCAATAGCAGTAACTATGAGAGGAATCTTGGAGTCTTGGTGGACAACCAATTAAATATGAGTCAACTGCGTGCAGAGGCAGCCAAAAAAGCCAATGCAATCCTAAATTGCATTAACGGAGGGATACAATCAAGATCAAGTGAGGTACTAATACCACTCTATAAAGCCTTAGTAAGACCACACCTAGAATACTACATCCAGTTTTGGTCATCACGCTATAAAGAAGATGTTGAGACTCTAGAAAGAGTGCAGAGAAGAGCAACCAAGATGATTAGGGGACTAGAGGCTAAAACATACGATGAACAGTTGCAGGAACTGGGTATGGCTAGTCTAGTGAAGAGAAGGACCAGGGCAGTGTTCCAATATTTGAGGGGCTGCCACAGAGAGGAGTAGTCAACCTATTTTTCAAAGCACGTGAAGGCCAAACAAGGAATAATGGATGGAAACTGATCAAGAAGAGATTGAACCTAGAAATAAGGAGAATTTTTCTGACATAGCAATCAACCAATGGAACAGCTTGCCTTCAGAAGTTGTAGGAGCTTCATCACTGGAAGCTTTCAAGAAGAGACTGGATTGCCATCGGTCAGAAATGGTGTAGGGCAATGATGGCTAACCATTTCTGGATCGAGTGTGCAAAGAGTGCGCACATGCATGTTGAATGTGTGTGTGTGGCCGAACCCCCAAAATGCAATGTGCACACAGCCCCACGCATGCGCCCCAACCCTGCACATGCATGCATGGCCCCTGCACATGCCCCCCCACATGCACGTGTGCCCCTGCACAACCTCTGCACATGTGTGCATGGTCCCCGCATGCGTCCCACCCCCCGGGTAGGTGTGTGCAGCCCCCCACATGTACCCTGCACATGCGTGGCAGAGACCCAAAGACTAGCTGGCCAGTGGGAGGCGCACTCATGCATGGCAGAGCTGAACTGGGGTGATGGCTCGCATGCCATCAGTGCGCTGCATGCCACCTCTGGCACATGTGCCATAGGTTCGCCATCACAGGTGTTGGGTCTCCTGTTTGGGTGAGAGGTTTGGTTGAGAGGTTGGACTAGATAACCTATAAGGTCCCTTCTATCTCTGTTAATCTGTTAAATCTGTTCCTCAGCCTTAGTCAGGTTTCAGGTGCAATTTTCACATATAAATTAACCAGTTGTATCGTTATTCCAAAAGCATACCACCATATTTTAACATGTCTTTAGTAACTCATATGTACCTGCAGTCTTAAAGTTTTCAATTGTTTGTCAATTGTTGCTTATTATTTTTCCTTGAATTCTTAGTGTTTATATTTTAATTCCATTTATTATATTACTGTGATTTCCATGTAAATCTGTAATAAAACACATGTTCATTCATTTCAATTATATCCCAATACATTTATTTTTAATTCCATTTATTCTACTGAAGGTTCCTTATTTAGTCCTATGCACTTAGTTGCATAACTACTTTTTATTTCCATTAAAAAAAGTCTGCATTTTTCATTCTTTTTGAAATCTTAACTATTTCTGATTGTATTCTTTGCAGTCCTTATCCCTCTGTAACATAATTTGTCTTGTTCTTGGTTTTTGTTAAATTTATTTTATTACCTGCAAGTTTTTTATGACAATTGTGTTTTTCATTCCACCAAGTATCTGTTTTCATTCTTCTGGCTTGCATAACTAATCGTTGTAACTAGGTAATGTTATGTAACACCACTTACATTGTCTAATATAATTATTTTTATACCATTCTGAGCTGCTTCCACATATACTGGTACTTTCTTTTGCCAATTTTCAATCATTTAGTTGGGAAAGTATTTTCTAGTATTTCTTTACATTTCTGTTCTTTCTTTCTATATCTTTTTGCATTTACTCTAGTTTCTTTCATTTTTATCAAATTCTAATCTGCATCAACATTCATAACTTCTCATTATTCTTATAGCCTTCCATAATTCTGTTTTCAATGATAACCAAATGAAACATGCTTTTCCTTTAAATCATTCCATTTCATTATGTATGTATGAATAGACTTAAATGCATATTTGCATCAAACCAAACTGAAATCTGATCTTCCATAATTGTTGGGTCTGAAAATGGTCTTACTTTTTCAGTACCTCTTTATTTTCTTTTACATATTAATTCATGCTGTCCAACATATTTCCACCTTCCCTTTCCATTGATCATACTTCATCTGGAGTGTTGCACCTTTTCCCCAAATATTCATTTTGAATTTTTTTATTATTTTTCTTCAGTAACATTCAAATACCTTTAACCTATGTATTCCTTCTTTTTGACTACCACCACAACATTAAATCCATATATATATGACATTACATACACACACACACACACACACACACACACACACACACACACATGTGTGTGTGTGTATGTGTCTTTAATACATAACTGCAATCTATTTCTTCTGTTTCTTGCATCTATAATCTCCTGTTTGTGAGAGTAAGATATTTTCATTCAGATCTATTACCTGATTCTTCTACAAATCATGAGGCAATTACAAGCATTTTCTCTCTCTGAAAACAGCTATTGAACACATTTGGAAACTATTTAACATTTATTTATTTATGCCATTTATATGCATGTTGTACTAATCAAGCAAGACCTTTTAATTGTTCTGATTAATAATTGCAAACCTTTTTCTAAGTTCTAGACATTGTGTGAATGTGTTATGTTTAATAAGGATCAGTACATAAATCTTTCAAACAGAAATGGCTTAATTTGACAAATCCAATTGAATTTGTGTAAAAATGTCTCTGCAAAGTATGTGTGAGTAGCATAATTAAAGGACTTGGATTATGGTTAGATAATATACATGCTAGATTCAGAAGCAAATGTATAATGTTCTAATTGCTAGAGCAGCCTATTAAATACTGTAATATAAATTATTTTTTATATTTATTATATTAATAAAGAATGAAATGTGATAAATTTAATTTATTTAAATTGACATGATTGAAATTAATACTTTGACGTTAATCAATCACTTTTTATATCCAGCAGTTTTATAGAAAACAAAATTTCTTGAAAATATCTTTTTGGATTTAGCCTAAGAGAAAGGTCTCTTTGAAACATTAAAATGAGGTCATGTGGAGCAGTAAACTATTTAAATGTGCAGATTGCATTGTTTTTCACATAAGAAACCTATGGCAATTCATTTTCCCCTTTTCACCTAGCTTTATATCTTGATATATGAGCTGAAACATGTTTTTTAAACTAGTTTTACTCAATGAAAAAAATAGTTTCTCGCAATAGCAAAACAAATACCAATATTTTGTAATTTCTTTTTATGCAAATATATTTCTTGAAATAAAAGTAATTGTTCCCAGGATAACTGATTATAAGAATAAGCCCAATAATTAGAGAAATATTTTAATGTGTTTTAGTAACTTAATAATATCTCAGCTTCTTCTTTTTTAAACTATTTAATGGCCAGTTATTAGGGCGTCTAAGCTACAGTAAAATGTAATTTAAAAATTACAATTTCTTTCTTGTAATATGTAAGTGTTCTGTCTTTCCAAGTTTTCAATTTTCTCTACCCAAGCTGGAGAGAAATTGATAAATTTTTATTATCATGTTTTCAGAATATTTTGAAAGTAAAAAGTGAAACTTCCCAAATATCTTTGTATGTTTATTATTTAGTAAAACAGACCAAATAACATTTATTTTCACATTCAAATAATTAGAATAAGATTAAGAAACTTAAGTTTCTTTGGACTTATTCCTTGTACTTTGAGGCTTAGGATTTATTACTGCCTTCCTATAAGGCAAAAATATTTTCCATATTCATATGAACATAGAAATAGGGCCTCTTTCTTTGCTTTTTTGTTGTTATTGTTGTTCCTTCAAGTCTGTGTTGACACCTGGCAAGTGCCTAGACTTGTCCCTGCAATTGTCTTGTCAAGACTTTAGAAGTGGTTTGTCATTGCTTCTTTTCTAAAGGCTGAGAGACAAGATCACCCAGCTGGCTTTGTGCCTAAGGTGAGACTAGTGGTTTATATCCTAATAACTTAACTGCTACTGCAACCTAACTTTCTATGCATTATTGTAATACATACAGTACGTACAGTAGAGTCTATCCCAACGGGGTTTATGATATTTACGGAGTGGCCTTATGCATCTATTGGTGAGAAGTATCTTCGTTGAAAGGGAGATGGCCATAGATCCATCAATAGCGGGAATCAATTGGTGGATCTTCACAATATGTGTGTGTGTGTGTGTGTGTGTGTGTGTTGTGTGTGTGTAAAAAGTTAAAATCTCGGGTGTTTTCCCGCGTCATTATAAGTTTGTTAGTTAAAATGTTTAAAATCCTGGCTAAGATTCCCAGCTCAGAATCCTCTAAATTCCCAAACAAAAACCCTTTGTAAGGTCTTTCAAAAACTCTGGCTGAAATCCTAACCAACACTTCAAAGGTTAAGCAACGTTTCGACAAGCTCTCTACCTTGTCATCTTCGGGCCTTTATTATCAGTTTCGAAACTGTGGGTCATGCTTCATTATACTAGCTGCAGCCTGAATGTGTGTTAACGGTCCAGTTTTCTCTGGTTCTTTATTACCAACTGTCAACTGCAAAGAGGTAAGAATAGTACAGTTGCTAATAGACAGTTGGTAATAGAGAACCAGAGAAAACTGGACCGTTAACACGGATTCAGGGATGGGTTTGGGTTTGAATCTGGTGAAGATGATTGGTGGTGGTGTCATGTGTTATCTTGGGTCCTGTGTTAATCTTTGTGGCTGGGACTCATCTGTTGACTAGGGCTAGTTTCCAGATGTCCGGTAGGCAGGAGATTATCGTCACCTTTATTCATGTTATGGGGGTGTTTCTCTATTTCGATGGCTTCCATGATTATTCTCTTGTTGAAGTGTTCAATTTTGGAAATTAATTTGGTTCCTTCAAAGTCAGTTTCATGTCCTGTTGTTTTAAGGTGCTAGAAAAGGGAGGAAGTTTTTTCTTCTTTTCTGATTGTGTTCTTGTGTTCTGAAATGTGTGCATTTATTCTCCTATTTGTTTGTCCAATGTATGT